>NC_079270.1:0-365146 GCF_947241705.1 Saccharomyces mikatae IFO 1815
CCACACCCACACCACACCACACCCACACCCACACCCACACCCACACCCACACCACACCACACCCACACCCACACCCACACCCACACCCACACCCACACCCACACCCACACCCACACCACACCCACACCCACACCCACACCCACACCCACACCCACACACCCACACCCACACCCACACCCACACACCACACCCACACCCACACCCACACCCACACCCACACACCACACCACACCCACACACCTACTATCACCATCACTAATCCTATCACAATCACTATCACCACACCCACACACCATCACTATCACCATCATCATCATCATCACCATCACTATCACTATCACAATCACTAACCCTACCACCATCACTATCACACCCACTACTTTCACTACCACCATTACCATCATCATCACCATCACCCATCACTACCACCATCACTACCACCATCACTACTACCATCACCATCACTACCATCACCATCACTACCACCATCACCATCACCATCACCATCACCATCACCATCACTATCATGAGAAGTACACACTTACTTACCCTATCTCTAACCCTACTATCAGCCCTACCTCGCTGTCTAACCCTACCTCTCCAACTCCAACCCCACTGCCTTAGCTTACCCTACCTGCTCCTCCACTGCCTACGCTCTCCACCTGCCATCCTTCACATCTCATCACTACTCCATATCTACCACCAACCACCACTTCCACTTATCCTACCATCTACCATCTACCTCTACAACATACCTAATATAATATGTAAACAATCAAACGTAAACAATCATATGTAAACATCCAAATGTAAACAATCATACCTAACATCATACCCTACCACCACTCCCCATCCCACCTCTAACCACATCTAGCTACCTCACCACAATATCAACACCTACCATGCCTTCTTCTTTCCCATAACAGCTCTCCATACGCCTACGGATGCTAAAAATACACTACTCCCATCTTACCCTACTGCCACACTGCTCCTCATCCTCACCTCTCACTCAGTTGCCATGGTTACCACTATACATCACCATACATCACCATACACGGCACTTACCTCAGCGCTTCACACCCTGTGCCATTTACCCATAAAACCCACTTTTATTCCCATTTTAGTGTTTATAATGTATTCTACGGACCCAAATATCATATATATGCACTTACTTGCATCTAATATAACGTATTTTTCCACATACTGTCTACACATTATATACATAAATTTATCATAATCTCAAAAAATCACCTCATGAATCACCCAAACATAAAAATTTCTTACGCATTAAATCTAACAAATATTTACTCATTTTTCTAAATACACACTATAAACTACTTACAATTCAATGGAGTGTAGTATAGTATTAGCACATACCCACATGAGTGCTTATGTTTATTATTTCATGACAGTACATAACCTCTACACGCTACCTCTTTGATCGAGCATCTTGTCTTTCATGCAATATTTTGGTACCGACTAATATGCAAAGCCAAGATGTTGGTGGTTTCTGGTTTGCTCTGTTGGGTGGCGTTTCATAGTCTGTCATCGCCACGCTAGCAGACGAAGGTGCGCTTAACTTGTCATTAGGATATAACTTAAAGATCTGGCTTCCGGGAGCCTTCTCTTAAGCAGAGAACTGTTGCTTAAGCGACAGTCGGCACCACAAATCAGACATCCTTTATTTCCTTTCTTTTGATAACTTCTTTTGTCTTGCGCAACCAATGCGTCGGATACTAAAGAGGAAGAGCCCGATGAAGTCTTTAATTTACAAAATCTAATGACTTGTGATAGTTGAAGAGACTTGGAGTCACCGAACTTCTCGTGAAAAGATTCTTTTAGTTGAGGTAGGAAAGCCATCAATAGCAATGCAATATTTGTATCACGTTGTTTCTTTCTGTCCTGTTCCTCACTGCTGTCTTCCAGCATTGTGAAAAGAGTTTTCAAATAGAAAACGATTTTATCTACAGACTTAGAAGATATATTTGGTAAATCCTCTATAAGAGTAAGCCTGGATCCAATAGTGACTTCATTATAGTTTTCTTTGAAGTACGAAAAGATGTCATAAGCAGAGACCCTTCCAGGTGAATCATCACATATCCAGTTCATTTCGTATGCAGCTTCACCAACAATAGTTTTCTCATAAAGCTTGACCAGGAAACTATTGAATATGGTCTTGACAAAACTTTCATCATTCGCACTGAGATTGTAATCCATTTTCATTGAGTGGATATCTCCGGTATGCACTAATTCGCTCATATATTCATCAGCATATTCAGCAGCTGTCTCGACACCGTACAGCCATTGCCTATACTTGTTAGGACCAGATAGATTGATTTTAGTCTCAGAAGTGTTGCTTTCAGAGCTCATAGACTGTTGACGTGGGGCATTGCGATCTAGCTTATTAGTCATATATCTATGATTAAATCATCATCATGTGATCTGCAGTATGCTTATCTACACTACCAAGGGATGACCCGTCTTGCATGTCAAAATCGAAAAAGATATACGGGCCTCAAAAGGTCCTCCTTCGCACTGCTCAGCTCTACGTGTACCAGGTTCTAAGCCAGTTTCTAAGCCCTGAATTATAGAATTATAAAACGGCTGGAAGTAGCAGAGGCAGACTCCAATCTGTTTCCTGGTGTAAACCCAAAGTTCAAAATACATCTGACCCTGCTTTTTGTATCAGCTCAGAGTTCCCTGATGGCCGAATCTAAATCGAGACCCCAAGGATATGAAGAGCTCTTCGAAACAGAGCCCATTGTTCTTCCGAGGGATACATACCTCAACTGGTTTTCTTATTTCTTCAAACAGCATATCCAACTTTTCTATTTCATGTTCTTTCATAGCGTTGTGGTCATCGTATTCGGCTATATAACATTCCATTTTGAGGATGATTTGGTGGTTTTTTTAGCTTGTTTTTTCATGGTGCTAGGATTTGGTCTTTTATTCTTCTACATACCTTTATGCTTGGATATGGGTGGGCCAAAATACGTATTGGATGGTCTTGATTTTAACTGTAAGATGAATTTATTAGTGCAAGTAATAGAACATAAGCCCAGTATCAGCATAGACACATGGAACCGAATCGCATATAACATGAACCAGTATGCATACGAACATCATCTATTTCCAGAAAACTCACTTTTTTACGACGGTAGTTCATGCTATAAGGTCTTCAGAGAATTGGCCATCGTTCCATGCGCTGATAGAAGCTCTAACGGGGATAATGCCAATATCAATCAGAAAATGAAAAGTGATACAGATACTTCAAAAACTAATAAGGGCTATTCTAATAAAAACTTCGAATTGCAATCCTACATTGCAAAAGCGTTGGCTGTTTACAAAGAATCGGTCAACAATTACTGGGCAGAGAAATACCCAGAGGTCACGATTTAGGTCCAACGATGCTTTTTGGCCTTGTTTTAGATTATTCTATATAAAATAATTGGATGCGGTTCTTTTTAAAATTCTCGATCTACAAAAATTTCAGTATTTATGGTGTATGTGTGGGGTCTTGTTTGTCGCGCCCCAGAAATGGAAATAAGTCATGCAACTGAATTCTTCAAGGATAGGCAAACATACACAAGTAATGTCCAAAAATCTCACAGTTGGTTATGTCTCATCGAGCAAATCACCTCATCTATATCTTAATCAACCCATTTCGATGTTACTTTGGTTGATTTTCGCTGACTAGACACATGTAGCACTACTAGTTAAGTTTTATCATAGTTAAAGCTCTTTATAGTCATTATAATCAATAGTACAATTTCATCTTGAATAATTGAGAGCCGTTCGAATAATGGCAGGTAACATGAGTACATGTGGGATTTTAAAGTTTTCTTCCATAGACTGTTAAAGGTGGTGTAATCAGCAGATTATTAATATTGTGCCCATGATATGGCTCGTTTTTCTTTATAAAGCATTCTGTTTGTTCATTATAATACGAAAGCTATCAAATTACATAGTTATAATCAAGGGCTACATAACAAGCAGCTCAAAAACCCCAATATGATAACATCTATTGATAATATACTACTTGGATGGTTTATTCAAAGATACTAAAGAAAAGAAAAGGCTGCATAAATTAACAAAGGAATAGCTTAATCACAAAGCAGCAAGTTGTTGAAAAAGAGTCAGTGACGCCGCCGATTCTTTTTAGAACACGCCTTTATCATTCGTTGACAATGCAGTAAGATATTAAGGTTTTTTTTTTGAGCATTCAATCATTGTATCTATTAAGGAAAGAACTCCTCAAAACTACTCCATCCGTGAATATTTGCATCGAAAAAATTACCTGATGGTCCTAATATATCATCGATGAAATTTTCCGGGAACTCCAGCAGAGGATCCTCTAAATTATGGAATATTGTGGTTAAATTATTCTCAGACGCGTTTTCTTCTGCCTCGAGCTCCTCGTCGATGTATTGTATCGCCTTACCAAAAGTTCTTCTTCCTATCTTCTCCATTGATATAATAATGGAAAAGTAATAGGAATTCTGCCAAACTTCAGCAAGAGGCTTTAGGTTTTCTTGGTGAATACGGTCGAACATATTTACCATTTCTTTGAATACAATCTTCAGTGAAATGCATTTGTCATATGGGCCTTCAATATCCCCAGGACATATAGCCTGATTTTTTGTGAATATATTCTTCCGCATGAATAATTTGAGATTTTTATCCTCCATGGACTGCAGAAATATGGTGTAGATCTGAATCAATGATCGAAAAGCATTCATGTAAACAAGAAATAATGCGTTGATCAAATGGGTCCACTTTTTGGGGAAACAAGCTGAATCAGAAGATACGTTATTATTATCCAATTTTAAATAGCCTTCAAGCACTTTGAAGCACAAATGTAATGAGTTTAATGGGGCCAGCACACTGGAATTCAACATTATTGTATTATAACCCTGATGCGTCAAAGTATAAAGATTGGATAAGCTTGCTATCATAAGGAGTGTTGTATGCCATAGCTGTAGCTCTGTAAACTCATTCCCATCTAAGTTAGATGTATTCAAGTAAAAATACAACGGCTTGAACACCTTCTTGGTGAAATTTTTCAAGTCTTCAATAATAAATGGGATGTTAGGCGATATATCACGGGCATGAATTTGTTTCATAATACTTCTTAGTTTCAATGTTGTTTTATAAAGAAGGATATCTCTTGGTGAAGAATAATTCTCTAAACGAACCTTGTCTACAAAGTCATCGTTGATGCGCATTGGAATGCCTGTAGAAAGCGAAATTTTGACGTCTGTGAATAATATCCATAACCATAGCCTCTCCAAATAAGTGATTTCCTCAATTGGATGATTCTCATTCATGAATAGATGACGAAGATCTTCATTTAGACCCATATGGATAGCAGTGTCGACTGTCAGTCCATGAATAAATATGCAGTGTGATTGATCACCACCGTCAAGACCTGCCACGTTTATATACAAGTAACGTAAAAATAAAAATTGTGCACGTTCAATGTAAAAAACCTTAGCCGAAATAAACGACGTTAAAATTCTATGAAAGATTTCGATAGCCTCTGGCACTTTCTTCGGATGGGATGCTAAGCACAAAATCGCCGTCATTACACCCACTTTGTAGTAATTCTTTTTACTGTCTAGGCTCAAAGCAATTATTTCATGGCAGCCTGTTTTATGATCTTTTGGGCCTTGAATAAAACAATCTTGCAGGTCTTTTAATACTCTTTCCTCGTGAACAATCTGGTAACTGTGGTAAAAATGGCTAGCAAAAAAATCAATTAGACATTGACGCAAAACCTCATAGGTTGGCAGCGATTTGCACACGGATTCAATAACACTCGATGAATCTGTATGCGATGGGGCCGTTTCAATGTAACTAATTTCTGAAAGTGTTGAGTAATGATGTTCTCTTTTCCAGGTGTTACGACTGACCTTTAGAACTTTCCATATTTCCTCCCTATATTTGGCAAAAGTGTCTTTTTGGTTCGCTAATATTGCTCGATACGACGTCGGCCCATAAATAATGTGTCTATCGTGTTTCGAAGATAGATACCTTATGTTGTAAAGAGGATTCTGTCCTCGATGAATTTCAGACTCGGCGTGTTTTTCTATCTGTGACTCAAGCTCTTCAATACGACGGGCCATTTCAAACTTTGAGCATCTTCTGTATTTCGCTCTCAGTTGATTCTCTTTCGCGGAAGAGTTATCTTCATAATTGCATGATTTCTGGTGTCTAGAAGAGCAACTCCCACATGAAGGCCTTCCTCTATCACATTTCAGCTTTCTTAACCTGCAAAACAGACATGACTTTGCAGGCTTTTTTCTAGTTTGTCTACCACCATTGTTTCCTCGATTGAGTTCCTGTTTCTTCATTTTTTATCGTTAATAAAAAGCATATAATTGCAGGATCATTACTACTTAAAACGCCCCGTTTTATATAGTATGAGCACTGGAAGACTGGAATGTAATTAACTGCTGTGCAACATTTGGTTAATTACGGCATATTTATTAGGAGGTTTCGAATTGCTGGTTGAATTCAAACTTTCAATGCACACCCTCAATCCCATATTTCATGATTCTCCGTTTTGTTGCTATTCCCGCTTAGCCTGCAAGCGACACATGAAAGACAATTATTTATGATGCTTTTGAAGTTAAGATACATCTTCCAATCACGGGATTAAGAGGATAATATAACGAGTCGTTTTCCATTTTGTTATTATTCCCACTCTCCGAGTGTAGACCATTGTCTAAGGACTTATTTATATATAAGGATGCTCTCTGGTTTTCAAATCAGCATCATTTAGGTGCTATGAAACTATACATTTAGTGCTAAAGCATAAGGATCCCTCCACGTCTCATAATTCGATCATGCCAGTACTAAATGAAGATGGTCTAAATGATATTGATTTCGAAGACAAACCCCAATCAAATGATAAAAGAAATATTGATACAGATACTTCAACTCCTATTGAAGTCCCTGATGGAGGATATGGATGGCTTATTCTTCTGGCGTTTGTTCTGTATAACTTCTCTACTTGGGGAGCAAATTCTGGTTACGCCATTTATCTAGCTCATTACCTAGAAAATAATACATTTTCTGGTGGAGGTAAACTGGACTATGCAACTATAGGTGGGCTGGCATTCAGTTGTGGGCTTTTTTTTGCTCCGGTTATAACATGGCTTTATCATATATTTACAATTCGATTCATTATAGGATTGGGAATATTATTTCAAGGGGCAGCCCTTCTGCTAGCTGCTTTTTCGGTGACGCTCTGGGAGATTTATCTTACACAGGGTGTTTTGATCGCATTTGGTCTAGCTTTTATTTTTATACCCAGTGTCACACTTATTCCACTATGGTTTAGAAAGAAAAGATCTTTAGCATCAGGTATAGGAACTGCTGGAAGTGGGTTGGGTGGTATTGTCTTTAACTTAGGAATGCAAAGTATTTTAGAAAAGAGAGGTGTTAAATGGGCACTTATAGCACAATGCATAATATGCACATCACTTAGCACTATCGCGCTTATGCTGACTAGAACAAGATCGCAGGGCTCAGTCCAGCACAAAATACAAAAGTTCGACTTGCTAGATTGGGATGTGCTCTCAAACTTTGGGGTTTGGTTGCTTTTTGGATTTGTATCGTTTGCTATGTTAGGCTATGTTGTCCTTTTATATTCGTTATCAGACTTTACTGTTAGTCTAGGATATACCAGCAGGCAAGGTTCATACGTATCATGTATGGTGAGCGTAGGCTCTTTGATAGGAAGGCCAATTGTTGGCCATATTGCTGATAAGTATGGCCCATTGACTGTTAGTGTGATATTACACTTTTTAATGGCTATTCTTTGTTGGGCTATGTGGTTGCCTTGTAGGAATTTGGCTACTGCAATAGCTTTTGGATTATTAGTCGGTTCTATTATGGGAACCATTTGGCCAACAATCGCTTCAATTGTTGCACGCATTGTTGGTCTTGAAAAACTCGCTGCTGCTTTTGGTATGACCTGGATTTTTATTGCAGCTTTTGCTTTAGTTGCACCAATAATTGGTCTAGAGCTTCGTGTGGTCAATACAAATGGAAACGATTATTATCGTACAGCAATCTTTGTTGGCTTTGCGTACTTCGGTGCGAGTTTATGCCAATGGCTATTGAGAGGATTTATAATAGCTCGAGATGAGATTGCTGTACGTGGCGGTTATTTAGCTGATCAGAACGAATTACATTTAAACGTTAAAATATCACATATGGGTATATGTCTTTTTCGTTACAAGCAATTGCCCAGGAGGGTCTAGGGATTTTATTCCTCAATCTGGTTCTTAAGAAGGATATACCCGCATTACTACATTTTTCATATCTACTCTTATCTAACAACAATGTTTTACCATATTCACCGATGAAACAATTTGTCCTCCAAGTTAAATTTTACCAATCTTCAGTCGATTAAAAGCTAGACACAACTTATCCAGTAAGAACATAATGGAGAGGAAAATTTTTTTATGTTCAATTATAACTTAGTTTATTTTAGATTTGAGAATATATGTGTGTATACAATTTCTATCTAAGAGTTGCCGTGTAATATATTATGAATAAAATACTTCCCGCCTTCCTTGATTCTTTTCTCCCTAAAAAGATTAATTGATAGATAGTTACACCACTTATATATAGTATTTCACAATGAAAGGCGTTTCCATTATATTGGCTACTCTCTCTGCAAAGATAAGCTTCTAATAGTTTGCATTTTTGCAATTACAACTTGTCACTATTCCGAATATTTCGTTTTATGCGCCCCTCGCCCGCCTTGGCAGGATTGAAAGTTAGCTATTTAACCCAGCTGCCAGAAGTTGCAACTCCAAATGACAGGTACCTCAACTGCCATCTCATCGCCAAAATGAAAGATACTGATATTGAAGACGTGAAGAGCATGGGGTTATTATCTCCCAAACATCTCGAATCCCAGGAGACTGTCCTACCTCAAGATATTTTTAGAAATAAATTCACCTGGTACTCGTATGAGATCTATAAGTCCTTAGCATTTCGTATCTGGCTGCTATTATGGTTGCCAATTAGTGTTTGGTGGAAAATGTCCAAAAATTGGGCTTATCCGTTTGTAGCTTCGATTTTTCTGTTTCTAGGGTTAGCGTTTTTACCCTGTAGTCATTTGCTGTTTCGTAAACGTGCCTTATCAAAACAACTTACCGAATTTTCCAAAATAATTACCAGAAATGCACCAGGTACGAACGCTGATGATTGGAAAAATGTTGCAGCAAGTTTGAATTCATACTTGTATGAGAGCAAAGCTTGGAATACCAGGCACTTTTTTTTTGATGCCTGGGACTGTCAAGAAGCATTCAGAAGAAACATTCTTGAACCGTTCTTTTTGCAAAAAGATGAAGCTGCAAGGATTAAGTCATTCAAGGAATCCGTTCCTTATATCGAAGAGGCCGTGCAGACTTATTTTGCGGAAGTTGACAAACGGTGGAAGTTGTTTAATAGTGAGAAATCATGGAGCCCCGTTAACTTGGAAAACGCTCAGCTTCCCAAGGAAACTCATCGGTTTAAGCTTACTTGGTTTTTAAAGAGGATTTTCAATCCGCTATGCTTACCGCTCTTCCTTTCATTTTTTCAAAATGTCTACACTTCAAGAAATGATGCCCCTGTACCACGTTTCTTATCTCTTGTGGTGCTGTCTCTTATCATAGTAAGGCTTTTCCAAAGTATGAGAATTTTCCTTCTTTCCACAAAAATGGAGCACAAGATTCAGTTCTTGTCAACTATTATAAATGAGCAAGAAAGTGGTGCAAATGGATGGGACGAAATTGCAAAGAAAATGAATGGGTACTTGTTTGAGAAAAAAGTCTGGAAAAACGAAGAGTTTTTCTTCGATGGAATTGACTGTGAACGGTTTTTCAATCACTTCTTCTACCGCCTCCTATCTGCAAGGAAATCTTTGTGGTATCTACCATTGAATGTGGAACTATGGCCATACATTAAAGAAGCACAATTATGCCGCAGAGAGGGGCTCTTGGTGTAGAAACGAATGCGCCTTCTTCATTTTTTATAGTTTGTGTAATTTACCAGATCTGACTAACGAAAGGTATTTTACTCTTTACTACTATTACTACTCCCCTTAGCCTATCTGCCAATGGTAAACAAAAACCAACGCACTACCATTTTACCATATGCGCGAAACTTATTGCCTTTTCTTCTCCAAGTGACGCTATATTCCATGCATACCCTAAAAGATGGGTTAGCGCTTTTATCGACCAATGTCAGATACACCGTGTTGCTCAGTCCTGAATATCAATACATCGGTAGAAAATGCGCAACAGCTCAATTCTCACATAATAATTAACTACTGTGTATTAATTGCAATCAGACCCTTTCATACATAACTTTTGTTTTCACATTTGTTGTCAATCAGGGAATATACAGCAAGCTTATGGGAAAGCGTGTGCTGAATATTAGATGGGCACCCCATAGCCACCGTAAACCCCTTACAAATATACCGTCAACTATTTCTGAAGTTTTGGTCAGTTGATGAGTTTTAGCGTCTCAATTCCGCCATTAATGAATCCACCTTACTATAGTGTGGTGCCGTTTCAGCTACCAATTTCAGCTTTGTAAAAAACTTTTGGAAAATATCATGATTATGGATGTGCCTCTTGAAGAAAATCAATATGCATGATTCTCAAGACAAAAACTATTTAAAATTGTTTATTGAAGTAATAAGATCTCTCTTTTAAAGGGCCATTTTGTGTTCTTTATACTGAATCAAAGTTTAGAGTTAGGGAAATATGAACTGAAAGTTTATTTACTGTCGAAGATGATACTGTTGTCAACAAGATTACTTACATTGCGACCGCTTTCTTTTTCTTAGAAAAATCATCTTCGTGATATAAAAGTGGTCTCCTCTCATGCGGAGCCATGTATTATTACATCCCGGTAGCAATGGTTGTGAACGGCCGAGCGAGTTAATACAACGTCACAGCCTCTAGTTTGAATATGATATCTTGCAATGAGATAATCTTTTTTTATCTTTTCGCATTTCTGGATGAACTTGTTGGCGAAGAAGCGAATAGTCGACGTCAAGAATGTTGATTTTGGTAACGGTTGTATCCAACAGTAGTACCATTGAATTCGGTTATGATCAAATTGGTAGTATCGTTGGTTTGCTGCAAATCAACAGAGTCCACAACGGAGCTACCTCGATGCTTGTATACACATAGATTTCTTTCTGGTTACTGCCGAGGAATCCAGCATGAACACAAGATGATACAATCACCAACAAGCTCATCCACGTTGTGACCATGCTTTTTAAATTCGTCTTCATAATATAAAAGTAGTCTCTTATTGCACCAAAAATGACCTGCGAGCAAGGAAGAGAAGTGTTCTTGCATTGTGGCGTGTTAGTAGCAATTAAATATACTTCTTCAGCTGTCTTTTTTTGCTTTTTTTTTTCATTGTTAGTTAGCTCTTCAGTTCATTTTGTCGCCTCAGATTTTTTGTAATTATTTTATCTTGTATCTTTGATAAAACAATTTTATCAAATCTCAGATCATACTTGTTCTATTATGAGTTGCAAAAGTAAGTTCTAGGAACTGTTGAGTCTCATAACATTCCTAGGGTGTAGCAACTTTTGAAAGGTAGAACAATATTACCTGATTTGAAATGTCCGAGTAATAGTTTAGATTACAGGCCGTCTTTTAATAAACTGGCGGGTTTACACTAACCAGATTTATCGCTAAGCGGTGACAGAGGTATTCACTTTGAGGTACAAAAAAATATACCAGCACCTGCACTGCGGCTTCTAGCATATATTGGTCCCTGATTTACCTGTGCGATAAAACTACTTTAGCACAGCCGCATATTATCCGAGAATAACTTCCGGCCCAAGAAGCTTCGGAGAACAGACACAAAAAATTGCCCTTAATATACCTTGACTTTCCTCGGTCGTACCACACCTTACTACATGCGTCTTACAGCATGCCGTTGCATGATTTATGTATACTTTAGCTCAAAAAATTTGTAAATATCTATGTAAATATCTTACGGCTTCAGTCAGGGAAGTCTCCGTGCCACTATACTCCATAATTCTGAAGATCGCTCGCTTAAAAAAATATGTCTAATATAAAAATACATAGCTATGTCCTTCTTTTTCATTTTATTTGATATTTTCATCAAGTTTCCATCTGGATCGCGGACATAAACTGACAATATTGGGCTAATTGCCCCGTACAGATTACGGGTTCTTTTTTCGATTGGAACATCCAAGCTTTAAAGGTGCGTGTCTATGTTATTCAAAGACTCTTCTGAGATGAAACACAGATCGGCAGATCCGGGAGTTGGTTTCTGCGCCTTGAGCTCAAATTCTTTTCTCACCTCACACAACTTGATTTTCTGGTTACCAAAAGTCAGAATTTTCCGATTGTTCCCAACTGATGTAACATCAAAACCAAGCACTTTTTTCTATAGAAGTCGCATGAACGTTGAGCGCTAGTGAGAGATTGGTGAATTTTGAGACAATTGTTAGGGTTCAACACTCCTCGAGAATATAGGATTCACAAAAAGGAATCGGTAATTGTACACAAATAATTTACTTATTTTTTTTTCTCTTGTTTGATATCGTTGGAATAAGTGACTGCGACTATACGTTTATTCGTATGAATTGGAATAAGTGTTTACAACTATACTTTTTTCGTATGAAATGGAGTAGGCGATTTTAATAATAGAATTTACCGCAGTAGTAAGATAAAGATCTACTAATTGATCAGAACTTAGTATATAAGAAAATTACTTACAACCAAAAGCTTATCATTAATGTTCCGAATTATGTCGAACAATTGGGTTTAATACAACCAACCAGCTTGTGTCTTACATACTTCTCTTGTGTAATTTAAGAAAGAACGACTTATTCTTAATTATTACAACTTATTAATACCGATCGTGTAGAGACTTTACAGATGAGAGACCTTTATTCTTTTATATTATAATTGAAACAATTTGTGATCAAGAACTGTGTATCTGCATTTGTGCTCTAGGTGAGAAGAGTTCAAATGTTAGGAAAGAGAAGAGAAGAAATTAATTTTTTTTTTTTGACTTTTTTCTCTTTTGAAACGAAAACCATTTCTGTTCACTTAGTGTTCAATCCATATCCTTTTACAGAAATCTTGAGGGATTGTAGGTCAGAGTTTTATAAATGTCAAAGTTTTTGATAACAGTTGAGAATGAGAAACGTTAGGCGCAAAAGCATAAGATCGTGCGAATTGTGCCGTAAGAGAAAACTGAGATGTGACGGGAAAAGACCAAGATGTTCTACATGTGTACGTAAGAAATCGTCTGAGTGCACCTACGCCATTGGATTTGAGCAGGACGTGGAATTTAGGGAAAAATTGAAAGCATTAAAAGAAGCCAAGCTTTTGGAGGACGTGAAGCTGCTGGAGAAGCGCCTGGAATCAGGAGGTGGCGTTGTTTGTGAACTTTCTAGAGATGTAAACCTAATCCATGAGTATGGGCCGTGCAATGTCGTATTGGCGAATAAATCGACGGTATACCGGATGTCCTCTCACTCAGTAACGCCGGATATAGGTGAGAAATCAAATATTAATGTGTTGGATGATTTCCACATTTTACAATGTAAAGAAGATGGCAGAAGAATATATTATGGACCAACTTCCGTAAAAACATTCATGGCAAAGAGTAAATGGGGAATGCTAGAAAGATTTCGTCAAACCTGGTGTGTTGTGAAGGTTACCAGAAGCAAGTGGAAGAAGCTAAACGGCAGAAATATGATAGACGAGATAAAGTGTATAGAAAGGCACCTACAGAGTTCAAATCCATTATTATGTAATTCACTTCAAGATGCTTGTCACGCTCTGCCTCCCTATGAAAAGATTCGATCTCATATAGAACTGTTTTTTCAAGATAAAGTTCTATTTCAGATTAGTGATGTTATTGACCAAGAAAAGGTTTTGAAGGACTTTTTCGAGGAATTTGTACCAGATAAACTATCTTGCGCATCTGAACAGCGTGTAATAAGTTTATGTCCTGTGAAGAAAAAGAACTATTACAAAATAGGTGTCATCCTCATGATACTAGGCTTTACATATTTTTACGAAACGATACCAGAAACAATCCAAAAATTTTTGATTCTATTGACGGGCATATCTACGGCTAAATGTATGTACATTGAACGAGCACAGTTTCTAATGTTGCGATTGCATCACCTATCAAGGTATTCTTCTACTGGAGAAGACAACAATAATGAAATGATCATAGTTGACTCGCTAATAAACACCAGTTCTTTGTTGGGTCTCAATCACAATATTAGCGTATTGTATGATGGCCAAGAAGATCTAGTAGGAAACCTGAGTACATTAACAAAACTAAGAGATTGGGTTCTTTTTGCAGATGTTCAGATGGCATTTCAATTAGGAAGGCCTTTGTTAATTTCCGCAACAGAATTAGATTATTATAATGATAGTAATAATATCATAGGCAACCCCTTAGAAACTACAGAACCTTCATTTTATAGTCTTTTCAGAAAGTTCCTAAGGATATCGCGTTGTATAATATCTGAAATTCATGATAAAGCTGTCGTGCCCAATCTAAAGAAGATGTGTGCGACTTTAACAGAATTTATTGAACAGTATTTACACCCTATCAGTGACTATACATCGCCTTGCTCTATGAAAAAGGAATATATCTGCGAAACAGGAATTCTTTTTCAAATTCTATCGATGTTATTATCATTATACAATCTTCGCTATTTGGCATTCTCAGAGATGAGTGTAGGTCTCAAAAATTCTGTTATAAAGACCTCGTTGGTATCTCTTTCTCTTTGTACATGTTTGACATCTTATTGTTTTGAGCAAGATGCTAAGAACTTTCCAGGATTGTTTCAGTCAAATTCAAAACATGTTGCACCGTATTTTTCTCTATCATTATCACTGAGTAGTGAATTGTCTTATCGGGCTCTCATCACATTCTATGCCCTAGTGTATAATACTCTAACGTTATCTCAAAGTGGTCTGATATGTTCAGCTGGTGAGCACTCGGTCAAAAAATGTGACTTGAAAACTTTACATATTAATGAAACGGCAAACATATCATTTTCAGTTTACTTTAAAGTTTTCTGTGAAATTGTCAACCGTATGTCTAATAATGAGAACGCTAGGTTTCGGCAGCTGAGCCGCCGATCATATGCTTTTGTTACTATGTTGACACTAGCAAATTCTTGTCGAAACACTATAAAGAAGACATTAGAGAATAAGGATTGTGAAAAGAAGCCATGGATTTCGCCGCTTCAGCAATTTCCTAGTCTCGAATTTTTCGAAAAGAATGTATACCACACTCTGGAAAGTAGACATTATATTGATCCGTCAACACCTGCTCATGCTATTGAAGAAGACTCAAACCCACCTTTGGTTTCCCAACCATTAGAATCGGAATCAACCTTTGAGGGTTTACTGCATGAAATTTCTACCCAACAAGATGTCTCTAACTTTTTATTTGATGAAAATTTCTTTTCTGAAAATACACAGAGCGATATTTAGAAGCATTACTTTTGAAAAGGGCTTGTGCTATGAATTTTTCTTGGCTTTTCTCTAGTACTGATATCAGTTGTTTTATCAAGGTTTGATAGTAAACTAATTAATGCTAATTACATACACTGCCTGGTGTCAAAATGTGCCATCTTTTAAATGTTTTAATATTTTCATTGGAAATATACACTCTACTTCTTAGCAACAGACACTAGCAGAGTTGATTTGAATTCTGCTGGTATTTTCTTAGTTTCTTCCACATGTTTGATGATGAGATCGCAGGCAATTTTCTTCTCACTATCCGTAAAATCCTCAAATATGTAGGCGGTCCTTGGATTACCAGATTTCACCAAGAACTCAGCCAATTTTTTAACATCTTTTACTTCAAGAATAGAGTCGATTTCTGCGATCTTTATATCTCTAAATCCAACTGATTTGAGATTTGATTCAATCAAATCCCTCGATGACCAATTTTCAGGAAGTGGTTTTCTATGTGGTGCGCCCTCTTTTGCTTTTCTTCCAATATCAACTAACTCCCACCAACCATTTCCTTTAAAGGACGACATTCCAATAACTCCATCTGGTCTTAATACCCTATAAGATTCCTTCAAAGCATGTTTAGCATCAGGCGGAAAAAACATGACCAAAGATGCTATGATATGGCTAAAAGAATCGTCCTCTACAACGGACATATCTTCTACTTTCCATAAACCTGTTTCCAACCTTCTCCAAAATTTGTTAGATTTGTTCTTTTCTTTATGCTCCTTAACTAATTGTATCATGCCTCCACTCATGTCACTAGCAACAAGCCTAACCGAATCTGGAAGTTCTTTTTCATAGTGATCAATCAAGTATCGCATTCCTAATCCTGTACCACAACCATTATCCAATATCTCAGTTGCATTTCTGAGGGGGGACAAATCATTTAGCCTAGTAACAATCTCCTTAACTGATGTACTTGGTGGGCCAGATATAATAATTTTCCTGTAAACTTCATTATTATTTCCCCAAAAATCTTGGGTTTTATTGGTCTTCATCATGTATTTCGGCGATCAAATGTTTTATAAACCTTATCTTAATCAAAGATTTGAGTTGCTAGAAATAGAAAAAAGTTCGTTACTAACCATAAACAAAAAATGAAATCCATTTTTGAGCATTTTATAACAAGGCCTTTTTCATGTAATTTATATTCAATACCTATTTAAAACAGCCCATTATAAAATTTTTTGATCATAAACGACTCAATATTCCTCTTGTTCTAATCTTACCTTACAGGCGCTTTCGTATAGTCAAAAGCAGCTAGTTCTCTAAAATGGAATGGTGCTTAATTAAACCAGAATTTCCTTTTCGGGTTACCATTTCCGCCCATCAACGGGCAATACTTCATTGAAAGAAGGTGGCCAGTTGTTAAAACAGGAGGTTCAGTACTGTTCGTGCCTGTAATAATAACGACTATGTAATAACGTGGGTGCGGTTAAATTAGTTGATTTATTAAATGAATGTTGACTTTAAGGTTATACGTATATTTATATATACGAAGAATATAAGCTATCACACCAATCGTGTTGTAAATTTTCAGTTTCTATTATAGTATATAAGATACTTAAGATAAGCCATCATTGTGTGTTTTTATACCTCTCTAATAAATAGCGTAAAAAAGTCTACTTAAATTTTTGATTAGTACTACCTGGCAACTCCTATTTATCCAAACTATCGTTTGATGACTACTCACAGATTTAGTCATCCCTTCACAATGACGTAATAGTCTTGATACGCTCCCATCTAATCTCGTCCTGAGCTTAATACATACCATCAATTAATTCTAACAGTAATTGTTCTTTTTATATTGTATTCAATCCGAGGAGCAAAAAAGGTTTGAATATATAACGATTCTCTTCGCAAACTGCTCTCTAATTTCTAGAATACAGTATGTTTTGATATAGGCAGCAGAGTTTGCCGCTGCAAGAAAGAATATCCTTCATAGTTCTGCAAACTAAAAATAGGCAATAAGAAGTGATCAAATTCAATGATAGATTATGTACCTATAGTATATGAACATCTTGAGGATCCATGGCTATCAGTAGAGTAAAGTATTTTTTTTTCATTTTGTCTGCTTTCACGTTTAAGTAAAACAAATATTATTACCGTGAACCCCATCATGGTAAGTGATGAAACACTAGCCCACACATAACCCTTGAAAAATCGGGGGGCCTCCTTGGTCTTCCACACTAAGAGAGCAATCCAAGCGATAGATGACTGGGCTGCCATATTCATGGAAACTAAAATAATAGAACGTTCCTGTATATTATCCTTGCACATTTCGCTTTGCCAGGAATATACCAATGGTAGCGTTGCAAACGCGGTATATTGTAAAGTAAATGCAAACCACTTTGTTCCTTCTCTTATGTTCCAGACAGCAAGTAAAATATTCCCAGTAAGATTCAATGCTTGAAAAAATAGTATTAAGCCCCAGCAGCAATGTAGTTTGTCTGCTATAATGCTACCAAAAAAAATATACAAAAGTCCAATTCCCGGAGTAATCATCGTTAAATTATTCAGCTTTGGGACGCTATATCTTTGTAAGGAATGTAACCACAATTGGAAACCACCATGGCTCGAGTTGCTACTATTCCACGCAAAAACATTCCAGGTCACTAAAACATACAATTTCCAATTTTTTAACACTTTCTTCAACACAGACTTATCAAAGTTTTTATCAAGAGCGCCAGAAAATCCGTGCTGTATGCTGGAAACTCTTGATCGCATCAGTTTTATTTCATCGTCTGTTAAAAAAATCGAGTAACAGTTGTGAATATCGCCTGGTAAAGAGTAAAATCCAAGTAGTGCAACTACAATGGATATGGCACCCACAATTATAAAGTACCACCTCCATCCGGAAAGTCCATGCGATGTGTTAAGAGCTCCGAATATTGCAGATTGCATTGCACCAGTGGACATTAATCCCGCATACTGTCCCACAATCATAAATCCTGACCGTCTTGCCACTTCACCAGACTTGAAAAATGACCCAAACAAGTACATGTAGGCAATATAAGAAGGAGCCTCAAACACACCAGTGAAGAATCTTAGAATTTTAATTTGACGAACAGACGTTGATTTTCCTGTTCCAATGGTAAGCAGTCCCCAACAAATCTCTAGTGCAGGCAGGAAAAAATTGAGTGGAATACGTGGTAGCAAAATGAATGGTAATTGAAATACTATATTACCGGCAGTGTAAAGCGATTGAATATCTACAAGGTCATTTCCTTCAAAATCAAGTTCTTCCTTCATTCCAGATACGTATGCGTTGTTCATATTCACGGTGAGCATTTTGACCCATGTTGAAAGACATGCATAGAAAGTTAATAATATATCCAGTTTCAATAAAAGTTTTCTCTCAGCGCCCAGTTTGAAATGGCAGAGGTCGTTTTTGTTAAACATATGTTGCAATTGTTTCATTCTACCTTTACTTTTCTCCGAAACTGTAGTTTCCTGACCAATTTCCTCTGAATGTGCTGTCACATCGTGCTTCGTGCTAGTGTAGTTTTCTTCCATTCTCTGAACGTATTCATCGTTCACAATACGCTTTGTTGGGATAAATCCCAATTTTAGATAGTCCCAAGGTGCCATAAATACAGTTTGAATTGTATTTTTTACCTATCATTGAACTATGTAACAGGAACTTGTGATACGAAACACATCCTTAAATAGCTTTTAGTTGTATCGTAACTGATCTTTGAAGTCTCAATGGTTTGCTTACAAAAGAAGGTGCACCTTAATTCTGGATTGATAAACAGTGACGTGTCTCATGTCCAAATTGATTGTTACTTTTCTTTTCACGGTCCTATTGAACCTTTTAGTTTTGAGATAACCTTACTATAGTAAGACCCTGTAGGTGCAGTTTTCCTTGTTACTTCCTTTTATGGCAACAATTTCCGCGCCTGCAAATACTTGAGTTTTTATCAGCGTCCGGATGTATATAATAAAGATATCTCAACTCTAAGAACAAAGCCCATGTACAAAACTGTATAGGTGTCATTCAAACTCAAAAATTAATGGATGAGACATATAGCTGCAAACGTGATGGAAAAAGAAAAAAAAGAGCTCTCATCATATCTTAACGTATTTCTTTTCTTTCTTTAAGAAAATCTGTTGCCAGGTGTCACACACACATCGGTCAATTTGTTCATTTCCCAGTTGTGAACAAGGTGTAATTGATACTAAATCTAAATTTCCGTATATTCGTGTGAGAATGGATGATTAAAGATTCACGATTAATTAATTAGCAGAAAACGACACCTTATATTGAAAAAGAATGCACTAAGTTATTAGGCGTATCCTTCAGTTTAAGATGGTATGTATCTTCGTGTCTATACTACTGCTTTAAATAACATTCTTATTTTTTCCCAACTACTTCTTTGTGTTTTGGGAGGATAGCAGCAAATCCTAAACAAGCAGTAGGTTCGACAACTAACTTCATGTGTTTCTCGAGGGAGTGTATTCGTTTATTAGTTCTTGATCGCTTACCGTCAAAATACCATCCACATTTTCCCCAATATTGTACACTCCTACACGTCATGTTTGAGCACCATTTGTAATGACAATTGAAAGTCAGTGTGAACAAAAGAACCGGATGTGAAGGATTACTGTTAGTCGTTAATAGCTACAGGTTTTACCACAGAAAGTTTGCAGCCTGGAGAGAGACTTCCAGCGACAAGTTCAGGTCACCCAAACGAGTCCTCCCCATCCGATGGAAACATAACTCATCAGGTTGTCTAATCTCTTCTAATTGCTCCTTTTTTGAAGTGTCCTGCCCTTAAAGTACCTCAAAATGATCGAGAGAAGTTTTATACAAACTGTTATAGAGATGTTCCTAAGATGTTCTAACTCGGTAGGTGGTTCAGGTGCTGGTGTAAATGCATTAGATGTTTCGGAGAGCTGTTTTTGCAATGGTAAAATATAAAGTTGTAATCATCAACCCACTACCTGAAAGTTAAGAAGAGCAATGGGTAGGATATAGTCTTTACCCTAGTTGTGTTGTGATCTCTTTATGTTTTTTTTTTCAAATTCCTGATCCCTCAAACTTGTCTGACTGGAAGTAATGACAACTTGTTTGGCAGGCAGAGGTTTGAACAAATCAGTCATACTTAATAGTGCTTTATGTGGCGATAAATGTATTTTAGTAAAATACAAAGCTGTTTAGCGAATTGATTAACTGGTTGATGAAGAGAACGATGGCAAGCTTCCTTGGCCTGGAAATTTTGTGGTACTTTTATATGGTCTGAGATTTTACCCCGGATATCCCTAAATGCAGATAATGCAACTTACTTTAGCCTTCGTACGAGATCTGTTTACTGATTTTATACAGCACTAAAAGCTAATTCTAAATGCATGTAACTAAAATAGAGGCAATCGCACAAGGATATGGTTAATACTATTAAAAAACATTACCAATCATTGGATGGTACATAGAATTTGTAGTAACCAAATTCGATTCTTATTATTAATGAAGGTTATTTATTTTCATACACTTGTGTGATGCTACATATAAGAATAGATTGTATTTTGTTAAGAGGATACAGTGATATATACGTTACTTTTATAGACTTTATAAGGAAATATCTAATCATCTTATTATATAATGTATTAACACTAGCATCGTACCATGAGCATAAGTGTGACTTACTAGTGACATACTGATCTAACCATGTGATCTTCTGACCCTCGGTAACTCAAACGCAACATCAATAGTGTTTATGTAAGGTTTTGCGATCTATCTTATATCTCATAATGTAGTGAGATTATTGGACATTTCTGTATGTTATGTAAATGCAAGAGTTATTTAGTTACTGCTTTTGTACATAGGAACTATGTTTTCTTAAGTACTAATAGATTGGAGATTTGCCACTATATGTTCTCCTTGTGTAATACATTACTCAAACAATAGCGAAACGTTACTCATATCATGCTTTTAGGTTATCACATTGAACAGGTATTAACAAATCAAAGTATGTTTTTGTAGGTTTTAGTTCTACCAGTCGATTTTCATCATCAGATGGCGAACACGTTACTTTGATGGCTGAGCAGGAAACGAAAATGATCAAATCAAAATCATCAGATTCATGCTAAATGTAAGTATCCGGGTTTTATGTTTTTAAAATTTTGGAACCTGTTGCGCCAAAATGTATTTAAAACTCGCCACTATGCAACCAGAAAATCATCTGCTTCTTTTATTTTTTTGTCAATTGAATCGTAACGTTGGTTCAGAGCATTGAAAAAACTCAGAACTAATAAAAGGTGAAAGAAAAATTATGATATTATTTCATGCCCTATATATTATATGGATCTTCATACTTTTTCCGTTATTCAAAGCAGAGGAATTCATCCCTAAAGTGACGGAGAACCTTATAGAAGAAACATCATTTAATCTAGTGAGTTTTGATGATTCCAACACTTCGATCAGATTAGATGGTTGGGGGGTCGTGTGGATAAGTTTCGATGCTGGGGAAAATTGGGAAGCTGTTAAAGAAATTGAAGAGCGTATTTTTAAATTTACTGTTGATCCTTTCCATGGACAGGAAAGAGGTTTCGCTTTTATATGTGAATCACCCAAGTTCTACATTACTGATGACCGTGGGGGGTCATGGAGGGCTTTAACTATACCCTCATCTGAAGAATATTTAGATGGCGACTGTTTTATAACCACTCATCCGACAAAAAAAGAGCTTATTATTGCGAATTGCTACAGCTATATGATAAACGCAGATGTTGTAGATGACCCAAGTGAAATTTATTTGACCAATAATGGAGGATCCTTTTTCAAAATTAAACCTTCCTTGGAAAAGAAAAAAGACGACGATATAACAACCTCAAGCTGTGACTTCATCAAGTCTAGCAAGAATTCTGATTTTACTGGTAATGATGCTTCGATACTATGTTTGTTCTCTAACCGTGAGTACGATGAGGAATATCGCTTAACTGGTCACTACACTCAATTGGCTTTAAGCAGTGATGGAGGCAAAACGTTTAAAGAATTCGATGAATTCAAACATAAAATTGTTAATCGATACAAGATATTGAAGTCTCATGTGGTCGTTTTAACGCAAGATGACAGCCATAACGAGATGTCATCTATGGACATCTGGATATCCAAAGATGCATCGACTTTTCAAAAGGCACAACTACCTACTCCATTACGGGACGTCGAAGTGGGTAAAATTCATGAAGATTCTATGGGAAGAATCATCCTTCCTATATCTACAGGATTCACAGATGAGAAAAATGAGCAACCAGCTCCCTCAGAGATTTTAATATCAGATTCTCGAGGGTTGAAATTTTCACCTATTAAATGGACACCAAACCATCAGTTTGGAGATATTAGACTCACTTTTCCTGATTTCTTGAAAGGGACAATATTTGGATCATTTCATCCTTCCATTGATTACTCTCATCGCAAAGGAATATACAGTGGAAATATTTCCAGAGAAGAAACTAAAATATCTGTTGATAACGGCCTCACGTGGTCAAATTTGAAAGTTGTCGATCGAGAAAATGCCGATTCATTTGGTTGCGATATTACTAGGACTGAGGAATGTTCGCTTCACGGTCATTCATACAACCCAATATTTCCAAATCCTTCTGCCGGAATCATTATGATGACAGGTTCTGTTGGCGATGGTAGTGAATTCAAGCGAAAAGACCAAAAAACTTTCATTTCTAGAGACGGTGGTCTAACATGGAGATTGGCGCATAACTCTTCTGGCTTATTTGCTACTGGTGATCTGGGAAATATCATTGTATATATCCCGTATTTTTCAGATGAGGATGGTGGTGTACAGTCCAAAATTTACTTTTCTTTGGACCAAGGTAAAATATGGAGTGAATATGAACTGACTGATGGTATAAGTTTTATCCATCCATCAGAACTGATTAATACAGCACCAGATGGATCTGGCTCAAAATTTATTCTAAACGGATATCACATCACTACATCCCATCAAAAAGGAAGCATCGTGTATGCAATCGATTTTTCTGCTGCATTTGACTATAAAATTTGTGAAGAGGAAGATTTTGAAGATTGGAATTTAGCAGATGGGAAATGTGTTAATGGCGCTAAATACAAGTATAGAAGAAGAAAACAGGACGCCCGTTGTTTGGTCAAAAAAGCATTCAAAGATATGAGTTTACTTGAAACTCCTTGTAACAGCTGTTCTGAATCTGACAACGAGTGTTCGTTTCAATTTGTTAGGGATACAAACGGGCAGTGTGTACCAGATTATAATCTGATTGCTCTTTCCCGTATATGTGACAAATCGAAGGGTAAATCGGTATTAGTAAAGCCATTGCAATTAATCAAAGGAGATAAATGTAAAACACCCATGAAAATTGAGCCCATAGACATTTCATGTGACGAAATCCCAAAGGAGGGCTCGAATGGTAAGAAAATAGTAAGTACTGGAAACAAATTTGACTTTGAAAGTCAATTTCATCAATATCTCGATACAGTTATCGATGGAACTTTTGGTCATGCTGGATTCAATAGGTAATGCATACATATCTCAAGATGATGGGCAAACAATAAAAAGGTTTTACACTGAAGATGAAAAATTTGACACTATTTGGAACTGATATTATATGAAATATATAAGTTCTTACTATTATATTAATGTACTATTATAATACATATTTACAGTTTTAATATGAAGTTGTGTTCAACCATATTTCAACTCTTCAGTTTATTTGCTTGAACTTAAAAGTAACATTTTCTTAACTCACGGTAAAGGGTACTCTTTTTGATAGCTAAATTTCCTGAGGCCAGGAAATTATGTAGGTCAGTAAATTTTAGAGTTAAAACACAGGAGGCATTCATTTTGTTATGGTGGAAAAATTGTGAATCAATCTTAAGTCTAGAATGTCATACAATAGCATACCACACGTAAGATGAGGATAAAACTTTTACATAAATGCTTGATAATGCAATTCATTGTGAGTTCGCAGGCACACTTTTCAAATATCAGTCAAATGAAGATGTAGTTATGTGCTAGGTATAGGAAAAGTCCTTGGAAACAGGAAGTTTCGTTTCTTCGATAGATTTTTTCCACAGTAATAAAATATCCCTCTTTAAAAAACATTATCAGCTACTTGTCCACCGGTGGCTGCGACACTCAAACAAGAGCACACGTTACATGCAGCAGCCTGCCACTAGGGACATTCCAGATGCATTGCGATCAAGCAGTGCTGCTTAAAAGTTTGAATCAGCAGCTGCAAGCACCAAATAACAGTCCTTAGTTGGAGAGATATTTAGTTCTCAATACATATACTATCCTCCTAATTTGTAGCCACTGAATTTACTATAAATAGAATAACTGTCATGGAATATATTATCTATACGTAAATGAAAGATTCCTCCTCCATTAATGTCTCATCATCCTGTTTCTCTGTTTATCATGATACTCACAAAATTTATTCACTCCCCGATAGAATATTATCTGCACATTTAACATTTTTCACCCTCAACAATATGGTAATCCAATATTCATCTTCCTCACGGACGTCACCGCAGACATTCCGTCTGTCACTTGCTTGCAAACTCCGCTGCGCACGATCATAGAAATTCCAAAGTTATAGAGCGAAGAACATATACAACCATAAATAAACTTTACAATTCGTGCTCCTATACTGATATGAACGCTGGTATGAATTAATAGTGTAGCATGCTCAGATTTGTGAGTATGAGCTACTCAAATCTCCTACATTTGCTGTTCTGAGACTTTTAGTATTTATTGCTCGTAAACTCAGTATTAATAGAATTTTACGAAGTTATTTGGCCTTCTGGTTGACGAATTTTTCTTTTTTTTTTTGATAGAGATATTCTCCTGCATTAGTTTGTGTTATTACTAAGACGGCGTCTGATAGTATTTAAATCTCATTGGCATGGAAACTAATACGTAAGCGTAAACTCACTTAGACTTTTTGTAAAAGAAGTATACATGAATTGCCTACTACATATCTTAAGTGTCTTTTTTCCATTGTATTCAAAATGAATTTAGAAAGAGATTATGGCAAAATTATTTTCATTCCCGAATGACACGACGGAACCATTAGAACAACTAGAAATAGAAAAACAAAGTGAACTCAGAATCTCCACCGTAGGTCTTCTTGAGTACAATCTAGCCGTTTATGATCTCCACATCTTTGTATTTCAGAAAGGGCACTTAATCCAATATTTATAATTAGTTATAACATTGATATTATTGGCAAAAAACAGAGAGGTTGAAAAAAAAAAGAAATTTATGTACATGCCAAGATGCAGCTGAAACTTAAATCAACACATAGTAAAGAAAAGATAAATGTCGTTACTATTCAAGGTACAAAAAAATAAAATAAAAATTAAGAGTAATATATATTCTGTTCGTCACAATCGTCAATCATTCAGATATGTAAATTCTGCCCTCCCATGGCTTCAATGTTCTGGAAGATGCATCAACTTCCTCCTTTGGATAGTTTCCAAACTCCAATTTAAACGATGGGCTATCATTTGGAATCTTGAACTCTATACTATCAGAGCTAAAGTTCAAAGCAGCAAACAATTTCTTGTTGTCATACTTCTTTGTGAAGCTGAATAGCTTTTTGTTGTCCAAATCAATGAACTCAAAATCATAACCGTACACAGTAATGTCCTTGTGCGCCTTTCTGAATTTCAAGGCCTCCTTCCAGAAGTTCAAAACTGAGTTTAAATCCTTGGCTTCATCTTCGGCGTTGATGCCTTCTCTGAAAGACTCATTCAAGTAAAACCATGGCTTAGCATCCGGCCCTGAGAACCCTGCGTTTGGTTCTTCACTAGTCCATTGCATTGGGGTTCTGGCATGGTCTCTGGAAATAAGAGCAAGGGCTTCTAAAAACTTCTTCATCTCCTTTGAGTTCTCTCCATGCTCTTCCTTAATCGCCTTATAGTTGTTCTTGACTTCCACATCCTCGTACTTCTCAATAGGCCAGTTCTTGAAATTGATCGCACCCAGTTCTTGTCCTTGGTAAACATACAGAGTACCAGTCAGTGACACTAACAATACAGATAATAATTTACCAGAAATGACACGGTTCTTTGGCGAGTCGTCACCGAATCTCGTAATCGAACGAGGTTGGTCGTGGTTTTCGAGATAAATTGTTGACCAACAGTCAGTCCCGTTAACGTATCTGAACAATTCAGCTAACGCAACCTTCCAATCCTTCAATTCAAATGGGATCAAATTTTGACGGAACTTGGGCGAAGTCCCAACATCAGTGTGGGAAAAGTTGAATAACTCACTAAGCTCGTGTCTTGATGCACTTGTATACAACCTCTTGGTCTCGTCAGAAGCATGTTGCATTTCACCAACTGTCATAATCTCTCTACTATCCTTCACTCTGTTTCTGATGAACTTGTTCATTTCTTGATGAAACTCGTGGATACGTGGTCCGTTCATTGTGAAAGGATCACTGGGTTGCCACTTCGTGTTTTCGTCAATCACAGGAGCGTCTGGTAGACCAGCAATCTTGGAGTACAAGCTTCCCACATCAATTCTAAAACCATCAACACCATGGTCTAACCAGTACCCAACGGCACTTTCGTAGATTGCCTTTCTGCAGTCTTCGTTCTCCCAGTTGAGATCAGGTTGGGTGGAGCAAAACAAACGCAAGTAAAACTCTTGTGTCTTTTCATCGAACGTCCATGCAGAACCACCGAAGTAAGACCTCCAATTGTTTGGAGGGATTGGCTTGCCTTCGGCGTCATAACCCTTAGGAGGTCTCCAGAAGAACCAGTCACGTTTTGGATTGGTTTTTGAGGATCTGCTCTCTTTGAACCATTCATGTTCGCTCGAGCAATGGTTGATGACTAAGTCGGTAATGAATTTCATACCTAGCTTGTGCGTCTTTTCAATCAAGGCAAAACAGTCCTCATTGGTACCGTATGTTGGCCACACCTTCTCGTAGTTGGCAATATCGTAACCCATATCATCTTGTGGCGAGTCGTAAAATGGCGAGATCCAAATGGCATCGGCGCCAAGCTCTTTGATGTACTCCAACTTGGATGCAATACCTTTCATGTCACCCCACCCGTCGTTGTTGGAGTCCTTAAAACTTGCTGGGTAAATCTGGTAGATTGTGGCCTCTTTCCACCACTTGGTTTCTGTTTCTGGATGCGCGGAAGAAATGGTCATTGTACAATTGTTCTTTTGACTGTGAGAAATCTTTTAGTCTATGCTACTTTTCTGTCGGAAAAGCTGGTTGCCGTATATAGTTTGGTGACAAGAGACGACATCATTTTCATTTCTTCCTGTGCGAATGCCTTCCTTATATATGTCTGTTGGCGTACCTGTTAGCATCCTGAAAATGAATAGAAGAGAGTGGACCACAACATTTGGCAGTGGACCCACAGCGAGGGGTTCGGGAGATGTAAATACAACTGGGCAGCATGGCATGATGCGCTCTGCACCCCGACTTTTTTGTCACTTGGTCAACAATAGCAATATCATGCTATTCCTGGACCGTTCCCTTCCATGTACTTCCCCGCGGTCTTGCATATTCGTGGTCGCAAGACAAAGCACAAAGAGTGAGGTTCTCCTGCCCGGAACTCCGCAAAATATAACATAAGCATTTCTCCGCGGAATTACATAAGCATTTCTCCGAACGATATAGGTTTTCCGTCTCCTGCATTTTACTGGCATTTCATGATTTTTTTTAGTTTTGCATTTGTTTCCCCTGAGAAAAAGAAAAAACAACTTCCGTTAACTATAAACTTTAAATGGGAACTGAGCAAAGTGTCTGCGGAAAATGAGACGTCGGATATTGTAGATGAACCCGCTGCCATTTCCACAAATAAACGCTGACCACACAAAGCAATGCATGCACTCAGCTATCGTCGTTTCAAGGTGGCACCTCAAGAAGATGGTGCACGCTTATGTCTTCACAAGCACACATACACATACACACATACTTTCTTTCCTCTACCTTTCTATCCATATATCCTACAATATAAAAGCAAGGTGTATGATGTGACAGTTATGTAACTAATCGAAGAAACAGTTCTTTTTTCTCTTTACAATGCTTAGAAAAGTAAAGTGCCACATAAATTAGCAACCAAACTCTTTTATTTTTTACTTCACATCATGTCAGGTGCTAGTGATACATCCGCAAACGATCAATCCGCTGCCAATTATAGTACCCATTCAGCAGTGAGCGCTCCGTCTATCAAGGCTGAGAATGGCGATTCTAAAAATTCTCTCGAAGATGCCACGGGTGATCTACCTATTGACCTGCCACAAAAGCCTCTCTCTGCATACACCACCGTTGCAATCCTGTGCCTAATGATCGCATTCGGCGGTTTCATCTTTGGCTGGGACACTGGTACCATCTCCGGTTTCGTTAACTTGTCCGACTTCGTCAGAAGATTCGGCCAAAAGAACGGGAAAGGAGGCTACTATTTATCCAAGGTCAGAATGGGTTTGATTGTCTCAATATTTAACATCGGATGTGCTATAGGTGGGATTGTCTTGTCAAAAGTCGGCGATATTTATGGCCGTCGTATTGGTCTAATTACAGTCACCGCCATCTATGTCGTAGGCATTCTGATCCAAATAACCTCGATAGACAAGTGGTACCAATACTTTATTGGAAGAATTATTTCTGGACTAGGAGTTGGGGGCATTGCCGTGCTCTCCCCGATGCTTATATCAGAGGTCTCCCCCAAACACATCAGAGGAACCCTTGTTCAACTGTACCAGCTTATGGGTACTATGGGCATTTTTCTGGGTTACTGCACCAACTACGGTACCAAAAACTATCACGACGCCACCCAATGGAGAGTCGGCCTCGGGCTTTGCTTTGCCTGGGCCACCTTCATGGTTAGTGGAATGATGTTCGTTCCGGAATCACCACGTTACCTAATCGAGGTTGGTAAGGACGAAGAAGCCAAGCGTTCGTTGGCAAAGTCCAACAAAGTCTCAGTCGACGACCCTGCCCTGCTCGCCGAATACGACACCATAAGAGCAGGCATTGAAATTGAAAAGCTCGCAGGTAATGCGTCATGGGGTGAACTGCTATCCACGAAAACAAAAGTTTTTCAGCGTGTGCTCATGGGAGTAATGATCCAATCTCTGCAGCAATTGACAGGTGATAACTATTTCTTCTACTACGGTACAACCATTTTCAAGTCGGTCGGATTAAAGGACTCCTTCCAGACATCTATCATCATCGGGGTGGTCAACTTTTTCTCTTCATTCATAGCAGTGTACACTATTGAAAGGTTCGGACGTCGTACATGCCTATTGTGGGGCGCCGCCTCCATGCTGTGCTGCTTTACTGTGTTCGCCTCTGTCGGTGTTACAAAGCTGTGGCCTCAGGGAAGCAGCCACCAGGATATTACTTCTCAGGGCGCTGGTAACTGTATGATCGTCTTTACCATGTTCTTCATTTTTTCGTTCGCCACCACTTGGGCAGGCGGCTGTTTTGTTATAGTGTCAGAAACCTTCCCTCTTAGAGTCAAATCAAGGGGCATGGCGGTTGCAACAGCAGCAAACTGGATGTGGGGTTTCCTGATTAGTTTCTTCACGCCCTTTATCACCGGTGCAATTAACTTTTACTACGGTTACGTCTTCCTAGGCTGTCTAGTCTTCGCCTACTTCTATGTGTTTTTCTTCGTCCCAGAAACGAAAGGCCTGACGCTGGAAGAGGTCAACACAATGTGGATGGAGGGCATTCCACCATGGAAGTCTGCTTCATGGGTGCCACCAGAAAGAAGAACGGCAGACTACGATGCAGATGCGATAGGTCATGATGATAGACCAATCTACAAAAGGTTCTTCTCCAGCTGATCCTTCAAGTCCCTGGCAATTTCCAACAAAAATGCCTTTTCCTCCTAATTCTCTGCTATTTAAAATGTTTACTTTTGTACACTTTAACGCCTAATGAACGTTCTTTTATATCTCGAAAGTAGCTTTTGATGTAGGCATTGTCAGCTGCAGTGCTTGCACGACTGCACATAATTATACGCATCGTACTACCGAACAAAATGACAATTTCGCTTTACCAGAAATCTCATGACGTGAACCTTGCTTAATCTATAACACATAGTCGTTTTTCACAGATTGCGTGCTAAGATTATCACGATACTCCGTGAACCCTCACAGAAAAGATCAAAAATATAAAATACCATACTACCATATATTTACTGCTGTCAGTGAAAGTTTACACATGTTTTCGTGCCGCTTTCCCAATGTAGCAAAAACCGGCTTTATCTAGGTTGATAACTGCGTTATCACAAACTCCCGATATGGTTATCGCCTACATCTTCAGCTGATCTTTCGGTAACTGTATATACGCTAGAAAAAATAATCACGATGAAATGACTAACCAGCCGATTCACACTGCGATCGCAGCATATGACCTAGTCGGGTTGCTCGTTTCTGATCAGGACTCCTCATAGCTATATGACTACAATTAACAATCAATCACGTGCCGGGAGTAATTTAAGTAAGGCTTTCTTCTTTTGGCCATTGCCAAGCGGGCGTTAATTTCATCTCGCCGAAAATACAAAACTTACCCCATACAACTCAACAATTCAACTTTGTGGTCTCTCATTTAATTCATTCGTCTATCAATCACCTGATAGTTATCACCCGAGAAAAAGCAAGGCAAACGCAGAATGGCCAATGAAGCGTGTGACTATAGATAGTGGATTACTAGCTGTCAAAAGACTTGAGAATCTTGCCTGCACGATTCCCATCAAAATTTGAAAACACGCGCGCTGTGAATTGTACCTCAAAAGGAAGCTTCTCCTGCGCGGTTTTATGAGTAAATGGGGTCTGATCGCTTCCAGAAAAACCTTGCCTACATGCATCTGTTTTCGCCGTTCCTGTCAGCTGTTGCTAAGATGTTCTTTCAATGGCAGGCCAGCCCGGCAGAAAAAAGGGTTTGCTGTAAAATGATAAGAGAAAAGTGCCAATTTTCAGAAAAATACTTTTAAATATGAAGAAACTTTAAAATACTCCTAATATCCTTCCCACCTGAAACTTCACTTATTTTTAAAATATAAAAATAAAAGACTTTGCTGCAAAGTAAGCAATATTTATCCTTTTAGTTAGGTGTTGTCACTCTGGTTTTTCTTTTGTGATCAGTAGTGGAAATAGAAATTGCACACATGAGAGCTGGTGGCTCTCTTGGGTTATATGCGAATGATATCCAAAAAATTTTATCATCCATGGGTCGGATGGGTCGGAAGAATGGTTATATGTGTTCGAACTATGCGGCTGTCAGTTCCTACTGACGGAAAAGTAACAGTTACAGCTCTCTTATTCAAAAAGTAGTATTAAAAAAGTTAAATTAAAAAAATACTTAAATGTTTACACTAAGCGCATATTGAACATATATTAAAAGAACTTGTTTTGTCTAAGGGGAGTACAGTCCACTCCTAGGTTAGAAAAATTAGTTGAAGAAGGCAAGAACGAAAATACCGGCCAAAGCATTCAGAGCGTTGGTGTTCAAACCAGCAGCAACACCTTCGGACTGAATAACGATACCAGTAGAGGATTTAGGAGCAGTAGTTGGAGCGCTGGATCCGGAGAAAATGGAAATTGCGCTAGATGATCCATAAACGGCAGTGGTCAATGAGGTTGCCTTAGGAGCCTCAGAAGCGGTAGTTGTGTAAGACTTTGGAGAAACAGTAGTTGCGGTGGCGGTCGAAGTAACTTCAGGAACTTGAGAAGTGATGATCTTGACATCACAGCCATTGTCGTCACATTGAGTAACAGTAGCAGTGTACGATTTTGGAAGAGCAGAGGTTGCTGTAGTTTCCTTAGGAGCTTTAGTGGTAACAGTCTTTACGTTACAGCCATTATCGTCACAGTGAGTAACGGTAGCAGTGGTGTATGATTCTGGGGACACCGTGGTAGTGGTGGCTTCAGGCGCTTCAGAAGTAACGGTCTTCACAACACATCCATTGTCGTCACAATGAGTGACAGTGGCAGTAGTATGTGACTTAGAAGATACAGTGGCGGTTGTTGTGGTTGGTTTAGGAGCTTCGGAAGTGACGGTCTTTACATTACAGCCATTATCGTCACAGTGGGTAACAGTGACAGTGGTGTATGATCTTGTGGAAGCGGTGGTTGCTGACGTTTCTTTAGGAGCTTCAGAAGTAACAGTTTTTTCACTACAGCCGTTGTCGTCGCAATGAGTAACAGTCACAGTGGTATATGACTTGGAAGAAACAGTTTTAGTTGCAGCGATACCAGTTGATGTAGTAACATGGCATCCACTTTCATCACAAGAAGTGATTGTAGCAGTGGTGGATGAACATGGAATGGTTGTGGTAATAGTGTAGGTGTTACCATTTGTGTCAGTTGTTTCCGAACAGGAAACAACGACTGTGCTAGTAGCGGTTGCATATGTTAGTGTTGTGGTGTAAACAGAAGCAGAACCTGAGGTCAAGGTGGAAGCAGAAGACGAAGCTGTTGAACCTGAGACGGAGGCACTTGATGAAGTGATTGAATCTGAGGCAGAGGCACCGGATGAGGTGATTGTACTAGAACCTGTAGCAGAGTTGGATATACTAGAAGTAACTGACGAAGCACCAGACGTGGTAGAAGTGGATGAAGATGTAGTACTAGAAGCAACGGCACCACCATAATTTAGGTAGTAGGCAGAGGCGCCTGCAAAGGTTCCTTCGGAGACGTTGAAGCTAGAACTAGTGAATCCTGTACCAATAGCAAAAGAGAATTGTCTGTTGCCTTGGGTTGCAGTCAAAACACCGGTAGCACTATCGTAGGATAGGCTAGTGACGTCAGCAGTAATGGCAATTTGGTTTTTACCAGTGTAGCCAACAACAGGAATAGGAGTAGTGTTGCTTTCGGTAGGGTCAACGGCAAGAACACCTTCGCCCTTGAATACAACAGTTTGACCAGTGAAGGTGTCTGGGTAGTGTAGGTAAAGGTTGCCAGAGATTATGTTGACAGTACCACTACCGGAAACAGGTTCAACAACCACGTAGGTACTTCCGTTGTCCAGGTTTATTTCACCGTTGTTAACTGATCCTTCATCTTCAGCTCTACGTTGCAAACCGGAGACAGAACCACCGTTGATGATAGCGTTAGAGAAAGAGAATGCACCAGAGTTTGAGTATGGAGAGTAAGTAACTTCACCTTTACTGGATTCGGATAAGCTTAAAGCAATGTCACCGCTGTTTGCAAAAGAGCCAGGTGTGAATGAGTATATGGAGGCAGACGAAGCAGCGGGTTCTTCAGCGTTGAAAGTACCAGAAACATCAAAATTTGGACCGGAAATGTCGAATTCGGTGCCTGGGTAAGTTGGCTTAGACTTTCTGACGAGCAGTGCACCACGAACAATCAAATCGGCTAAGAAACCGTATTTATCACCGTCAACTAGAGTTAATTCTCCACCTGCAGCAATTTCAACGGCTTCTGTTGCAATGACTGAACCAGTAAGAGTGAGATCACCACTGATTGTTGTTGATGGCAAATAAATAGTACCTTCGCTGGAGGAAAGTGAGTTGGATGCACTTGCACTTGTACTAGATGCTGAAGAAGTTATAAAGCTCGATGTGCCGGAAGTGATAGCACTCGAGGCACCAGAAGTGGATGAGGTTGATTGAGGAATTGAACTTGAGACGCCAGGAGCGGAGGAACCAGAGGCGGATGAGGCTGATGGGCCGGAGGTTGATGAACCTGATGGAATAGAAGATGCGGATGAGGCTGATGAACCTGAAGCGGATGAGCCTGATGGAATAGTAGATGCTGATGAGGTTGATGAGCCGGAAGCGGATGAACCTGATGGAATAGTAGATGCGGATGAGGTTGATGAACCTGAAGCGGATGAACCTGATGGAATAGAAGATGCGGATGAGGCTGATGAACCTGAAGTGGATGAGCCTGATGGAATAGTAGATGCTGATGAGGTTGATGAGCCGGAAGCGGATGAACCTGATGGAATAGTAGATGCGGATGAAGCTAATGGGCCAGAGGTTGATGAACCTGAAGCGGACGAGCCTGATTGTGTTATAGAAGCGGATGAAACAGAAATAGATGAAGTTGGTGGAACAGAGCTCGAAACTTCAGAACCAGAAGAGGCAGATGTAGCAACAGAGCTCGAAACTTCAGAACCAGATGAGGTAGATGGAGCAACAGAGCTCGAAACTTCAGAACCAGATGAGGTAGATGTAGCAACAGAGCTCGAAACTTCAGAACCAGAAGAGGTAGATGGAGCAACAGAGCTCGAAACTTCCGAACCAGATGAGGTAGATGTAGCAACAGAGCTCGAAACTTCAGAACCAGAAGAGGTAGATGGAGCAACAGAGCTCGAAACTTCCGAACCAGAAGAGGTAGATGGAGCAACAGAGCTAGATACTCCAGAACCAGAAGAGGTAGATGGAGCAACAGAGCTCGAAACTTCAGAACCAGAGGAGGCAGATGGAGCAACAGAGCTCGAAACTTCAGAACCAGATGAGGTAGATGTAGCAACAGAGCTCGAAACTTCAGAACCAGAAGAGGTAGATGGAGTAATAGAGCTAGATACTTCAGAACCAGAAGAGACAGATGTAGCAACAGAGCTTGAGGTAACAGACGAAGTTGTAATTAATTCAGTGAGAGAACTCGAGACATCAGTGGCGGATGAAGTCGACTGAACAATAGAACTACTAATTGAAACGGAACCAGATGAACTTGACGAAATAGCAGTAGATGAGCTGTTACTTGGGACTGAAGAACTATTGGTATAGTACTGGCCCAAGGCGCTTTGGGAATATAAGGCTAAGGCCAAAGCGGCTTGAAATTTATTAAAGCGATTGAGCATCTCTTTGACACAGGCGAGATTTTACCAGAAAAAAAAGCAACGATGGATATTTGCTGTTGCTAGATTGTGGACAGAATAAGTTTAACCATAAAATAATCGAATGGCAGAACCAATAGTAATGAAGTGAAATGACCTTTATATATGCTTTTTGGCCAGTATGCGCGGACTCTGGAAACATAACTGCAAAGATTAACCGTTGAGTTAGCTTAAATTTTTGTACACGCTTTTCTGAGGAAGCACTCGTAAGTTCTATGCGCGCGCGTTCCTTTAGCAACGAATGGGGGGTATCTTAATTTGTAAACAAAGACATTTAGCTGCTAATAACAACAAGCCCCCTAAAGAGTCTACAAACTGTGCAGGGCGTGGTCTAGCCCACTCTGATAAGGTAGTTGCAAAGTCTTTTTAGACAATTATCATTACCAAGAAAGCCACACAAGACAGGGCCTAATATCAAGACTATTCACTCAATTTGTCATGAAAAATCGCTATTTACCTTGTTTCCACTAAAAATTATTAACCAGTAATATCCAATTGGAATTGGATATGAGGACTACACACTTGAAAAAAAAAACAGAAAAATAATATACGACTAGGAGAAAGAAATAACTGAATAGCAACACATCCATCACCTTAAGGTGATAAAAAAATAGTGGTTGCCCTCCGTGACCATTTATCTCCGTGAACGCGAGATATTTGTTTTTAGATTCCTCAAGCGCATGTCCACCTCGTATTATTGCAACGCGAACGTGGGTTTTTCTGTTGAGAAGTGGCTGGTTAAGGCCCTGTAAAATACCACGCTGTTTTACAGGGCAGTATAATTTCATAGGGGAATGTGGGATTTGTCCATTAGTGGTAAACTGCACTGTCTTACGATAAGAACACTATCTTGGGCAGTTTAAAAGAATGTGGTTTTTTATTCGAATTATAAAAACACACCGGTAAGTACAAAATCGCGAGCGGGTGCATAGAATTGTACAATTATTGAAGTTAGTTAGCACCGTTTTTGCCATTCTCGCAGAAAAAGGCACAAACACATATATCAATATCCTGTAGTGCAGACTATCTCAAAGAAGTAGGAACTCCAATTCCTGTATGCGTCTGACCTCGGATTTTCTCTTCGACCAATGAGGGATAGTTATTTTTTCCCCTTTTTTGTTGATAGCTAGAGTATTGGATTATCTTCTAGGGTCGATCTTTACTTATGCCTTTGTCCAATTTGATAAGGTGACGAAACTTTTTATTCAGATTTGATTTTGTTTGCCTTCTTTTTCTTAAAGGGAGTTATACATTTGAGGTGAGAACGTTACCTTGAAAATCTTATCATAATCTTCATAAAACAAATGCCACCATTTTACCCAGGAGTATTGTAGGGTAGGGTATGACTAACCTCATTTTTGAGGGCATCTTTTAAGTTACAAAGTGCTTGACTGAGCTTTTTATGGGAGTTCAAATGGCCGCGTAATGTCCATAAATTAACCAACATTCACATTGTTTGCGCGCTTCTCTTTGGCGATTAATCGTGCAAATATAGTCACCGTATTCAATGTTTTGTCCGCCTCATCTTAGGTCTGTAACGATCATGGATGTATGCCATATTGAACTACCTAGGAAACTGTTTCTGGCAAAATCTCAAACGCCCTAGTAGTTGTTTTTTGGTTCTTTTTTAACTCAAAAGTGAGGTATGACATACGTACACGTAGCGGTAGAATTTCTTGTTACCTTGGATAGCTAATGTTGAGAACTTCTTTATTTCAATAACTCGTAGAAATTGCGCAAGATTTATTATTTATACAGTGTTTCAAGGACCACACTTCTGTTGATATAATTTTCATCATAAGGAGTAACGCCGAACAACGCAAAAATATATCGTCTACATAATGAAGTTTGATGTACATCATTTTGGCATCAAGACAAGCTTTCAGTCACTATCGACAGCTCACCTCTGAAAGGTCCTCATTTCGATGAGTTTAGTTGTATCATAGAATTATTATTATCAAAGAACCTCCGCCCGAAGGCTGCAAAGCCTTAAAATGTTCAGTTGTGCCGAAAAGGAAATATTGGGCAGCAAATGCCAGATAAAGTCTACCGCAATCGTAATGTCAGTAAACACTACGCTTGTGACATTTGGAGCATTTTCTTACTTAATACATATCAGCCGGTAATCCATGTTGCCGTTGTTTTCGAGCAGCATATGAATTACCTTTTATCTTGGCCCAAACCTAAATTACGGCGTGCATTGGACCAGCCCAGCCGCATTGCCCATAATGATGTGGCGGAAGCGAGGCACCTTAAAGGTGTTTAATGTAATTAACCTTCAGGGTCCGTGACCCTTAGGGTCTTTGAACTTGTGCGACTTTCACGTATGAAAAAAGATACTGTTTACAAGAATGTTGCCTCTCTGAAAGAAAAAGGAATTATAGTTTTTCTTCGAGATCATTTGGATAATAGTCTATAGAAGTGCCGTTCTTTACTGTATCTGTATCTTGAACTATCTACCAGGAATCTGTGGACGTCGCACATGACTCTCATATGTGGTCACACTTGATAGGTAGTCCATGAATTAAAAACGTATAAAAAGAGGACAGAATGAACTATCTTCGTTACCATAGCTTGATTAGAAATTAGGAACAAGCAATTGTTTCCATATATCAAATCTATATACAACTATAGCACATTATGAGAGCTTTTTCTGGTAAAACCGTGGTTTTTGCAACTGTTGCTTCTTTAGCATTGGGTTCTCCAATTAAATATGATACTAACTCGACTGTTGAGTTACAATCTTCTCTCACTCAGGAAGTTCTTGGTTGGGATCATGCAACTTTTCCCTCCATTTATCAAACCTGTAATGAAACTAATGCCAGAATGCTGAACGCAGCTTTCAAAGACACCGCTGAAATTACCGCTTATGGTAAAGACAGACTCTTGAACTACGGTGTGGATGACGTTTATTATAAAAGATGGTTTGGTAACGGTAGTATATTCACTGTCATGGGCGTTTTGGATCAATTAATGGAGGCATCCAAGGGTGGTATGCTTATGAGGTGTGATGATGCTGATGGTTTGTGTGCAGCAAATCCAAACTATTATGCGGGCCATCATCGTCAATCTTTTCCAGCAGAAACTGTCATTTGTGATTATTTTTACACCTCTAGAAAGCCGTTATCGACAATTTGCTTTGAAGGTACTATTGTTGATGTCGGTCCTAAACATTATGCAGGTATTGATATGTTACATCGTTACTTGCACGTTCCTACCATGAGTATGGATGGATTTATTGGTGAATATGCAGAAACTCTTGAAGAAGTTGTTGACTACGCCCAAAACAATGTAACGTTCGCTGTTAGAAATACCGACAATTACCTGTACTACCTTGCAGACGTTTATAGTACTTCTGTTATCCCCGGTGGCTGTCTTGGTAAATTATGATGAATAATTCACCACCTTGATAGGCTTTTATTTTCTATATGATAGATATTTGTTCGTATACATTAGGTAATCAATGATTTTATCCTCTTTTATCCAATTAGATCAGTATTTATATGATTACAAAATTTGTGACACTTTGCTGTTTCATTCTTCTTATAAGCCGTAAAAGATAGCAAACAACTTTTATACGCTGAGAATCTATCTTATTTTGTATAACAGTGAAGTGAATCATAGTGCCTTTTTTATATATGTTTTGGTTGCCATCCTTGAAACATATTCCGAGAGTAAACGTAGCTTGAGAGTACTTCGACTTTTCATTAAGTGTTTCAAGTTTTGTTCTTGCAATATTGAACAAATAAGCTATTTTACCTGCTACAACACTTTGAGACAGCAGTTCATACGATGACTTTACATCTTGTAAAACATAACAATATGTCGCAAGCATTTTTTTTACATTTAGGTGATTTTGGCAACATTCTTCGTTTATCAAATCAAATAGTTTCTCTTTGGACTAAGTGGTACAGGAAAAATAAAGCGTAAACTAACACCTTAAAAAGCATCCTCTTTATTTTATTCAATTATTAAGGCATTAATTTTGTTTTCAAACTAAATTTTTCGCTCAGGGATTCATATTCGATTAAATCGTCTTTTGATTGTAGAGTGCAGTAAAAAAAGTTGATTAGTCTACTTACTCATAGTTCCATTATTCCAGATGAGAAAAATAAAACCCGAGAAAAACCATCACAGCAAATACAATTTCACTAAGATAACTCACTCCAATACAACAGAGCTGGCCGTTGAAGCGATAGTTTTTAGTTTGATCATGCAAAAAAAATTAAAATATCCTAAGTAATTTCTGATAGAATACGAGGAAAGAAAATAAAAAGAGATTCCAAGTCAGGGCGAAATTCACATCTTTTGAATTAGTAAGTGTTGTTTTAAAGAGGCGTCAACAAAATACACTATGCATATCAGCACCTTTCATAACATAGTTGTGAATAAGGCACTATCAAAAGGATCATAACGCTTCGTTGACCCATAATCTCAAAATGATGTGAATAGCTACTATTTCACAGCTTAAATGTTCCAAAATAAAAGATGACTTCTGAAACCTCTTCTCCTACTATTCGGAATGACAGTTAGATACTTATATAGGACTATAATAGATGAGCAAAAGTAATGTTAAGTTTACAGCTTTTAACAACTTTAATTTCGCGATGTAAAACAAGAAACTGTGAATCTCGATTTGCTTTCATTTTTTTTGTACATATTAAAGCATTTCCGATCTTCCTCAAACTTTGATTATTGAAGAGCGTTTCAATTTTTGAGATGCTACTTTCGAATTGAAACGTTTAAAATTCTTAAAAAACAATGAACTGTTATACAAAAACTTGCTCAACTTGTATAAAATTCTTGTACAAAAAAATTACATTTAATCGTGGCCATATTCATTGACGTTAACAATGTACTCATAAACGAAAGCGACGGCTGAAACATGTGAAGAAGCTGAAATGTGTTCATTGACAGAATGAATTGTTTTCAATTGATCAAAGGGAAATATACCTGCAACAAACCTATAGATATTTCTGCTCAAGTCCCAATAATACTTCGTGTCAGTATTACCGGAAAACAAACCACCCGTAACGTAGACATCCGCATCTTCTTCCTCAGCCAGGATTTCGTTTTGAAACAGGTTTTGAACAGTACCCGCAAAAATGTCCCAAACATGTCCTGAGATCGGCGATACTGGAGCTGGCTCTAGCATCTTTTCACATGCTAAAGAAATGTGACCAAGCTTAGTTTCTGGGATAATCACTTCGTCATGGAAAGACAAACCGTAGCCATGCTTTTCGGCAATGACTTTAGCCCAGTACAAATCATTCTCTACAGTTTCATTAACGGATGAATGAATATCTACTCTGTGATTAACAACAAAGTTAGTTAATCCTGGCAAAGCATTCGCCTTGACACCACCGTTAATAACATCCACAGCTCTAGTTGTTCTTATCAAATCACGTATGTAGGGGTGAGATGCTGCAAATTCAGTTAAAACTTTTCTCTTGTTCTCATCTACAGGCGCTTCTAAGATTGCATCTCTGACGTGTGGCGGCAAATAACTAGAGTGTTCAGCAGCGCATTGTAATACATCGTAAACGGGGTTGTCAAGTGAGAAATTATATTCAAATGGGTGGTTCTCCATCATATATATCAATTCTGATGCAACACCAATGGTAGTATGGTCAGGTTGTACCGATGAATGACCCCCATGGCCATGAACTGATATCTTAACGTCAACGTAGCCCTTCTCAGCATTTACAGCTGCTGCAATGTATAGATTCTTATCCAGCCTTAGGAGTCCAGCACCTTCATCAATAATCGAAAACATACTATCCGGTCCGTATTTTTCTAGCAAAAATGGTGCTAAAGCATTGGCCCCCATTAAACCGCTCGATTCTTCATCAAACCCCATTGATAATATAACAGTTCTTTTCGTCCGGTAACCATCCGCAAGCAGTTGTTCTATACCTTCTAATTCAGCAAGCATTAAATTCTTACAATCATTGGAGCCACGACCCCAGACATAATCCGTTGCTGCTTCATAATGACCTGAAAATGGTGGATACTCCCAAGAATCCCACATTTCTCTATTAACAGGCACCACGTCCTGATGCGCCATAAATAGAATTGGCTTCAAACTCGGATCAGTACCTTCCCACGTATATATCAAACCTAATTTGTTGACTTTTTCTACCTTCAGATGAGAATGAATAAGGGGGAAAGTTTCTTCAAAATACTTGTGAAGTTTGAAAAACTCCGAATAGTAATCTAGGTCATCGTCTGGAGAAGGGTTGACGTCGTTAATTTCTGTAGGAATTTGAATGGCGCCAGACAACTTCTTTATCGAGTCTATTTTAAATTGCTCATCATTCAGGATCAAATTCACGGACTTATTGAACGATGGGCGATAAGATTCAGGTTTTTTACATTGTAGAGAAACAGGGCCTTTAAAAACAGAATTTGAGGCAGGTTTAGTAACGCTGCTAGTATAAGCTAGACACAATGTCAATAGTCCAAATAGTGGCAAAACAAACTTTTTGTATTTAGAATAGACAGAAGAGGCTGGTTGCCTTGAAGAAGGGACCTCATCTTGGAGAGGAGCGTGATGAGACTCAGTCATATAAGTGCTTTAGGAGATAAGGAAGAAGAAAAAGAGCGAAAGATTAGATATTCTATTTCTTCGATCAGTTGTGGTGGAAAGGTTTATCATATTTAGCCATACATTCTCCTATCTTTCCTTTCTTTAAGTACCTTTTAGGGAACATATAATGTTAAGGTTATTTTTTCCCAGAGACCCTGAAATGAAAATGAATCCGAAATATGTACTCCTTCAATTTGGACTATAACGCGCCCCTTCACACCCAAGCCAGTTCCGCAGTGCAGTAGGAGATGCGTATGTGAGGTTACAAAGAAGTGGAGAAAACAATCGGTGCTCAACTATGCTGTAGGAATACTCGATAAATTTCAATAAGAAAAATCCCAATAAAGCTTCTTACAATGACTCGAAATTATTTTTTGATAAATTTTATATGCCATCTAGCTATTTTTAGATAGATACTGGCATACTTGAGGTCCAGACAACTCTTCTGACTCAGGCTGATTTGCTTTCCCTTGTTGCGCTGTCGTTCGAGATAGAATAAAAGGCTTCAGAGCATCCTAAATGTGAGTTCACAGTTTAGAAAATTAGAATAGCCGAAGAACGTGACGACGCTACAAGTAAAAGATTTCTCCCATGACACAAAGTCCAAATTATTCATATCTTTCTAGTGACTCCCCCCACAGTATGAAATATTGTTCACGCCAAATTACTACGGTCTCGCGAGTTCCATAAACCTAAGCGCTACCAGAATACTCTTTGTAGGTCAACTAACGAATACGCACATCCACGACCATCTAAATCTTGCTCATAAGTGTCAACAGTCAAACACAGCATTACTTGCCTTATCTATCATCCTTCATGCTGGCTACTTTACAGATGTTGAAGTTAATCTGCCGATCCAAGTTTCTTGATACAGCTGCAACGTGATACTCTACAAATACCAGTGCACAAAATGGACGTGTCTACACCACATATACCATTGAAACGAATAGTTACATCACTAATCTCATAACTTAATCAAAACTTAACCTCACTCGCATGATGCTATGTGGTATTCATACGTTCCTTTCACAACATTATTTTTCACAATTTACAGGATTATACAAGAATGGCTCGTGAAATGGTATCAAGCCAATATAGTTGCGATAACTTACATGTGAAGGCAAATTGAGTTTCTAGGTTGATCTACCGGCTTATTTTTCATTTATTTTTCTATAAACCACACCCGACTATAATCTCTTCCTCCAGCGGTCCATGTCACTTGTGCGCCTCTCCAACAATTAATAGGAAAACAATGGGAACCTAGGAAAGCGATTCAAGACACAAGCTTCATTATGCTATTATCCTAATTGAGCATAATTTGAATATTCCTCCGATGATGTTCGATCGACTTAACCATAGAAAATAAATGCTATTCGATAAAAAGAGGAAACTAAAACTATGATTTCTAATTATGATTGCAAATCTTGTAGCACCCTCTGAGGTTTTATTTCAGTTAGTGTCGCATCTATGTTGCTTTTACTTGCTTTTCTCACGTGTGAAGCTTTGCATGATAATAACCTAAGAACATCAATATATGAACACCGGCGTCATGCTCTTTGGTTATATGTGGATACAAGTATAGTAACTCTACAGTTCTTTTATATGCGAAAATAGTGAGTTAACCTACAACAAGATAGCTTAATAAGTCTATTATACATAAATTGAAGTTAACAAGATGAAACGCATGAATTTAAACTGCCAATGACAGGGATCTGTGCACCACGGAATGCCAAGAATGTTCGATCAATATAACGAACTCTCACATGTATTAGTAAACTACAATTATTGTACAACCGCATGTCCGTATCAGGATAGAAAGGGAAACTTTCACATACGAAATGACGGCCAAAATAAATATCTGATAAACTAGCTTACCGCTTTATGTCATGTCAAAAGCACTCGCTACATAGAGAAAATCTCTATCTGCGCCAATTGGTAAACTCAACCTACATAGTTAAAAGGTAACCGAAAGTATTCCTTTGTCAACGTTATTATATTTGGAAAAGTTGTCAATATTATAGTGTGTGCATATGACTTACCGCAAGTATTATTTTCCTAAAATAGATGCATATTTTTGTAATAATACGTGGGAGTTTGCGCAGATACATTTCTTGGCATCTCAAAAAACGTATCCTCATTATGTTGTTTATCCTCACGGTTATAAAACACATACCTCTATATCAATGATCAAAATTTTATCAAAAGAGAGTAGATATTTCAAGTTACTTCAAATTTATTCGGAAAATAATTATTAAACAATGGTAGAAGAAGAATGATTAGTTTTGGATAACGTTCTCTGTTGTGTTGGTGGCATTCTCTGCGAACTATACACCAGATTGGGAATGAATCACAGGCGGCCAAACCTTGGGCTTACAAAAAACAATTCGACAATCACTCCACCTACTTTACCACTATAACAATCTTCCGTGTTTGATCAAGAAGTGGGCGTTGATATACTATGGGTTGAGTGGGCGATTACTTCCAGAAGAGGAAAATTCAACCGTAAATCTTCCTGTATTTTTCGCTCAAATAATGGGGGTACTTGTCTCATTCAACAAATACATTTGCTACAGGAGATTCCCATCATTGATTTTTTCTAGCTTCAGTATTTCGACATCTGCGATTTTTTGTTAGTAGTAATGGCAGCCACTTTGCGCACATTTATATACTACTTTGTCCACATCCGTTTTACAACCATTTTACAAGTCGTTTTAAGGACTTGTTCCACTGTCTTTTCTTATTATCGCAGTTTATTGGAAATATCGTTAACAAGTGGTATTTTCACTTTAAGGAAAGGTCTATATCACAGACAGGTTGCATTTTTATAAAAAAACCAACATACACTATCAACAACCATCCATTATTTATTCATTCTTTAGATGTATTCATGGTATTCCACTCATCACTTCTACATCAAGCCAGCCATGAAGGCGGTTATGAAACATTACACCAATGATGGAGAGAAGGTGATATATAAGGAAGTGATGTCCCGCCCCATTTTGTCTCTGAACTTCTTGCGGTTGTTTTATACATGGCTTGTTGTTCATCAGAAGACATGCACAAGAGCTTTTCTTGAAAATTCACTGAATTTTAGTCGTTGGATTCTATAAAAGTTTATTTCATTGTATTTGGCTGATTTAAATTTTTATATGGGTTTAGTTGCAACAGTTGTCGTTTGATTTGTGCAAGTGTTTTACAAAATGGCTGGGAAAGGTTATTTTGAACTTGACAAGAAAATCTTATGGTTTTCACGGTTGCAAACATCAGCGTAGATAGTGAAGGAGGTGGTTAACCGATTGTCAGACACATGAAATCGACCTACTTCCAGGCCAGCATTATCAGAATGATGGGTAAAGACGGGTTTTTGAAATTATCCCTTTCTATTCACCCAAGTTCAAAATATCCCGCCAAAATAAAATGTTGCACAGAATCCAGAAAGATTTACTAAAACATGGTACGAATAATGATGGGAAGAAAATATCCTGTTTAATGGGGCTTATGATGGCTTTGAGAGAGATGTTGAAAGTTTTGATAGTGTATACTTGATTTGTCCTCACTCAGGTATATATGCATGCTCACCTTTCTTGAAAAAATGTGGTCCCTTATTCCATAAAATTAACATGCATAAAATTAACTCGGCTTGGATGGTGCGATACGTGGAAGAAATGACATCTATAAATTATGAACCATGCATCCCAGAGATTGAATCAAGCCAGTTATTTTTGGATGGAAGACACTGGTTCGATTTCAGCTTTCGACAAATCCAAAACGATCACAAAAAATTTTATAACCACTATCACAGGCTTGACGATAGTTCAAGATACCCTGTCGAAAACCCCGCTGTAACGTTTGCAATTCAAAGTTTCTCTCGCAAAGGTATCCAAGGGTTTTATCTATAAGTAAGAATTTTGACTATTATATTGTCATGTATTGCAGTGCTTACCAAATTCGTTCACCTAGCAATGCTGCATAATATTATATTCTATAACCAACTCCTTTTCAACCTGGAAAGCACATTAAGCTAGGAAACAAGGTTAAATACCACGTTCCACGTTAGCCTTCTAGCTTTCTTCTGTCCAGGTAAAGAGGCCAGAATGGCTAAAATAAAAAGCCATGGGGAAGCGGGCCAAAACTGCTAAATGCGTTCTTGTGGAAATACAAGTCTTCCCCAATATCATAGCCCACAATTAAAAGGGATGTGACAAGTTTTCAGCGTCAACCACGTCATATTTACGAATTCTTAAAACAAGAAAACAGCATCGGTGTTACAATAAATGGTTGAAATATGTTTTGAAGTGATTTTCAACTACCCTAACTCTTTTTATGCTATCAGTACTGTAATGCATTTTCGTCTAACAATTGACCACCATATCCCATATTTATAAGCATCGTCACCAAGAAGTTATCCAAGGAGGCATATAATAAATGGCATGTAAATCAATATTGCTTCATTACGTAATAAAGAGAATTATATAACGTCGACATGCGCTGTAGAGAGATTTCTCGGGGTGGATTCCAATCTTATGAAAAAAAGGAAAAGTGCGCCATTAAGAAAAGAATCCCTAGTGTTTCAACTATATAAAGGGGGAAAAGATAGTCCTTTTATTATCAATTAGTTGTGATCAGATGCAGAAAAACAGCATAAAGTATTACGACGGCAAATATGTCAGTTTTTGTTTCGGGTGCCAACGGGTTCATTGCCCAGCATATTGTCGATCTCTTATTGAAAGAGGACTATAAGATCATTGGTTCTGCTAGAAGTCAAGAAAAGGCCGATAGGTTAATGGAGGCTTTCGGTAACAACCCAAACTTTTCTATGGAGATTGTTCCAGACATTTCTAAATTAAATGCATTTGACCACGTTTTTCAAAAGCACGGTAAGGACATTAAAGTAGTCTTACATACGGCATCTCCTTTTTGTTTTGACATCTCTGATTGTGAACAGGATTTGTTAATTCCCGCACTAAATGGTGTTAAAGGAATTCTCAGTTCCATCAAGAAATACGCTGCGAGTACCGTGGAACGTGTGGTGCTAACTTCTTCCTATGCAGCTGTGTTCGATATGGCAAAGGAAAGCGATAGGTCTTTAACATTTAATGAAGAATCCTGGAATCCAGCAACCTGGGAAAGTTGCCAAAGCGACGCTATTAGCGCTTACTGTGGTTCCAAAAAGTTTGCTGAAAAAGCAGCTTGGGAATTTTTGGAGGAGAATAGAGACGCTGTAAAGTTTGAATTAACTGCCATTAATCCGGTTTACGTTTTTGGCCCTCAGATGTTTGACAAAGATGTGAAAAAACACTTGAACACATCTTGTGAGCTCGTCAACAACTTGTTGCATTTGTCACCAGAGGACAAAATACCTGAAATGTTTGGGGGATATATTGATGTTCGTGATGTGGCAAAGGCTCACTTGGTAGCTTTTCAAAAGAGGGAAACAATTGGGAAAAGATTAATCGTATCAGAAGCTAGGTTTACTATGCAGGATATCCTGGATATACTTAATGAGGACTTCCCCGTCCTAAAGGGTAAGATTCCAGTGGGTAAACAAGGTACAGGTGCTACTCACAATACTCTTGGTGCCAATCTCGATAATAGTAAGAGTAAATCACTATTAGGTTTCAAGTTCAGGAACCTAAAGGAGACCATTGACGATACTGCTTCCCAAATTTTAAAATTCGAAGGTAGATTATAAAGCTATGAATGAAATAGATAGTGATTATATAGACTTTAGCATACTTTTATTATTATATTATCTAGTACGCCCGCTTATTTACTTTTCATATATTGCTTAAATATGCTGCGAAAACTGCGAAGAAGCTAGAAAAAGAAGAAAAATTAAAGAGAAAACAATAGAGAAACAGTTAGACAAGTGTATATTTTTAGAACATACTAGAAGAGAAATTGTGTGCAATGACTGGAGCAGCAACAACCACAGCAGAGAACTCTGCTACCCCATTAGAATTTTACAGAAAAGCTCTAAATTTCAACGTTATTGGGAGGTACGATCCCAAAATAAAGCAACTACTTTTCCACACACCACATGCTTCGCTGTATAAATGGGACTTCAAGAAGGACGAATGGAACAAACTTGAATACCAAGGTGTTCTAGCTATATATCTTAGAGACGTTTCCCAAAATATCAATCTTTTATCCATTCCTCCACAAGAAACAGACATTTTTGACTCGCAAAATGGTAGTAATAACATTCAAACAAACAATGGCGCTGACAATAGTAGCAGGAACAGCAATGGAAACGGGAACGGTTTTAAGAATAACGATTCGTTAAGTTACAACTGCGGTAAAACCCTAACTGGAAAAGACATATACAATTACGGATTGATCATACTAAACAGAATCAACCCTGACAATTTCTCCATGGGTATTGTTCCCAATAGTGTGGTGAATAAGAGGAAAGTATTCAATGCCCAAGAAGATGCACGTAACCCACTAGAGTGCATGGGGGTTGAAGTGAAGGACGAGTTGGTTATTATTAAGAATCTAAAACATGAGGTGTATGGCATATGGATTCATACAGTAAATGATAGAAAAAACATCTATGACCTGATAAAGTACCTTCTAGAAAATGAACCAAAAGATTCATTTGCTTAAGCACAAAAGCAATATCCCCAACTAAGGAAAAAAAAATGATGTACTTTAATACAATATATACGTACATACCTATATACATACATATATATATATATATATAGATATACGTATATATAAAAATGATAACTCTATTAGGTAAGTTATGAGATTGTAGTAGAAGAGGGTGTACTACTTGCACTCTGTTTCTTTTTAGTCATTCTTTTCTTTTTAGGGGCAGGTGTGCCACTCTCACTCTTTTTTGCGTTCTTTCTAGGTCGCTTGACCTTAGGTTTATCTAAATTGTTATTGTTATTGTTACTAGCAGCATTGTTGCTGCTCCTTTTGTTTGCATTTTTCATAGCTCCACCATTTTGTTGCTGCTCCAAGGCTTGCTGTTGTCTTTGCAATAGCTGCTGTTGGGGGGTCAATGGCGCTGTCATTGATATTCTGGCATTAAAAGGAGTCGGGTTGATATTTGCACTTAATGCCTGCTGTTTCCTTTTCTCTTTATTTATTCTCCATTGCTCAATGAATTTCAATCTGCTAAATTGATTATTATCATTGCCCATGGTAGAGCCCACTGCAGCAGCAGCCGCCGCCGCCGCCAAAGCTACTTGGTTTCCATTGGCCAAACTGTTATTCCTTGTATTCGATGCAGAATTTGAAGTTGAGGACGCAACTCCACGAGCCCCATTGGAATTTGAGGTCGCAATCTCCATCGCATTTTTGGTAAGTGAAACAGCAAACGTGGAGTTCGTTATTGTCGTCGTGCGTTCATTCATAATCAACATCAACTGTTCATAATTCGAACTATGTTGTGGAAATTCATCGTGCTCTTCAATATGTCCCACAACACCCTTTGTTCCTTCCCTTGTCGATTCAGTCCGGTGTTCGTGAACAAATGATTTTTTTTGGTCGTCCCAATGAGGTTCTATAAAAGCGGTATCTTCCAACATGTCTCGGTGCTCGTACGGATTCAATGGAACGTTTAGTGATAAATTTCTCTTTGTAAGTGTCAATATTTCAGATTCAAACTGTTGATAAATGCTATCAGAAAACCGTGCATTGTCTGCGTAAGACATCATGTCATAGTAGGTAGTTAAGTCGTTTGGTTTCAAAAGTGTTCTATATACTCTGGGTCGTTTAAAGGAAGTCTTCTTATTAGCTGCGTTGGTGCTTGTATTCGTCACACCACTATTCGGTTCAGACGGCTGCTGGATTTTGGAGTTGTCTTGTGTGTTACCATTATTTGAAGGAGAAGAGGAAGTTGTATTGGAGTTATGCTTGCCCTCTTTAGGGCTGACATCTACAGTATTTGTATGGTCATAAACTTGCAAAATGAGGTTTCCTTCATAAAATTGGATATTACAATCCCTTAATACTTCCATAATAGCATCGGGAATCCTGCCTCTGGCAACATATTCTAAAAATTCTTTCAAGGTTTCGTTATTTTTGGTTAATATTAGACCATCGCTTGTAAGTTCAGGCTGTTTTTGCTGCTGTTGTAATCTGCTATTAGCAGGAGCACAAATCTTATAATTATTCTCATAGATATGGAATTCAAAACTGTGTAAATACTGCTCATACTTTTTCAAAATTGAATCTGCATCTTCCACAAAATTATAAAGTCTTTTCGGTCTTTTGTTTAGGGTCATGAGCATTTGATAAAATTGGGCCTCATAATTTTGCAGAGCTTGTTGTTTTCTCTGCTGTTCGAGTAGCCTCTGTTGTAGTAATAATCTTTGTCTTTGTTGCAATTGCTGTATTTGGTCTCTCGTTAAAGTCCTTGCGCTATCATTAACATTATTATTATTATTTGCTCTCATAACAGGATGATTTACACTCGCTACCGTAGAATTCATAGGAGGTGGTACGTTGACTGGGCTACCTGGCGAACCCATATTAGGCGTTGTTGCATTTACAGGAATACCAAACACATGAGGATCGTTTCCTGTCGGACTATTGGCACTCATATCTAAAGGTGTGAGCACAAATCAACCGTTACTGATTACTTCTGATTCTCTTGAAGACTACTCCTCTCATTCCTCTATACATAAGTTGATCATCTTGGTACTTCTTCATGGTTGATGTTCGCCAGATATCACCAGCGGGGTAACCATATCAAACAATGGTATAGCAATTGAAATATTATATGAAAATAGATACAAAGAAATGAATGACACGAGATACTGTCTCTCAGACACTTATACAAGTATTAACATAGAACGTTGGATCATATACATAATGAGTAGATTATTGGGGAAGGTAGAATAGAGTAAAAACATAGAGTAGCGAATCGAAAAAAAAAAAAGATAATATAAAGTCATGTCATTTTCCACATATCTTGCATACCAAGAATGGAAGTTACAACACCAGATAACGCAACATACTCCTCGCTGCTGGTTAAGTATCCCAAGTTGTTAAGGACGATAAACGAGTCTGCAGCGTCCCAGAATAATCTTCTTAATGCAGAATACCTGTCTTGATAGGCCTTCCCTAATACTTTCTTGTGATCCTCTTGCTCACCACCTTGGTTTTGTGATTTTGCGTTCGTGAAGGCAGTGATTTGGACGTGCGATGTTTGAATCTTGCGAAGATCCATAGCCAAACCGCTTAAAAGACCAAACAACCAACACCAATTGGACCACCGTGGTATTTTCTTACCAGTAAGGATAGTGACCGGAAGCACTTTCAGAATTCTTAAAAGATTGATCTGGTCTAACGACAAATATGCAGCGAAAAAAATATTTTTCAATACATTGCAGATTCTGACTACGTTGTCACTGGCTAATTTGTTGTCGTAAAACTTAGCAGCTGCTTGCAAGTGGCTTAAAGGTTTCAAAAACCTCAGAAACTTTCTTACTGTGGTAAATTGGGCTTGTAATTGCCTGGCCAAAACAGAGGAGTTCTGAACAGCCAAAAATCTGGCTAGATACTGTAGCAATCTCAGAATCTTTTCTCTGCCAGCCGAACCATCTAAAAATTTGACAAATTTCGTCACAGAAGGATGATACACCACTGTATCGCAGACCATGTTGATGTATATTACTTGTTGAGTTCTTTGAATTACTCTGAGTGGAAAGAATGACTAATCCTGTTGTTGGAGTCATTTCCCTTTTATATTAGTAAATGATATATCCATCGCTTCGGGTGCTCCGAGATAAATGCCGACGCGTAATGAAAATCGCAATGGAATTGGTTTTAGATTTGCTATTGTTATCGTTGTTCATGTTCTGGAAAAGAAGTCAAGTATAGGTGGGATGGGATACTATGACATTGAGGATGTTCTAGCAGATGGGACAGACTTTCCTTGCAAGTTCCAATATGATATTCCGGGCCTTGGATATCTGGAAAACAACCCAGGACGACCCATAACGAAAAACACCAAACTAAATCTACCGTTGTGGTTAGCAAGAATCCTGGCAATTGTAGGCGGTGACGAAGTCCTGGTAGATGAAGATCCTGTACCGTTTGTGGAGCTTTTGCCCCCAGATATGTTTTCTACCAAAGTTGTGAACGCTATCAAGACAGATCCCGTGGCCCTGGACTTACATTCGATAAATTCACATTTCTTTAGCTTGGCCATAAAATGGATAACTTTGTTTAGTGAAAAGGAGTTAGCCAATGTTGTTAGTGAGTTGCTTTTGCAGCGTGCACAAGAACTTAATCATCACGCTAGTAGTTTATCAATTGATCTCAATGCGGATTCGGCAGCAAAAAATCCAACAAATACTAATATAGCAACAAGCACATTCTTGCTGAAACTAGACGAAATGGAAAAGGACATATATAGAAAGTCACACGAATCCTATAAAGAGACCAAAAAGTGGATGTTTAAAAAATAACACATTTTTTGTTTAGAAATACACTATATTATATAATTATAGAAAAAAGGCAATAACAATACAATATTACGTTTTTTCAAAGTCTTGTTTCCCACTTTCCACCCCTTCTTAGAACAACCCATCGTTGTCGTCATTATCTTTGATGTCATCATTATCATCTTTTTTGTTTTGTTCCGACCCACTCATCTGTGCTTCTTCCTCATCACTATCTTCAATAAACTCACTCGATAATTGTGATTTTTTCCCCTTATTATGAGAAGGCTTTTTCACTACATCATCTTCATCTTCGTCGCTATCAGAGACCGTCTTTTTAACAGCTTTCCTTTTTTTGGATTCATCATCATTTTTTGTTTTTGTTGATCTCCTTCTTTTTTGTCTAGGCTTTTCTTCGTCATATTCATTGTCCTTTTCAGAAAGGTCTGAATCGTCCTTAACAGTGTGTTCACTTATGGCCATGGCTTCACGCTCTTGAATTAACTTTTGTGCTTCATCTTGCAATCTCCTGTACTCCTCCGCTTGTTTTTCCAATTTCAAACGTCTGGCTACCTCTTCTTGTTTCATTCTTTCTTGTTCTTTTAATTCGTTTTCTTCCAGAATTTTACGTGCTTCATCAATTTTAGCGTTCTGCTCTTTTTCAAAATCTTCTTGCTCATTCAAAGAACGTTCTAATGCACTTTTCATGGTGGTCTCACCCAATTGAATACGTTGTTCCAATTCCTCCTTAGGAATCATATTAAATTCTTTCAAGTCATTCAACTCTTTAAACAGTTCCAAACCTTCTTTCAAACCTTCCAAGGAATCCCTGATTTGCTGAATTGTCCTAAATTTAGGATTTGATCTTCTTAAAGTTTCTGCTATCTGAAACTGTAACAAAGCTATATTAAACTTAACACTAGGAATGAACTTACTTTTATAAGACTCTTTAACGAAAAGATCTAAAGCTGTTTTAGCATTCTCTAACGCTTTTTGGTAAAAACTTACAGATCTTTCTTTAATAGCACGTGCATACCAAGCTCTGCCCAATAAGTTCAGAATATGCGGTCTTGTATTTTTATTCTCGAATTTTTTCAAAACTAGTTCATAATTTTCAATGGCTTTACCATATTCGCGCATTTCCAAATAGCAATGTGCAAGATTCAATTGAACATCTTCATTATCTAAAGAGTCTCTTACTTTCCTCAAAATCTCCAAAGCAGGTCCCATCCTTTTACTTTCTGCAAAAATGATTGCAACACCTTGAGCGGCAAATATATTGAACGGATCGACTTGTAAGACTTTCTGATATAATTGAATGGCTTTCAAATAAGAATGCTTCGATTTTTCTTGTTCCTTTGGATTTCTCGACTTTTTTCCATCTCTAGCAATAGTTACGTATAGATTAGCTAAAGAGATTAGGGCATAAGCGTCATGAGAATTATATTTCACCAAGGTTTCCTTGTTATGACTTGTGCTCTTTTCGTTGTTTTTTCTTTCTTTGCTATTTTTTAAGTACCAACCATAAAATGAACGAATCTCTAGATCTGACTTGTTCACTCCTAACAAATTATTCATTTCTGTACTCATAGTCGAATCGTCAATTTCTGACTGTGCAAATTTGAGGTACAAATTTCTTATTCTTGCTGCAATATAAGTCGGGTGTGAAGATATAATCTGGGAATATATAGATTCCGATTTTTCGCATTCATTTTTCTCGTTAGTCCTAGCAATGTTATATTCCAATGTAATGCTGACACTATTGTCTGTATTACTAACTCTTGCCTTTGCTTGTTTAAAAAAGTCATCAGCTTTCGCGAAGTCACCGTTAATGAAGTGGTAACAAGCCAAATTATTGAGTACTTCCAACGGAATTTCTTTCTTGATGAATTCCATTTCCTCCAAAGCTTTGGAGAGATGATCTAAGGAAGTTTTATATTGGTTCTGTGATTCATAAAGTTGAGACATAACAAGAGAAGCTCTGGAGATAATTAATTGATTTTTTGTGGCAAGCGCTAATTTCACGTATCTTTCTAAATACTTTAAAGCCTTTTCATTTAGAATGGTTTGTTCTTTGGAAGGGGTGTTTTTTGCAGCGCTAGCATCAAAGGCTTTACCGGCATAAAGCATGCCCAGGATATAGTTTAATTCCTGTAGATTTTCATTTGTCTTGTATAAATTTTCAAAAGTAATAATACTTTCCTCCAATAAGTTGCTTTTTATCTGAGTCTGGCCCAGCCCTAATTTCGCCAGCAAGTTTTCTTCATTTTTTTTTAAACTTTCTTGAAACATGATGAAGGATTTACGATAATCACCTAATGCATAATGTGCCCTACCGCACCAAAATGAAGATTCAGATAGGACAGTTTTGGCTATTAAGGAGCTCATTTTCAAGATTTTGTGATGATAAATATTTAAAACAGTTTGATAATCGCCTTTAAAGTAGTAGTAAGTTTGTAATAAGGTTAACAAAACAGGATTATGCTGGTTCTCGGAAAAAATATTGTTCAAGTCACTCAATGCCTTCGAAAAGGCTTCCTTAAATGTTGTGTCATTCGTAGAATTGGTTAAGGAGTCATAAAACTCACCTAATAGTACCAATATTGAGGCACTTGTGTTCTTTGGATTTATTTGTAGAGCTCTTTGCCACGATTTAATCGCCATTTTTGGATCCTTTAATTGCCAAAAGCACAGACCAATTCCAATACGAGGATCCGGTTGTAGCACAGGGTTGATAACCAGTAATTCTTGGAAAATTTTCAAACCAGCCATATAGTTCTTCTTTTGGTATAACAATTTTGCCCTTAGAAGTAAAAATAAACAATTGGGTTTCGATTGTCTACCGGACCTATGATCTTCGGCATGAATACTCTTCACAAACAAGTCTGAGGTTTCCAAGGCCTTATCATAATGGCCACGCTGGTAATATAGCTCGACTGTGGCTAACATATTACCAATCCATGTAGGGTCAAATCCAATAGCATCCTTTAAATTTAATTCAGCTTGGGTGAGTTCATGTTCTTTTGTTTCCACACTAAGAGATTGTCTCTTGGCTAAATTCAAATGCGCCCAGGTTAAAAATGTATGCAATGATGCTCTTTCAGAGTTTTGAAAAACATCTAAGGCCATTTCAATTAGTTTAATACCTTCGTTGGTTTTCCCATGATTGCAATAGGCAAGAGCAATGGTCAACCAATGTTCCTTCTCAGAATTTTCCTCAACTAGTAAAGTCTTCAAATCTGTAGGATCATCCGGCAAATCGGTTTCTAAATCGATGCCCACCAATTCTTCCGAGGCCTTCAGTGGGATATCTAAGGAAGTGGGCCATTCCATAGACGGGTACCCTTCGACTTTAATTGCGTTTGCCATATCAATTTTTTGTTCCCAACACAAATGGACTAGGCTATTGGAACTTTGCACAGAAACACCCTTATGATGGTTTTAGAACTTTATTAATAGCACTCTATAATTCTAATATTATCCTCTTTTCCTTTAAAACTGAATAATTTTTCGTTCGAGGAAAAGTCACATTACGGGTAACAAACGAATTGTAACATGAAAATTTTCAGTAACATAGCGATGAGCTTAAAGCATATTTGTTGATTAGCGAGGAAGATATAGATCTCTGCTATCTAGACCATGTGTGCGGTCAGGACTAAGGAAATTAAAAGTGATGAATAGCTTGATTCAAAAGAGAGTTTTTGTCGGCAACATCTTTCAAAATGCAGACGATTGTTATTCAGAATTACTAGATCGGTTTGGCAAATTTGGTGACTGCAAAGACGCTCAGTTTGAAAAACATAATCACTTTGCGTTCATTAATGTGAAATTTAACGATGAGACAGCTTTCAACAGGTTGAAAAAGAGCTTTAATAATGTCAAGTTCAAAGGAAACATTTTGAAGATTGATGAAGCAAAGCCAAATTGGGAAACTAGCTGGGCGGAACAACATGCAAAGGACATCAAGGAAGATATTATTCAAAATCTTAAAATGAAAAAAAAGAATTGGGAACATTATAAGAAGATGGAAAATGTAGCGAAAACCTGGAAGGATCATAAAGAAGTTATTGCAGGTAGAATGAGGGAAGCACCAAGGAAAAGAGGGCAAACGAGAAACATCACGTTCAGGATTAATGTTAATGGATCATTGAAAGTTTATAAATGTTATAAAACTAAGTTGTGGGGTTATGAAAGAAACAAAGAATTAAACGATCTTGTGTACAAATTTACAAATAATTTCTGGAAAAACGGGTATAATCATATTGTTGATAGACTGGATTACAGTCGTGCGGCCAAACCCGTTAGGTTCACTAATGGGCTGAAGCAGTTAACCATATCAAAAGATGAAAACGCTAGTGATGAGAAGACAGACAGCGAGGAGAATATGTCAGAAGAAGAGAAGGAGAAAAACAACGTTATTCTGAACGACTTATTAAAGGAGTTTGATTTTGATAAGCCAATGCCTCTAAATGACTCCGACGAAGAGCACCTGGCAGAACAGGAGGGGAAAGAAGCAGATGCTCCAGAAGATGAGGACGTTGAACTGGAAAAAGTTTCCGAAGTAAATGTTCCAGAAGAAGAGGGCGCCCTACCAGAAGAGACTTCAAACAAAAAGAAAGAACACCACGACGATGGACAAAAGGATCAAGAATTTATTCCAACTTTTTCCAAAGAAGTTGGTCAAGGTACAATAAGCAACACCGAGACATTAAGAAACATATTTAACCCAACCGAGACGGAATCTGTATCGCAATTCAAATTAATTGAAGATTCAGATAATGATATTGATCATGGGAAAGATGTTGACGTGAACGAGCAGGAGAAGGAAGTAAATAAATCTCACAGATCAGACGCCACATCTCCGTTATCGCAGACGTCTAAAGATAAGGATAATAAAAACTTCTTATTTTTTCCTCATTTGCAGTCGCCATTTTTAGTAGGGCAAACGCAACTGAGTAAAGTACGGGCTAGTGGGAAAGAAACAACACTATCGAACTGGGATGAGGAGTTTTGGGCTAACAGAGGTAATTGGACCCGTGATATGAGGCGCAAAATGAAAGATGCATTGAAGCACCGTAAAAGAAAACAATCAAAAAACGGGTTTCTTTTATAGTGAGTATGTACATGTATATAATTTTGACATCTCTATCGCTTTCTTAGAAAGCATTTTTACCAAATTTAACAGCCATTTCCACAGCGGCAGCGCCCCAGTCTTCCCCATGGTTGTGCATGGAGTGTGCCTCATCGATGCCTGCTCTAGCCAGGGCTTGTTCTTCAGTCATACAAGTTAAAAGGCCAAAAATGACGGGCATGTCGACCTTTTCCTGTAGGCTCATCAATGCATGAGTGGTCGAATCTGAAATGTATTCAAAGTGCATAGTACTACCTTTGATAAGAACACCGATAGGGATAACAACATCCAATGGTTCCCCTAACTTGGCCTGTTTGTCAACAAACCTCTTGGTCCCCCAAGGCAGCTCGTAAGATCCAGGAACGGTTTCAATTATTATGTTCTTTTCATCGACACCGAGAGAAGCCATTCTTTCAATGGCACCTTTCACTAGGGCGTCGATAATAACACGGTTCCAACGGGCGTGAATAATTCCAACTCTAATTTTGGACCCATCGTAAACTTGATCTGGTTTTCCTAATCCTTTGACTGCCATTGTGTGCTACGTTTGACTATATAATACCTATATGTTTTCTGCTTTCTCAGTGACAATGTTTAGTAGCTCTCTTTTTATGTGAATGAACACTTTCCTCTTACTCATGGAGAAAAAAAGAAACGGAAACCTCCGGAAAATTCTCCGCTTGCACAGTAACTCACTATACTATACGGACTGAACTACTAGAGTGCTATTAAATCTTACCAAGATGTAAATTAAATACCACAAGGTCCTTAAAGTCTTCGATGTTGTCACATGAAAGCCCCGTCTCTTTATCTTAATGAAGCTCGCTATGCTGTTGATGAAGAACAACTGTGTGACCCGGCCGCCGTCGCCTGAAATTTTTCAGTTCTGTGTAATATAATAATGAAACAGTAGAAATAGGTAGCTCAACAGGTCAACCCCAAGATCCTGACCAACTAAGAGTACGCGAGATGTCCACATTCACATTTCCGGGCGATAAACTGCCTGTAGACCCTATTTTACCCGTCAAGCTAGGTCCTGGTATATACTGTGATCCCGATGATCAAGAAATACGGCCCGTTAATACAGGTATCTTGCATGTTTCCACTAAGGGCAAAAGCGGTGTTCAGGCTGTATGTATAGACTATTCCAGTAGGAGATACGTACCATCAGTAAACGATTTTGTGATTGGAATAATCACGGGAACGTTTTCAGATAGTTATAAAGTTTCGCTGCAAAATTTCTCATCCAGTGTTTCGTTGTCCTATATGGCATTCCCTAATGCTTCGAAGAAAAACAGACCAACGTTGCAAGTGGGTGATCTAGTATATGCAAGAGTTTGTACAGCAGAAAAGGAACTAGAAGCTGAAATAGAATGTTTTGACTCAACTACGGGACGCGATGCTGGTTTCGGATTATTAGAAGATGGTATGACTATAGACGTAAGTTTGAATTTCGCACGCCAGTTACTTTTTAACAATGACTTTCCCCTATTAAAAGTGTTAGCTTCGCATACCAAGTATGAGATTGCCATCGGTCTCAATGGGAAGATTTGGGTAAAATGCGACGACTTATCTAATACTTTAGCTTGTTATAGAACTATAATGGAGTCTTGTGAAAAAAATGATATGACTACGTTCAAGGATATAGCAAAAAAACAATTCGAAGAAGTACTCACCGTTAAAGAAGAGTAGACGATCATGTATAATTAAATATATAACCATATCAATATTATTATATTATTATTATCACACTTTTTTTCCACCAGTAGTGTCTTGCGAAAAAGCGATGGGAAAAAAGTTTCAAAGCCATCTCATCTCATCATGATTTACATATGAACATATAATCCAGACGAATACAGTGCCTACATCTAACACAATGAAAAATCTTACTGCTTTGAAGCAAAAGAGCAAGGATGTCAAACAAGAAAGACGCAAAAAATACGCTGATTTAGCTATTCAAGGTACAAATAATTCCTCAATTGCTTCCAAAAGGTCGGTGGAATTACTCTATCTGCCGAAATTAAGTTCAGCTAATAACTTTCAAATGGACAAAAATAGAAAATTGTTGGAATACTTCAAGTTTTTTGTTCCTAAAAAAACCAAAAGATCTCCTTGCATTAATAGAGGCTATTGGTTGAGATTATTTGCCATTAGATCAAGATTGAACTCCATCGTCGAGCAAACACCACAAGGTAAAAAAATAGTTGTTGTTAATCTCGGATGCGGGTATGATCCGTTGCCATTCCAGTTGCTAGACACTAGAAATATCCAAAGTCAGCAGTATCATAGCCGTGTCTCTTTTATCGATATTGATTACTCAGATCTGATGAAAATTAAGATTGAGTTAATTAAGACCATACCTGAGCTTTCGAGAATTATCGGCCTTTCTGAAGATGAATGTTATGTTGACACGAGTAATGTTGATGTTTTGACTACTCCAAATTATCTCGCCAGGCCATGCAATTTGAACGATTCTAAAAATTTTAGCGCACTACTAGAAGAATGTCAATTGGACGACCCAAACGTTGTTAAAGTTTTCATCGCCGAAGTGTCTCTGGCGTATATGAAGCCAGAATGTTCAGATAGTATCATCAATGCATCTTCGAAGATGGAAAATAGTCATTTTATTATTCTTGAACAGTTAATTCCAAAGGGGTCTTCCGAACCCTTTTCTAAGCAGATGTTGACGCACTTCAAGAAAAATGACTCTCCACTACAGTCCGTGTTGAAATACAATACCATTGAATCGCAAATTGAACGATTTAATAAGTTAGGATATGCTCACGTCAACGCGGGTGACATGTTTCAACTATGGGAAAGTGTAGATGAGTTAACCAAAAATGAGCTCTTAAATGTAGAGCCCTTTGACGAATTAGAGGAGTTCCATTTATTTTGTCATCATTATGTTTTATGTCACGCTACTAACAATAAAGAATTCAGATTTACTCAAGATTTTATGTTTGACAGACCAACGTCCGAAGTTAACTTAGCTACGGATAAAGGTTATGAGATTCTAGAATGTGAGTGCACTATTAGTAGAAAATATGGCGATGCTGCTGTTTCTGGAAATGATGTGTATTACATGGGAGGCAGTAACCCATACAGAGTGAACGAAATATTGCAATTAAATATATACAACGATAAAATGGATATAAAGAATATCGAAGTGAGCGGCAGTGGAGTCCCCGATGCAAGAATGTGTCACACTTTTACTACCCTTTGTAGTAATGATCAGTTGCTGCTTGTTGGCGGCAGAAAGGCACCTCACCAAGGCCTCTGTGATAACTGGATATTCGATATCAAAAAAAGAGAATGGTCAATGATTCAGAGCTTATCACATACAAGATTCAGACATAGTGCATGCAATTTACCAGATGGTAATGTTTTAATCATGGGCGGGGTTACAGAAGGGCCCGTCATGTTGCTATACAATGCTACTAGGAAAACGTTCAAGGATGTAACACCAAAGGATGAATTCTTTCAAAAATCGCTAGTATCAGCAGGCCTCGCCTTTGATTCCACTCTTAATCAAGGGGTTGTATTGGGCGGTGGATTTATGGATCAAACGACGGTTTCAGATCAGGCAATTGTGTTCACATATAATCCGGAAAGCATATTAGAGCCAATCACAGTTCTTAAAAAGGTCCAGCATCCACTGTTTCAACGCTACGGATCTAGAATAAAATTTATGTCTCCAAGAAAGCTCCTGATAGTCGGTGGAACCAGTCCTTCAAGAATATTTGACCAAAACACCTCTATAATTACCCTTGACCTCCAGAATGAGACGTTAACATCAATACCCATCTGCAAGCGCATATGGGAAGATCACTCGCTAATGCTTACTGGATTAAATTTGGTTTCGACTGTTGCGGGGATCATACACATCATCGGAGGCGGTGCCACTTGTTATGGATTTGGATCCGTAACTAACGTGGGTCTCAAGCTTTTGCAAGCACCAAATGATGCTCCTGGCGGGGTTCGAATGGTTACCAGCTCGCTATGTGACTCACTTAAAGTACATGATGCGTCATTCTGAATTTTCTTACGAAAAGATTGTCATTCCGCTCTATTTAAAAGCCTAGAAAAAAACTTTCGCTATGTCGAGGAAATTCGACTCTTAAGTGCAAGTGACTGCGAACACTCTTTTTCTGCCAAAATAATTCGATATCAACATCAGTCATGTTTAAAAGATACTTATCCAGTACATCAACCAAAAGATTCACTAGTATTTTGGAAGAAAAAGCCTTTCAGGTGACCACTTACTCCAGACCTGAAGATCTATGTATTACTAGAGGTAAAAATGCCAAGCTGTACGACGATGTCAATGGCAAGGAATATATCGATTTCACAGCAGGTATTGCGGTGACTGCATTAGGTCATGCAAATCCTAAAGTAGCAGAAATCCTCCACCATCAAGCAAACAAACTAGTTCATTCTTCCAATCTTTACTTCACTAAGGAGTGCCTCGATTTAAGTGAAAAAATTGTGGAAAAAACGAAGCAATTCGGTGGTCAACATGATGCTTCGAAAGTGTTTCTATGCAACTCAGGTACGGAAGCAAATGAAGCTGCTTTGAAATTTGCAAAGAAGTACGGTATAATGAAAAGTGCTAGTAAGCAAGGAATTGTTGCTTTTGAGAACTCTTTTCATGGACGTACTATGGGCGCTTTATCTGTTACCTGGAATAGCAAATATAGAACTCCCTTTGGTCATCTAATCCCGAATGTCTCTTTCTTAAATTTGAATGATGAAATGACCAAATTACAAAGTTATATCTCTACCAAAAAAGATGAAATTGCAGGTTTAATTATTGAACCTATACAAGGTGAGGGGGGTGTTTATCCAGTAGAAATTGAAAAGCTAACCGCATTGAAGAAAATATGCCAGGATAATGATGTCATTGTCATCCATGATGAAATTCAATGTGGTTTAGGCCGTTCAGGTAAGCTATGGGCTCATGCCTATTTGCCAAGAGAAGCACATCCAGATATTTTTACATCTGCCAAGGCACTGGGCAATGGGTTCCCAATTGCCGCCACCGTCGTCAATGAAAAAGTTAACAATGCTTTAACAGTTGGCGATCACGGTACTACTTATGGTGGGAATCCGTTGGGCTGTTCTGTAAGTAACTATGTCTTGGATACTATAGCAGACGAGGCTTTCTTGAAACAAGTTTTTAAAAAGGGTGAAATTTTGCAAAAGCGTTTACGTGAAATTCAAGCCAAATATCCAAATCTGATAAAGACTATCAGAGGTAAGGGTTTGATGCTTGGCGCTGAATTTGCTGAACCACCTGCTGAAGTCATCAAAAAGGCTAGAGAGTTGGGTCTTTTGATCATCACCGCTGGTAAGAGTACGGTCAGATTTGTTCCCGCCTTAACCATTGAAGACGAGCTAATCAATGAAGGGATGGACGCCTTCGATAAAGCCATTGAAGCCGTGCACGCTTAGATGCATTCTATGTTTATTTATCACATGTAGATCGTCCTATTTCCATTATAATATTGTATTATATATGCTAATTAGTCAAATGTATAAAGTGACATAGTAAATATGGAGTAATTTTATTTTTTTTCTTATTTTTATTTTTATTTTTATTTTTATTTTTATTTTATTCTATTTTTTGACTTTCTTTCTCTTTTAATATGATGAATTTATACATGCATTCTAACTAGTAGAATGTATATATATTATATTATGATTATATATAACTTTAATTAAAATAACAATTATCTTAAGAAAAATTTAGACTATCTTACAAGGTGATTGATGGTTGAGGGTGTCTACCATTGGCACTGGAATGTGGGAAGAACTCCAAATGCCCGTCATCGGTTAATTTTAAGACTTGCTTGAATTTACCGCCAATTCTCAATAGTGGTTCTTTATCTTCAGATTTGGTCCATAAGGCGAACTTGTTACCACCTTTTCTAATGCTTAAAACAACACCGTTGATTTGAGAGTCGTCTTCATCAATGGTTTCACCAATAACTGCTAGTAAAGTTCTTAGCCATAATTCGTCGATATCAGCGCCTTTACCTCTAAGTTGAAAAGACCATTTACCACCCTTAGCATTGGCTTCGTCTTCCCATTCAGGTCTAACATCATTACGAAAAACATGGTAATCTGATTTCAATGGCAATTCGTGTGGCTCAGGAATATTTTGAATGATAGCCCAGAATTCTTCAACAGTTTGGAAAGAAGTTACAGGACGCAAGAGATCAGACCACGACTCAGATTTATCAACGGCTGGCTTCGTATACCATAAAGTCCATTTAGTGTTCAATGGGTGCTTGACATCGAAGTGAGCACTGTCACTCAAAACAGTCTTTGGAGTAGTTGTAGTATCATCGACTGAAACGTTTTCTTCAAACTTCTTGCTAACTTCTTCAACGGACATTTTTCTTCCTTTCTCACTAGTTTCCAGACAAAAATGCTTTTATTTTTCGTAAAGATCCTAGGAAGCACTCAAACACTACCACAAAAATATATTCACAATATAAATCGAAGTTTAATACCACCTCTTGCAATGTAGAACTCTCTTTATCAGGCAGGTATTACATTAAACTCTATTGACGACGAAAAGAAAAATTTTTCTTTTCGAAGAGGGTAATAACCTATTTACCCTGCTTTTATTGTCGGGTAATTTTTTCCTTTAAACGATTTAACTTAACAATAGTGATGATTTCCTTAAACTATATATTGCATAACTGACTTAGATGAAAGCAACACCAGGGCAACCGCCGGGACATTCGTGTTCATTTTCGTTGAGAAACCATTCTTGTATGCACTGGAAATGACCCTCGTGTCCGCAGGGAAGAATGACCATAGTGAGTTTCTTCAAAGGTCTTTCACAGAGGACACAAAGCGTATTCTTCTTCTTACAGGAATCGCAATACCAGTATCCGAACTTGTCCATTATCTTCTTATTTCCTGTTTGTTGAGCTTCTGCCCGAAGGGTTTCTTTAGAGCTTTCGTTCGTAATTAGCTCACCACAGCGTTCACAAAACAGTCGAATGGAAGATTGGTCACCTTCTGATCCCATTATGTCTTCAAACGGGCAGTATTTTAGCACATCGGCAGCGATGCCGAATAGTTCATACCGATGCAGCAACAACAAGAAGTGTGAAATCGCGTCTTTGGCAATATTAGTTTCCGTTATTTGATATATGGTTTGGAAAAGAAATAGAATATTCACTGTCAATACGACATTCCCAGTTTCGGTAGCTTGTTTGTAAAGTTGTTTGATGAGTTTTTTGGTATCCCACGGTGGATCTTCAGCAACTTGTCTACATTTGGCAAGTTTTTTTGTCAATGAAGAAGACAGTTTTTCTCTAGCAATGCTCTCTGGGCGTGATAAAGCATGCCCAGGCGATCCAATTGTTGGTACGGTTTGGGAAGAAAGTTTTTTGAAAGCCTCTAGTTGGGAGGTCGTCGTGGCATAGCTTTGTAACGATGATACTTTACTACGTGGGCTCACACTATTGTAAACAAACCTAGGAGATATATTATCCTCTTCAATACCTGCATCTGTATCTGCATTGTAGCCATTGGGAGAATGTAACATAAACGTATCTATAAAAGACTTACGGTGCTTTCGGTTTTGTAATATTGGTATGCTTTTGGCGATTGGGGATGTACGAGGATGCGCTGATTTGATTGATGAATCATGAGGTTGTTCTTGTTGCTGTTCATGCTCCTCTTCCTCTATGATCACATCCTCATTCACAGCTTCTCCCATTTCACCCCTAGATTTACAATGTTGACTCTGAAGCTCTTTTAATTTTCTTAAAACTTCATCTGATCCATCACTTGATTGTGTATACGTGATTCTTTCTGTATTTGCAAGCTGTTCTTTAAGTTTGGAGATAGGTTTATTTTCGGTTTCACTTAGTCGATCATAGCTTCCCTGAAATGCCAGTGGTCTTTCTTCTATCAATGATTCTGCACCGCTTGTCCCGTCACCGCCTTCCTCTGTGGAGTCTTTTCCTGTCCGCAGGTTTTCTCCTGTTTCGAAGTCGGAACTTTCATTGATATCCATATTGGATGCTTCATCAGATGAGCCTGGCGAAGAGGTCATCCATTTCAAGTCCCATAGTAATGAATCTCTAATTAAGATCCAGATTTTGAAATTGGTTAGATCATCTATGGAAAGATAAACTGATGCGTTATGTGTTGCAATAGATACCAAATCTATTAGTGTTTGCATTTTATTTTGCAATTCTGCTTCCATGTTTTTGTCGATCTTCCTAGATCCACCATGGCTTTGCTTATTTGTAGAAACGGAAGAAATACTTGATCTGACATCCTTTTCTTCAAAGTCCTTGGAACCCTTTGAATTCCTCTTGGATTGTTTGCTATTTCCTTTTTGATTCATTAACGTAGCCCATGTATTATTTTCTGGAAAATTGTATTTTTTCAGAAGATGGCTTTCGATTATCTTGTCATCATCGTCATCACTACCGCTATCATAATCCTTAGTCAAATTTTCCTTGGTAACAGCAATGCTATCTACTTTTTTATATATTGCATCAATGCTATTTGCACCATTTTGTTCTTGAATGTACGAAAACTTAAGCTGTCGAGCCAAAAATTTGAACCTTTCTACTGGTGAATAACGCATGGAAAAGCTTTGAGAAACTGTGCCATTTTTACCTAGATGTGCGATTTTAGCCAATCTGATGTTATTAAAAATTTGCGGTATATCTAAAGTGATGATACAAGGAGGTTCGATAGCAATTTCTTCTTTATTTTCAGCTTGTGGTGTCAAAGATGTCAACGATGCGGAAGAGCTGTTAAATGACGATGCACCAGATGTTAATGTTAAACTTTTCGTACTGAAAGTTGGACCTGCTTTCAAAACAGGTGGTCTTTCCGGCGCAAACCCTGTCAATCCAGTATGACTAAACCCCTTTTTTATCCCACCAATTATACTTTGGTTTTCTGAATTGCTGTTTTTCATATTTTTAGTTGAAACCGGATGTTTCTTCCCTGTGGCAGTCGAAATAGGTTGAAGCTCTGGTTCTGATAGTTCATAGGAGCCTATTTCCTGATCAACTGAAAGTAAACCGTTACCATCTAAATCCCTCCAAGTTGTTGTATTTTTGCTCAAATTGTCCAACACTGTCGGCTCTTTGCTAATATTCCAACCATTAATACGGGTTCCCTTATCGATATTAAAGATGAGATTTTCATCCCACCACACTAATCCTAAGGAAGGAGTTTCTGATAGGAGAATATGCTTTGGAATATACTTCCTTGCTAAAGAATAGACACGAACTTCCGCTTCGTCTCCCATAGAAGACATTCCCAATAACGAATTGTATATATTCTTGCTATAAGCGGGCTTGAACTTCAATTTAGTAACAGGGTAACCTGTATTGATCGTGAGTTTTGGAAAAGCTAGTGAACTACTGTTGTTGAGGGACGTATTAGGTGTGTGCAACGAGGGAGAGTTTCCGTAATTGAGTACTGTGTTCTCAGCAACATTAACATTATCACCAACATACCAAAGGCAGCATTTTCCATCTCTACCACCCGTAGCAATGTATTCCTGATGGGGGTGCCAATTCAAACAAAGTCCAGGTCCTGTGTGAGCATTTAATTTTTTCTCGTATTGTGCAGGCTGTCGAAGATCAAATTTTAATAAATAACCTGAATCATGTATAGAAGCAAATTTATAACCGCTTTTAGAGTTACCATATGTTGATGTCCCTTGTTCACTCTTAGTTGCAAAATTATAGCCAGGCATCCATTTAACATCTCTGATAGAATCGGATGCTGTATTTATGCTAATATCAGATCTATTTGAGCTTTTAGGTTTATTGGAACGTAGATCCCATATTTTGACGCAGCTATCTTGTCCGCCGCTAATTAATAGGTTTGATTCAACCATATTAAAGTCAAAACTATTGATTGATCTTGTATGTTCGTATAAAGAAGTTATCAAAGGATTGTCTATCGAGGAACTTTTATTGAGATCATATATGGATATTGCAGTAGAATTGTTACACACTGCGATACAGTTTTTGTAGTTATTGAACCCAGTCTTGACGTCCGCAATTGTACTGAATTTGTTCTGTCTTGTTCTTTTGCTTAATTTGGGCAAAAGTGATGTCGTCCCTCTTGTTGAGGTGTTGTTACTGGGTGCTATAAAATCATGGACACACTTAATGGACCTGTCTGATGGCGAAAATTGATAAAACCCCAAATGGGTCTTACCTGCACAAATAAGTCCGTTGAGGCTTGGATCATTTACTTTGGCTATACTAGATAATTCTTTATCCACTTTGGTGGAGTAAATGAATCCTGATGACTTTCTTGTATTTGTATTGTTAACATTTTTCTTTGTTTTGACCTTCATATTTGACTTGTTGCTTATGCTTCCAGCTTTTTTTATGTAGGGGCTCTTATCATAGGGCACATTGTTATCGTTGAACGAACCAGTTCTATGACTCTCAGGCATATATATGCCGTTACTGTAAGAAAAAGTAGGAGTCAGGTTTGGTCTCCGTATAGAGTCCAATACTGATGTTTGTCCACTGTTTGAATAATGATTCACCCGAAAAGAAGAATTAATGCTTGACGAAGATCCAAGGAATTCGCTCTTGCTCAAAGAACAAACGTTCCTATTTTTTGGTATCGGGGTACTTCCCTTAGGAATTGACGCATTTTCCATATGTGTAGATAAGCTCATAATATTTAACTGCAAATACCAAATGCCCAACTAGGTTTCAACCAACAACGGCTGCCATTAATGTTATCAATCAGTTTTCCTCTTTCAGTAATCAACTGCTTTTTATCAATGATTCTGACAAATAAAAGTGAACGTTCCGAGATAGAAAATTTTAAAGTGCACCGACTATGCATACCTCGATACTCAACTGTAACATGTAAAAGGATTCCTTAAGGAAACCAAAAAAGCTTCTGAGAGTTGACAATAGACTTTTAAACATTGTCAAAGGTATCAGCATGAATGACTCCACGGCTTCACTAGGTGTAGATGATTACGGAATACATAATACAGAAGTTTCTCACCATAACCCGATAGAATTAAAAAATTTGATATCACCATCAGATTCCAGAAGACATTCTCAAGACCAAGATGGGCTACATGGTAATACAAGTTTGGTTAAGGAAATTGACTGGCATGGCGAAACGGTTAAAACATATCCACTAAACTATCAAACTGTTCCACTAGTAAAGATGCAAGTGATAGCATGCTTGATTATGTTCATAGTCTTTGGCATGAACGATCAAACGGTAGGTGCATTACTTCCGACACTAATTGAATATTACCATATATCCCGGGTAGATGTCTCAAACATCTTTATAGTCCAATTATGTGGTTATGTAGTGGCCTCTTTATCTAATGAGAAATTGAATAAGCACTTTGGTATGAGGGGTGGCATGCTTCTAGCAGCCGCTCTTTGTATAGTATTCCTTATTGTGTTAGCATCTGCTCCATCCAATTTTTATGTCTGTATGTTCTGCGGTCTTCCTCTTGGTTTGGGTATCGGCATCTTAGATTCTACTGGTAATGTCTTAATGGGTAGTCTTTTGGTTCATAAGAATGAACTCATGGGTATCATGCATGGTCTTTATGGAGCTGCAGCTATGGTTACTCCGCCACTGGTTTCATACTTTGTTGAATGGGGTCACTGGTCTTTTTTTTTCTTTATTCCCCTGTTCTTTTCTATAATAGGCATGACTGTAATCTTCCCAGCTTTCAAATTCGAGACTGCAAGTAAATACGATTACCTCTGCTCTATGGAAAACAAAGAACATAACAATGACGTAGAAGAAATAGGTGATGACTTGCAGATTGAATCTAGCAAGACAAGTCCAGGATTCTTTGAACTTTTAAGAAATCCCGCTATTTTCTTGTACTCGCTGTATTTGTTCCTTTACTTAGGTGCTGAAATTACAACTGGTTCATGGTTCTTTAGTTATTTATTAGAAACAAAATCAAGTAACAAGGTCGCCATGTCGTACATAGCCGCATCATTTTGGACAGGCTTGACTGTAGGCAGGTTATGCCTAGGATTTGTTACTGAGAGATTTTTTGAGAACGAATATAGAGCAAGCAAAACGTACGCTTTTCTAACATTATCTTCATACACATTATTTGTGCTTGTTGGGTCGATCAATTCGAATTCAGCTTTCTATTTCCTTGTGTTATTTTTAGTTGTTTTCTCCTGTGGCACGTTTATTGGACCGCTGTTTCCAAATGCAAGTATAGTTGCCTTACAAGTGCTACCAAAGAGATTACATGTGAGTGGTGTTGGTGTTGCCGTTGCTGTTGGTGGCTGTGGTGGTGCAGCCATTCCATATTTGGCTGGTGTTATTGCACACACAGTAGGAATTAAGTATATTCCGCCACTGTGTTGGATAATGGTTGCATTATTTACACTGGAATGGACGTTGTATCCCAAATTTATCAAAGGACATGATGAGCATTTTTAGTAGCAGAGACTCAATGGGCGTTAGTGTCGAAATTTTGTTGCATTTATGAAAAGAATCACGGTAAAAAGTAAATAGAAAAAGAAAAATATAGGAGGCAATCTATTAAAGAAAAGAAGTTAAAACAACATATGGAACTTTTTAATATATAGTATACATAATGACTCTCTCAGTTCCCTACAAATAGATATAACCTTAAAAAATTAATACTATCTGGAGTCTATAAAGAACTTTTTGAAGCTGTTGCAAAAGCAAAAGCGAAGAGTATGGTAGCCCCTCAAGGAATGATATAATGTAACTAGAGATATCAAAGAAAACTGCGGAAGAATAAAAAAAAAGAATGCGAAAAGGTCGTAAAGATAGTCATTAAAAGGCGAGAGGAAAATAAGAGTTTTTCAGGAACGGGGGATCATAAGTATCATAAAGGAGATATAGCCACAATGCGGCGGTAGTGAGATATTGTTTCAAGCAAGTCCATTACTTTCAATTAGGCTTTGTAAATCATTGAAAAATTCATCATTAACCACCGAATCTAACGTAGTCATGGTTTTGTCGGAGCTATTTTCAAACTTTTCAAAAAACAATTTAACAGCATCTATATATTCAAAGCCAAACATTTGAGAATAGTGATTGATGAAATTTTCAATAACCATAACAGTGTCCCTGATTTGTTTGCCACAGGTTGAAGGGTAATGGCTCTGGTTTAAAGAATTTGGTTCTACAATACCAGCATTTATCACATTGAAAAAAAATAAGCTCGTATCTATTTCTTCATGTTGGCTGATGTATCGATGAATTTGGTTGAACTCGTCTTGCGAGAAAGGTGTGAATTGAGAATAGTAATGTTTTAATCTCTTCGCGAAATCCTTGATGGCTAGTTCATATGGTTTATCTAAGTAGTCCTCGTTAAACGATTTGTTGTGAATGTTGTATTTTATAAAGTCTTTATTGAAACAAGATACCTGTAGGATGATGGGCACTAAATTAAAGGTGGAAAGCTCATCTGTATTGAATGAACAAATCTCTTCGAATATAAATTTCCTTCTTTCAATGGTAGAATTTGTGGCGTCGAAGATTCCAACATCACAGTCATCGTTGTTAATTTCATGAAATAGCTTTTGTAATGTGATTCTGGCGTATGTTTCCTTTTTATCATTATTTTTCGGATTAAACAAGTCTTCCGATGATGTGTTTGACAGAAGCAGGGGCTTTGAAATTGTGGCGCAACTAATTTGCCTTCTTATCTTACCGGCATTAAAAACTTTGCAACGTAAAGAGTTAGTTAACGGATTATTTTTCAAACATTGAATCAAATGAGAAGAAATGGTAGACTTTCCAGTAGCTGGTAAGCCGATTAAGACGATCATAAACTTGTTAATTTTTCCATTTGTATACGTAACGTGTCCATTTTCTCTTTTGTAATTTAGTGTGATAGGGAGATGTAACGCGTCGTTAGAAATTAGCCTAGGAACTTCTGCAGATAGCAGTGAATTTTTGTGATTACTATAAAAATCAGAATCTTGGCAATCCAAAGTGGCTCTGTCGAGGGATGCACTTGAATAGCTGTTACCAGTGTTGAGCGAAAAAAGAGAATTCGAGGAATTATATTCCGAAGTCAAATATCCATCGTGAGAGTCTGAATCGGAAGAACCACCCATTTTCAATCTTCCTGTGGAAAGTAAACGTTCGTAATTCCTCTTCCTTTTTTTTGTATCTATAATATTGAAAATCGTGTGTTATTTATTTCGAGGGTGCAAAACTCGAGTGAACTTAGGGCAGATTTGAAAGTGTAAGTAACGCGCTCTTTAAATATTATCTGTATGGTGTTGTTCTCGCTTATGATCGTATTCGATCTTTTAACACACTCGAAAAAAAAGAATAAATTGGTTTCTATGACTTTCGACGAAATCGTCTCTCGAAAAAGCATACCTTCTCTTATATAAGCTAATCTTTCACACGAAAAGCCGAGTTATCCAATTTACTCTTTTAATTTTTTTCATTATCAATCGATCCCGATGCCCAGAAGAGAAAAAGAAAAAAATGGAAGACAATTTCCGTTGCAGACTCATAGGTGCGCGATTTCTGTGCGAAGGTGGGGCAAGTGTGCCTGGAAGTTCGGCAAAATACGTCAACTTTCTTTTGTGTATATTCCGATAAGCTTTAGTTCGTATTTTTTTCCGTTCCGAGGGAGGTGCACGGGCGAATTACCACGTGACGACTATACGATGTATCGCCCCGGAAAATGTATATAGTTACATAAGTGGGATATACTAGTGAGGCCATAGGAAAGACTATGAAAAAGAGTGTGATTTAGTTCTTAAGGTGTCTTGTATGCTGGCAAGTTTGTCCTGTACCTGTTTGCACACTTGCTCAATTTCGCGGATTTCGCCGCGCTTGTATTCCAGCTGTTCTTCTAACAGCATGATAAGGGATTCTCGAGACTGGTGTGGTCTGTACTCATTAAGCAGGTGATGTATATTCACAAGAATCGTTCTTATGTCCTCTACTTTGCGCTCGTAGATATCAGGATTTATACTCAATACGCCGACGAGTTCCAAGTAGTTCAGCAGGAGCGATTTCAACAGTTTGCGCAGCTCCTGAATTTTGTATTGATAATTAGTGCTTTCGTTCTCTGTGGACTTCTTATAAAGCTGAGTTAGTCCCATGCTCTCTAAATCGGGCAGTTGGTCCTTGACTTGCCATATACTTCCAAACGCTCGGTACTGCTGGTTTTTGGGCATGGGGGGTGGGATCAGATAATCTAGGGCACATGTTATCTCCTCCTCATCTCTGTCATTACTATCATTTGATGTAGCCTTATTCGTGTTAGCGGCCTTATTTTCTTTGTATTTTGTTAATTTTTCCATATTTGATTGTGTGAAAAACTTTACGTATGGGGGTGGAGGCGGGTACAGTGAGCTGACCTCATTGCCAGGATCATTAGACATTTGCATATTAAGAACTATTTTTATTGGCTTGGGCTCGATGTGTGGAAAGCCTTCATAGCTCATATATGCTTCTAATGAAATGCCTGTTAAAAATTCAAGGTTCTGTCAAATTTCATTACGATCTTTCGTATGTTGTGATAACAATTTATTTGTTAAGATGTGAAAGGGGAAACATAAAAACCTACGGTAGACGTATATGGACTTCAACATATGCAATATGAAGAACGCTAAGTGTTCTTATTTAAGGTCAGGGAAAGTCAGAGGGAAACAGTACACAGATGAGTAACGAAACCGAAAGAATGGATGTTGATGAGGAGGAATCGCAAAATATCGCGCATGATTCAAGACAAAGCACCCCGGTGGAAACCAAAAAGAAAAGGTTTGAGATAAAGAAGTGGACTGCGGTGGCATTTTGGTCGTGGGATATAGCAGTTGATAACTGCGCAATTTGCAGGAACCACATAATGGAGCCATGCATTGAATGTCAACCAAAGGCCATGACCGACACTGATAATGAATGTGTAGCAGCATGGGGTGTTTGTAACCATGCTTTCCATTTGCATTGTATTAATAAATGGATCAAGACGAGAGATGCATGCCCATTAGATAACCAACCATGGCAGTTAGCAAGATGTGGTAGGTAAATCAAGGAACTGCTTGAGAACATACGAAGCATACCGAGGTCGAGGGCTAATTATTTGACTTTTGTTTTCGTTGGAACATGACAGAAGACTTAGCAGGCACACCTTTTCCCCTTTCACATAGATCTGTTGTTATATACAGAGCATATTCGAATTATATGTACCTTTTTTTTTATCTCGTTAACAAAGTCGAGGTAGTGACAAAGCATTTTGAAAGGCAGTAAATGAAAATCATTCTAGCCTCGGTCCATAATTTATCTATATATAGCTGCCAAAATTTAGTACTCTTTTGACTCTTCAAGACACCTACACTTGTAAGATTCTTTCTCGTATCTCTTTTCTCCGCAGTGTTTAAGGACCCTTATTGTATATTGGAGAAAACAAAAATTCATGATTACTAGGCACAACTATTATTTTCAAAACTTATACAGTAACATCTTGACTAGAAAAATCTGCCAAGGGTTTTTTTTTTTTGTTTTTCATATTTCGTCAGGTTGAAATAAGATAGTGTCACAAAAAAAACGACGCATAATTCAATGATCAGAAAAATCTGTGTTGAAGAACAAAACTTGTCACACATTTCAAGGAAGAACAAAGAAAGTTGAAAAGAGTGAGTGTAATGTCTTCAGTAAGTGTCTATATTTTTTTGATTTTGGAACTGTTCGTATTGTGTCAAGCTTCAGTCCATACCATTCAAATTAAAGATAAGCATTTTGTTGACACAGTAACTGGAAAACTGTTCTTCATTAAAGGTGTTGATTATCAGCCAGGGGGTTCTTCAGAAGTCAGTGAAAAGCAGGACCCATTATCTAATCCTGAAGCATGCGCTCGTGATATCTTATTGTTTCAAGAATTGGGTATAAATACAGTAAGAATTTATTCCATCAACCCAGACTTAAATCATGATGCATGTATGACGATGTTGGCAATGGCAGGAATTTATCTTATTTTAGATGTCAATTCACCATTACAAAACCAACACCTGAATAGGTATGAACCGTGGACTACGTACAACGAGGTTTATCTGGAGCATGTTTTCAAAGTTGTTGAACAGTTTTCTCATTACAATAATACCTTGGGGTTTTTTGCTGGTAATGAAATTGTAAACGACAAACGATCAGCACAGTATTCACCAGCATATATTAAGGAGTTGATCGGAACTATGAAAAATTACATAAGTGTACACTCCCCTAGAACCATCCCGGTAGGTTACTCTGCGGCCGATGACCTGAGCTATAGGGTATCATTATCTCAATATTTGGAGTGCAAGGTTGATGAAAAGCCCGAGAATAGTGTCGACTTCTATGGTGTTAACTCTTATCAATGGTGTGGTCAACAAAATATGCAAACTTCAGGGTATAATACATTAGTTGATACTTACAGGAGCTATTCAAAACCAGTTTTTTTTTCAGAGTTTGGATGCAATAAAGTTTTACCAAGAGAATTCCAGGAAATAGATTATTTATTCTCTGAAGAGATGTATTCTGTGTTTTGTGGAGGTTTGGTTTACGAATTTTCACAGGAGGATAATAATTATGGTTTAGTTGAATATCAAGGAGATGATAAGGTACAACTATTAGCAGATTTTGAGAAGCTTAAATCGCACTATCAAAATGTTGAGTTTCCTTCTATGAAAACTTTAAAAGAGACTACAGAGATGGAGGAGACGCCATCATGTATTGAAGATTACGAGAATTTGAATATTGAATCTAAAATTGCTAAAAATTTGGGAAGTTCTTTGATAAAGAAAGGTGTTAAAGTCGATAAAGGCAAATATATAGATATTCACGAGAATCAACTGTCTAGTAATATTACCATTTTAGACATACATGGTGATAGCTGGGGTGGACCGAAAAAGATTGCAATTAGACAAAGTCTGTCGTTATCAGACCACGAAGAGGGAAAACAAGAAGATGGGGATGAAGATGGGGATGATTTGAAACGAAAGCACCGAAATTCATCCTCAACTACCGGCCCATTATTACCTCTTGGATGGTTTTTGCTTTTTTATACTTTGAATACTATCTTTTAAATATGCTGTTCCCTTTCCTGTTTAAATTCCTTTCTACCTTTTTCTTTTTCAAGCAAAGATATAGTTAAGAAAGTGATTATGAATTTGCTAAAACTGAAGAAAATATCACTTCACGAGTTTCCACAAAAAAGCAACAGCATTATACATAAGCATTTGCCTTCGAATCCTTTATGTTTTGAACCTTTGCCGAACTTATCGAACATTGTATATATACTGCCAGGTCCAATAGGGTAAATTAATGCCCGAGCCACTTTTGCCGCCGAGCTTTTAAGCATCCCTTTTGCCACTCCTAGTTTGGATGAAGAACTAGCATTAATAACTGTAGTAGATGAATAACAACTGTAGAAAATGAACAACAATATGGAAATACACGAGGACGTCCAATATAAGGTTCTGCAAAGAGCAGAACTGGCCAACTCCATTTGGAACTTGAGGTTCAACCTTAATAAAGTTACCAAACGAATTCACAAGAAAGCGAAAGTTTTTCGAGAAAATAGAATAAACAAATTACAATTTCCAATAGAGCAAGCCTGTTACCGATATTTTCAACACGATCACTTAGGAGAAGAACATGTTCCGTTGATTCAAGGTTTCAAATGTTTGGACTCTCCTCCTCCTGTTCCGCCAAGCTCATCACAGGGAGAAGACGAAGAGAGCACAACAGATTTACAAAATTAGGAGTGATTGAAACCGAATCAAAATAGTTCTTATATACTGGTTGAAAACAAGAAAATCAAATTATCATGATCACGCCTTTCCTCTGTTTTCGAACTTTAGCTATAAGGAAGATAAACTTGAACTTTCTTATTCATTAGGGTTATAACATGCATAGTTTGAGCTTTTGTTGAAGAATACTACGTATGTAAAGGTTATGCTGGGTGGGCTTTACTCCAAAGGTGCAATTTCTTATGTATTTCGATTTTAAGCAAGCTGTAGTTGTTCGACGGTGTGTCACTTACTGTTCCGTGTATTGTTGACGTGTTCCTTCTTTTCTTTCTGAGAGGGAAAGTTCTGAACTAATATTTCCGCTTTAGTATGCACCCTCCTATCTGTAACCCCTGTATGGATGAATCTATAAAATATACAATGTTTCCCTTTAGGGCACAAGGAGGGTCTTCTGCACTGAAAGTTACATAACACATTTATCAATAAGCGATGTGATTGAATTTGTAATAAAACAAAGGGAATTCACGAAGCTTCTTTAATGGGCCCATCATCAGACAAAGAAATAATTTAATGCGAACATACAAAGGAAATTTGTTGCGCTCTTTTCGCCATCTGTTCGGTTCCCTGCCTCAGTGGACACAACTTGATGACCCTTGATATTGCTGCCCCTCCTTTTTTTATTTTACTTTAAATGCAAATATCGCAAGCACGTTTTTTCACAGCCCGTCCGCTTTGAGATACAAAAGCGATATCTGAAGTGAAATTTTTCTTTAGAACATGAACCATCGAATTAGTTATACATGATAACGAGTCTTCCAATCCAATGAACACGTTCTTTCTCTTGGGCAAAACTAACTAAACAGTAAAATATTTGGTGTTCAAGCCTACCTTCAATAGAAAATCAATACCAGAGAAGTGCATCCTGATTAGTTCATTTCCATTTTGTAGGAAAGAAAAGTATCATCCTGACAAGATAAAGGTAGTAAACAAAATATTTCTATATGAAAGTGTACTGCTAGTTGAACAGAACTTCAACAAAAGAATACAGCTACTTCTTTTCAAAGGTCATCAAATATTGCTAGAAAGCGTAAGAACACTTTACTATGTCTTCGTCATCTAGTTCATCGGAGTCATCGCCTAATTTATCACGGTCAAACTCGCTAGCTAACACCATGGTTTCCATGAAAACAGAGGATCATACAGGATTATATGACCATAGACAGCATCCAGACTCATTACCAGTCCGTCACCAAGCTCCCGCATTGAAGCAAGAGGAAATTGCTAAGCGCTCTAAATTTCCTACTCCAAATGAGCAGAAGAACGTAACCAAATACGGTACAAGTGTAGAAACAGGGAGCGTACCCGCAAGGAAACGCATGAATTTTGAAGACGATGGCTCAGATTTGGATGAATCGGTTGCTCACCATCAATTGAGAGCCTCTGCTATTTTAACTTCTAATGCGAGGCCTTCGAGACTAGCCCATTCCATGCCACACCAGAGGCAACTTTATGTGCAGAGTAACACTCAGCCCTCATTAAATGATGTGGGTGTAAAGAGAGACTATACAATGTCACCTTCTACCGTGTCCTCAGGCAACAAACCCAAGTTGAGTTCATCTTCTTCGGCAAGCCCTATCACGAAAGTTCGTAAACCTTCACTGGTCAATCCAATTCTTGAAGTGCCGCATGAGTCCAAATCTGATGTACATCCTAAGCAGTGCAAACCTAAGAGAAGAACTTATTCCACAACTTCTACGCACTCATCAATTAACCCTGCCGTTTTACTGACGAAAAGCGCATCTCAAAAATCTGATACAGAAGATGATACATTAGAAAGGAAACCTGTACGGATGAACACTAGAGCTTCTTTTGATAGCGACGTATCACAGGCTTCAAGAGATTCACAAGAAACGGAGGAAGATGTTTGTTTCCCTATGCCTCCTCAACTGCATACAAGGGTTAACGGTATAGATTTTGATGAACTAGAGGAATATTCACAATTTGCAAACGCGGAGAAGAGTCAATTCTTGGCTAATCTTCAAGCACCAAATGAACAGAAATTTGGTAATGTCACCCAGGATATTGGATTCACCAGCTCTACTTCCACTTCGGGGTCTTCTGCGGCCTTGAAATACACCCCAAGAGTTTCACAAACCGGTGAAAAGAGTGACAGTGGTAATGAAATAGACGTGCATGGGAAGAAGAAAGAGGAGCATGAAGAAGTTAAGCCTAATTTACGTCCTGGTGTTTCTTTTGGTAAGAACAAGGTGGAAGGAGAAGAAAATGAACACATCCCTGCACACGATCCGGAATATTACTCATACCAAAATACAGATTTTCAAATTCCCAATAGGTTTTCATTTTTTTGTTCGGAATCTGATGAAACCGTACATGCAAGTGATATCCCTTCCTTAGTGACCGAGGGCCAGACGTTTTATGAATTATTCAGAGGAGGGGAACCAACATGGTGGTTGGATTGCAGCTGTCCAACTGATGATGAAATGCGTTGCATAGCAAAAGCATTTGGCATCCATCCATTAACAGCAGAGGATATAAGAATGCAAGAAACTCGTGAAAAAGTGGAACTTTTCAAGTCATATTATTTTGTGTGTTTTCACACATTTGAAAATGATAAAGAATCGGAGGATTTTTTGGAACCTATCAATGTTTACATTGTGGTGTGCAGGTCAGGTGTCTTAACCTTTCATTTTGGCCCAATATCTCATTGTGCTAATGTGAGGAGACGTGTAAGGCAATTGCGTGATTATGTCAATGTCAACTCAGATTGGTTATGTTATGCTTTAATTGATGATATCACAGATAGTTTCGCTCCTGTTATTCAATCCATTGAATATGAAGCTGACTCGATTGAAGATTCCGTATTCATGGCCCGTGACATGGATTTTGCAGCCATGCTACAAAGGATTGGTGAAAGCAGACGTAAAACAATGACGTTGATGAGGCTTCTAAGTGGTAAGGCCGATGTTATCAAAATGTTTGCCAAAAGATGCCAAGATGAAGCTAATGGTATTGGGCCAGCGTTAACATCACAAATCAATATTGCGAATTTACAAGCAAGGCAGGATAATGCTAATCGTACCAATGACAATAGTTATGCGACCTTGTCAAATAGCTATGTGCCCACCACATCGCAACCAAGGGGAGATATTGCTTTATACTTGGGTGATATTCAAGATCATTTGTTGACTATGTTTCAAAACTTGTTGGCGTATGAGAAGATTTTTTCTAGATCTCATACGAACTATTTGGCACAACTGCAAGTAGAGTCATTTAATTCGAATAACAAAGTTACGGAAATGTTAGGTAAGGTAACTATGATAGGTACGATGTTAGTTCCATTGAATGTTATCACTGGTCTATTCGGTATGAACGTTAAAGTTCCAGGAGAAAAATCTAGTCTTGCGTGGTGGTTTGGGATTCTAGGTGTTTTACTTTTGCTGGCCGTTGTAGGTTGGTTCTTGGCCAGCTATTGGATTAAAAGAATAGATCCCCCAGCGACACTTAACGAAGCTGCAGAAAGTGGAGCCAAATCAGTCATCTCTAGTTTTTTACCAAAAAGAAACAAGAGATTCAATGATCGTTCCAAAACTATTAATGTGAGAGTCGGCCCTTCAAACAAATCCGTTGCAAGTCTTCCTAGTAGATATAGCCGCTACGATTGATTACAAATGATAAAGATGAATGAATGCAAGTGATAGAAGCATAAGTCCACGATTTAGGGCGTTTCACATTTATGCACTTGATTTTAGCGATTTAATGTTTAGTCTAAGCACCTGTTCGGAGAACTACTTCGCGATTACGAGGTTTCAACAAAGAAGAAGTGTATTTAAAGTTGTTAACTTTTTCTTCAACTCTCTCTTTCCTTTAAATGGGATGGCAGCATGTTCGACACTTGTTTCTACTAATCTGTATTTTACTTTTTGACTTATGCATTTCCTATTTAGGAACTTATATAATACTGACATTCGCTAATAGAGAACCCAAAGGGGTAAACATATATATATATATATATATAATATCGATTGTTGAAGAGATAAAAATTGCTAATCTTATCGTATTGTTGACTATTTACTTGTTATGATTTATGAAAAGCTTGTAATGGTTAGTTTGAGGACTTCATACACTCATAATTTGTTACCCTGCTAAACTGTTTGAATGAGAAATCAATTATCTGCAACGCCCCTTTTATAAAGATGACAAATGCATAAGCAAATTGATGAAAAGACATAACTTTTTGTATTCGAGTTTATAAGATCAATTAAAAAACTTTATCATTATGGACACGGATGATCATGTTAACTTGTTTCGTTTTCCTTTCAAAATTCCCACCTTTCGTGGTATAAGGAAAGGCGGTGTCTATCTTTCAGGTGCCCTTTATGCTCTCGGGTTTTGGGTATTTTTAGACGCAGTGCTTTTTTCCAGATATTCTAATGCATCAGAAGTTCATGTAACGTTCATCGACTGGATTCCATTTCTTTGTAGCACGCTTGGGACGCTGATTGTGAATTCTATTGAAAAGAATAGGTTACTGCAAGGAGCTTTATCATCAGATGGTGGTGCTTTCGGTAGCGGTGTCAGTGACTTAGATTCAAGCATGGCATGGCAAGCTCGAACTATATTGTTTTTTGGCTTTGCCTTATTAGCTGGTGGGTTATCAGGCTCTATTGTCGTATTGATCATCAAGTTTTTGGTTAAAGATTACAATACTTATCCCACTTTGGGAATGGGAGTAAACAATGTGCTAGGAAACGTATGCATATTATTGAGTTGCGTTGTTTTATGGATTGCCCAAAATGTTGAAGACGAATATTCATATTCTTTGACACTGTAGGTTAAATTACGCTTGGTATAGCTAAGCATTTCGAGGTGGAAAAAATGCGAATTGACTTAGATAAAAAACGTATATATAAAATATATATATAAACACTTCTTCGACACTAAAAGATCACTATAGAAGTGTGCATATTTCAAAACACTGTACTGTTTTATTAAAGGGAGACTGATGAAAATGCGAGTAGTATGACGAGGTGAGAATGTATGATAATGAGAAAATGCAGGAATGAGTTGAGAACCAGTGGCTAATCTAAAGGCGGTACAATTGAACTATAGTACTGACCAAGACCCCTTTTCTCCAATGCACTAAAATTAAAGAGTTCAGGTAAGTGCACTGGCATATTCGAACCTCTTGGTAAAAAATAAGTTTCATGTCTTAACGCGTCAAAAAATTCGTGAGCCATCAATCGTTTAGCATCCCATCTTTCAGAGGTGTCGTAGACCAACACTTTCAGCAAGAACTCCACGTCAAAAAACTCCATGTATGGGAACCAATGCATAAACTTCTTAAATTTTTGGTCATGCAGGGTATTCTGTAATTGTTGAGATTTGTCCACAGAACTTTTAGGAAGTCGACCTAATAGTTTGGCTATCTCCTCCAATTGTGAGTTGGCGTTATCACCTTTGAAAAGAGGTTGTCCTTTTATCATTTCGCCTATTATGCAACCAAGTGACCATATATCTATTTGCGTAGAGTAATCTTTCAAATTCAGAAGAAGTTCAGGTGCTCTGTAAAATCTCGAGCAAAAATATGTCTTCAGTTCTCCGTTATCCTTTAGTCGCTGTGCTGAGCCAAAATCACATATTTTAGCAATACCCCTACTTGGTATGATTAGTATATTAGTAGGTTTGAGATCGCCATGGCATATGTTCATGGAATGTAAAGTCAGAAGTCCTCGAAGTATTTGAAACGTGTACAACTTAATATGTTTTGTAGGAACCTTGGAGCCATTATCGAAGTATTCACGAATTTCGGAACTCAATGTTTGAGGAATATACTCCATAACAAAATTTTTCTGGTATAAGTATTCACCATCCTTGGTAGCACACCGGCTTTCGAAGAAAAACTCTAAAGTGACGAGATTTGGATGTTTGATATTCTGCAAGATCTCCAGTTCCAGGGACTGTGCTTTGGGAGATATAACCACTCTTTTTATAGCATACGGTCCCAGCCATTCAATGCTGTTGTTTGACAGATACGACTGTGTTACAGTGCCGAACGACCCAGGGCCTATTCTTTTTCCTTCCTTAACAAACATCTTACTCTTTTGGCAATTTTTTATTGATACGATATCATCGATAAAATAGTGCTCATCCTCTAATTTCGTCATTCTATTGGGGGTAGTCCCGGGAACTTGTTTTGCTTTAAGCATTGTATTTTCGTATTAAAAGCAACAAGTATGTAGTTTTTTTTTTTGTTGATTTTCTAGTTTCCTCATTAATGTATTTACTGCGTTAGCAAAATGAAGAATGAACACCTCTTTATAAACGCTTAGGTCACGGACACAAGTATTAACCGCGATGTGTAATTGAAAGATCTTTACGTGAGCAGATGCCGTCACTCAAACTATACGAAACTTGTCAATACGATCTGATCTGGTAAGATCATTAATCCCTCCTTACAAGAATCTTTTATTGTTAAAGCTTCTTTAAACTGTTACGCAGTATCATCCAGTAAACATATACTAAGCAGCCTAACAACCCCTAAGTGAACCTTATCGTTACGTATTCTTGTCTCCGTATTCTTTAAGTTTCTTATCTGGTATCACCGATACAGCAACCTTGTTGGTTCTAATCTAACGGCTTCCGTATTTAGCAATAGATATTTGATGAAAATGTTTGGGTGATAATACAATATGTACGGATGCTTTGCGATATCGCTTTTCTTTTTTTTTTTTTCTTTGCCGCACAAAGACAAAAAGAGAGAAAAGCTTAGACAGGAGCGCGCCAAAGAATTTAGCACTTTGGCAGATAGTAGTGTCAGTCTCGGCCCAGCAACTCCTTTGGCTCTGCCGGGCAAAACTGCACGATTACACCACCTGCTCGTTGTTTCTTTCTAGACGCAATGCGGAAACTTCTTTCCATGTTGGTCTCCTCACACAGCGTTGGGTGCATTGCAAAGCAATCTCATTCGTATGCACACAATCTTTTAGATATTATCTTTCAGACATTATTTTAAAGCAATTTCATATGTATTTCATAGGCTTTTCTCTTGTCTCCAATAAACTCAAACAAAGAAGATCAATAAGACAAAATGGCTCCATCTGGTATGTGAATTCCGATATAAATGGCAGAAAAGAAATGAAAAGAAGACAACGGAAACTAGTACAATGGATATGATGAGATATGAATACATCTATCTCAAATTTAGAAAAATACATCAAAACCCTGAACCAATGGGAGGGACACTATAACTTTTTAAAAATAGCTACTTTATTCGCAAGCAACTTGATTAATGTGTTGAAGTTGTAAAAGTTATATTTGTGTTTCCACCGGCCATTAGCGAACCTAATATAACAGTCGTTCTTTTTGTTCAGATTGTAAAAGAAAGTAATCATTGTCTTTTTTATTTTACGCTATTCTTTCTTTATGTCATGTGCTCTACTCAATTACCAAGGAAACAACAATTTACTAACATAAACAAATTCATTCTCTATGAGTTTACTTTTTTAAATAGCTAAGGCTACTGCCGCTAAGAAAGCTGTCGTTAAGGGTACTAATGGTAAGAAGGCTTTGAAGGTCAGAACTTCTGCTACCTTCAGACTACCAAAGACCTTGAAGTTGGCAAGAGCTCCAAAATATGCTTCCAAGGCTGTTCCACACTACAACAGATTGGACTCATACAAGGTCATTGAGCAACCAATCACTTCTGAAACTGCTATGAAGAAGGTCGAAGATGGTAACATTTTGGTTTTCCAAGTTTCCATGAAAGCTAACAAATACCAAATCAAAAAGGCCGTCAAGGAATTATACGAAGTTGATGTATTGAACGTTAACACTTTGGTTAGACCAAACGGTACCAAGAAGGCTTACGTTAGATTGACTGCTGACTACGATGCTTTGGACATTGCTAACAGAATCGGTTACATTTAATCTAATTCGTTTAATTAATAAATTTAATATTATTTTTAAATTTTTCTTTAAATATACAATAAATCTTTCATAACATGTTAAATTATCGATCATATAAAAGGATACGTAATGTATAGTTGTAAAGTGCTACAATTTCGAGAGCAACAAGAAAAAAGGGCTAATTTTGAAGTATTATGTCGCAAATCTCAACTGCCTTCTTTTCAAGTAAGTGTAAAAAGTTGTGCAATGATTCTATTGCTGCCATGTGGGTAGAAGCAAGGACACAAGGTAGCGCTATCTGATTGCAAACTTGATCCAGTGGTGAGTGAACAAGCATCCCAATCCGGAGCGTTACCGCTTTTGAAAAAAGAAACTCATAATGCAATATGTAAGAATGTTATTATTTTGATTCAAAGTGATAGGCTACTTTCATGGATCACTTATATATATATATGTATGTATGTATGTATGTGTTATTTTGCCACTTATTTTCTGCCTTCCTATGACTGAACGAGAATATTATCATTTTGCTGTAAACGTACGCTTTCTCCTAAAGCTTTCGTTAAGTTGAGGCAGATCTTGATGCAACGAACTCCCAACCCTTGTCAATATTCTTCTTTAACTGAGAAACGCAAACTGGCAACATTTCGTTACGTTCCATGTCGTTCATTCTATTAACGATATCATAGTCCACATAAGAAACACCCTTTGTAGTAATCGTTAAGGGCACGGCAAAGTAGGCAGCATCGCCAACCAAAGGCAGTAGTTGATCTGCACCAGGAGCAATAGGGAAGTTATTTGCGTCTTTCAATGGTATGTAGTATGTTCCGTGAATTTGGTCGGTGTTGCCCAATAACAAAGACACGAATTGAACGACGCACTTGTAACCGGCGTGAGCCATCGATAATGTAGCACTACCCTTGCCATTCTTGGCCTTGACGACTTCATCACCACCGTATTGTACTCTGTGTATTAAGTATTTCAATTGATCCTCATTTAATCTTGATAGAAAATTTGACTGAGAAAATAAAGGAATAATAGTCTCACCGGAATGCCCGCCGATTACAGGAACGTCGGGCATGGAATTAACACGAGGAGTTAGTCCCGACTCAATGTTTATTTCCCGCAGGAAAGTGGAAGCTCTTACTATGTCCAGCTTAGTGACGCCCATGATTCTTCTTTCGATGCCAGAATTCCTAGATTGAGGATGATTCTTAAGAATATTAGAAACCATCACAGGCACTAAAGAGTTAACCGGGTTCGAAATCACAAGGACAAACACCTTGGAAAGATCGCAGCACTGTGCAATAGAATCACCTAGCTGGCTGATGATACCAGCATTCACGTTGAATAAATCATCACGTGTCATACCTGGCTTTCTTGGAACGCCTGCAGGAATAACAACAATGGAAGCATTATTCAAACAATTTTCAATACCGCCAGCGGGGGAGTGACTTGAGACAGAAATAGGCGTGTCTATGTGAGACAGGTCGGCGGTGACACCGTTAATAGCTTCTTGGTTGACATCGTAGAGTGCCAGGTGGATGTGGGTAACCGTGCGGTTACTTTCCCTCAACTGATATTGCAACTGAGCCTTTAAAAGCAGTGATAAGGACTGTCCGATACCACCAGCAGCACCTAGAATGGCAATTTTTAAGGAATCTTGTTCGATGGATGGCGTAACTGAGTGAGGCATGTTACTATGGCTTTTATAATATGATGTTAAACTTTTGTAGTAGGTTTTAATACTATATTCTCTATTATCTTTGACTGGAAGCCTTAGACAAAAGGGAAGAATATATATACAAGGAAAAAGAATGAGGAGAAGGATCATGTAACACACACCCTCTCTATCAATAAATCTTTATATTTATATATATATATTTATATATATACGCACGCTTTGTATGATATATCTCCAAAAACTTTGGATGGCTTCCGCAGTTCCTTAAAACCAAAATCGGACCTTGCCAACCTTGAATCCCACAAAACAAAGAAGAAAAATCGGAACTTCCCGGGATCATTAGGGGAGCATGGGGGTAAGGCACGGCGGCTTTAGAACGGCTACGGCCGAATGGGCAAAGCATCTACGGATTAATGGAGCCGTATCGTAGATGATGAGTCCATTTGGCCGGGGAGAGCCGAGAGAGGCACATGTGTCATCTTTTGCCGTACTTAGTTATGTAAAGGAAAAAAATGGAGAATAGTGATAAAACGAAGAATAGCGACTATTGTACATAGGAAATAACCTATAACCTCAGATCTACCGAAAGCCCGAAAAAAGAAGAAGTAGAGGCTTTCTTACTTAGTCACTAATGAATATAGTTAGATATGTCAATGGCATTGTTTACTTGCATACTAGGGCAATTGCTTGGACCGTATAGGATCACACCTTGCGTTTTATTCTTTTTTACTTTTTTTCTTAGCTCATCGCAGGCGATTCGAGTAATAGTGAAAAAAAAGATAATACTCAGTTTATCAAACATTATGTAAAATATCATTAAATAAAAGTACGGAAGTGTAATGAAAGCTTCGCTGAGCGTAGTTCAAGTTCACCATTCAAGAAAAAATGCTGCAAGATAATACTGGGCCGGTTGTCAAGAAGGCGAAACCTTCAGAAAGGTTGCAGTGTGAATATTTCATGGAAAAAAAGAAAAGAAGATGTGGGATGACTAGAAGTTCTCAGAACTTATATTGCTCCGAACACTTGAACTTGGTGAAAAAGGCCACTGGTTCTGAAATACATAATAGGAATGGCAGTGAAGCAGTAAAGGGAAGGGAAAGAATTCCCTGCCCACTGGATGTGAACCATACAGTTTGGGCAGATCAATTGAATAAGCATTTGAAAAAATGCAATAAGACCAAACTAAGCCATTTGAATGATGGCAAATCATTCTACGAACCAGGTTATAACGGGAGGAAGGAAGTGGTGTCGTCATTTGTCAAAACAGATCTTACGGCCAATCATTTGACTCAGTCTATTGAATTATTGTATAAAGTTTTTGAGGGAGAGTCCATGGGTGAGTTACCTTTGAGGCAGCTGAATAATGAACTTATGTCTTCAAAACGATTCCCTCAACTACTTTCGAACGTCAAACACGCTGTTCAGCAGTCCTCGCTGATCGAGAACTTAGTTGCTGTTGGTGCACTGGAGAGGCCGGAGAGTTTGAGTTTCATTGAGTTTGGATGTGGCAGAGCAGAGTTCTCGCGTTATATCAGTTTGTACGTTTTAACCCAATTGACCCATTCGTCAGACGAGCATTTGGAATCGAATCTCAACGAGTTTGTATTGGTTGATAGAGCAGCCAATAGGATGAAATTCGATAAAAAAATAAAAGATGACTTTTTAGAAATAAAGTCACATTCTAATTCCGGGACTATTAATTGTCCCATCATCAACAGGATGAAGATAGACATCCGAGACTTGAAGCTAGATTCCGTTTTGAAATCGACACCTGAGGATAAGACGCAGTATGTTTGTATTTCAAAACACCTTTGTGGAGTTGCTACGGATCTAACCTTACGGTGTATTAAAAATAGTTCGATTTTACATGGCGATAACCATGAGAAATCCAGTTCCAAACTAAAGGCAATTTGCATTGCAATGTGCTGCAGGCATGTTTGCGATTACAATGACTATGTCAATCGCAGTTACATTACGTACCTTCTTGAGAAGTATAAAGTCGGTGCTTCCATCTTAACGTATGAAACATTTTTCCACGTCCTGACTAAACTCTGTTCTTGGGCTACTTGCGGAATGAAACCGGGCACCGATATTATGGATACAGTAAACATTGTGGAATCGTTTAAAGGAAGCGATCCGTACACAATAACTATTAAAGAAAGAGAAACCGTTGGATTGATGGCTAGACGTGTAATTGACGAGGGTAGATTGGCATATGTGAAAGAAACGTTTACGGGGTTCAACGCCGAGCTGATAAAGTATGTAGAGGCTGATGTGTCTCTAGAGAACGTTGCCATGTTAGTTTATAGAAAGTAGGAAGTTCATAGATTTTTTTTTGATTAATATTTAAACAAATGATTTTCTTCTTGAAAACCTTACAACGGGACGAAAATATAAATGTAAACATTAGTACATGGACATAAAAGTATCCACCCTTTGGAAAAGCAAACGCCTAACGCCTATGCATCAACTTCAATTGAAGTTGTTAAAATATCGGTCCCTGAAATTATCCTTCGAACGTTTTACTCCATGATTACTTGGTCCATTAAAAGCGTTGCCTCTATTTATATATACCAGTAGCCTTCTTGACCACTTGTTAAATTCCTGAACGCAATTGTATTTCAGTTCTAGATTCTCATGCATGGGAACAATAGTTTCAATGTTGGCATCGTTGGCAGTGGGCATCCAGAAGGCTAACCTTCCGCCGACTGGTAATCTTTCAGAAGCGTATTGTAAAAGATCGTCCAGTAATGAATCTAAAGCATATGGTTTTTTGGTTGGGATATAATCACGGCGTAAGTATGCTTTTTCACCGTCAATTTCCACGTCTTCCTTACCGAGGAACCTTTCCGGGTCCTTAGCACCCAGGACTTTAATACTTTCTCTTATACCATAAGGAGGATCACATAATATTGTATCAATAACAAGGTTGCTTCTTAATGCATTGTTAGTGAAGTCCATGGTTAACACGTCGAGGAATTGAGAACTTTCACCATATTTTTTGAAGTTTGCTGAAATGTTCACTTGGGCACCTTTACCACGAATCATTCTGCCATCAATATCAGAGCCGATCACCAAAGATCCGAAGTGTCCACCAGCTACTAAAAAGGATCCAGTACCTGCAAAAGGATCATACATTACAGTGCCCGGTTTTACTTGAGCTATATTCGCACTAACCAATGATAATTCTGCTTCAAAACTAGTCGTGCCTTTGTAAGGCCTTTTTTTCAAATCGTACTTTTCCATGGCACTTCTATTGCTAATTTGGACTTTTCTACCAAAGAAAATTCTAGTGGGGGTCTTACCACCAACGTTTTCCGATATGGGCGTGTACTCTTCTATTACAGTGAAAACTTCTTGGGGGTGTTTCATATCAATCTTCCCTTCAAAATCAAGATAACGAAAAGTCTCAATCTGCTTTATCCTGTTGGCTTTACTGTTACCTTTATAGCATTCGAATTCAAATTTAAAGGTAGAATGTTTGAATTTTGATTGCAGATCCTGCGCAAAGTTAGATTGAAGCTGAATATCCTGATGCAAATCATCGAGCGTTACACCCTGACCCCAGTATTCGTAAATACCTCTGGTTAATACAGACCTCTTGATCCAGTCCTTGGCTTGCTGGTCATTCTCCAGCTCTACAATAAAAAAAGGGCTTTCGGAATTATACTGGGAAAAGTCTATAGAAAGATTATATAGGTCTGCCAACGATTCTAGTTCCGCTCTTCTAAAATTCAAATGAATCTGAACCATATACAGGAGGTACTTCTTCATGATGCCGGTTTTTACCCTATATATAGTGTACTTATTTATGTTAAGTCGTTTTCATATCTCTTGTAGTGAGATCTCGATGACCAAAATCATCGATATTTTTTTTCACATTTCCTACAACGTTTCTTTTTCTTTGCGAAAAGAACAGAAAGAGCGGGTAATAAAACCCACTTGCTTCAAATACTATGATATATGCAGAATTCTAAGAAGCATGAACTATTGAGCAGGAAAGAAAATTCTTAACATATTCTTTTTTATCAATCTCATCTTTTTGAATAACTTGCATAATGGTAGAATAAAAACTACTTAATTTTTCTAGCACGTTTAATAAGGAATGATGGGCTGATTGAAAGATCTATGCCGAACTCTTTTGGAGATATGTAATCTGAAAATTGAGAATTCTAATAGTCAATTTTTTCGTTTAATTCTTAAAATTGAGAGGATAAGACACATCCGCTGTACCACAATTGGACCTTAAAACTCTTACATAATCCTGGGCGGCTAAATCATACTGTTAATGAAGGTTATCCGGATGACATTCTCATTCTTTTCTTTTTCTTCCTTCTGGCCCATGGAGCAGCGCCGAGACTTCTTGTTGGAGAGGCGAAAAAAAAGTATAAAAGGCGGCATGCTTTCCACACGCCCAACCAGTTTTTCTGTTTTCTTTCGCGTTCTCTCCTGAACAAATAAAACCATTTGGAGGAAAAGTACAAAACAGTTTCGACTAGTTATTTAATCTTTGCAAATATTCAAGTATTAGTACAATATACTGTTATAAATTTTTACGTGTATTTTTACTTTTTAGTGTTTAATAACTAAAATCTCGTGCCTTACAAGATTTCTTTTCTAACTTTTTCCGGAAAGAACAAAATAACAGACAGAAGAGGTATACCCAAGAAAACAAGAAATTGAAAAAAACGTTCATCACACGAACAATTTGCCCTTTTTTCATTCTATATTAATATTACTGTTTATATTACAATCTTTTCATAAAAGACGCAAATATTTTATTTATAAAGAACTTTAGCAGTATACACAAGTCTGACAAAATAGAGAATAGGTTAAGTAAACAATGAGCTCTGACGAAGAAGATTTTAACGACATCTACGGCGATGATAAACCAACCACTACTGAAGAAGTGAAAAAAGAAGAAGAACAGAAAAAAGCTGGCAGTGGTACCTCGCAATTAGATCAATTAGCAGCATTACAAGCATTATCTTCTAGCTTGAACAAACTAAATAATCCAAGTAGTAACAACAGTAGTAGTAATAATAGTAACCAAGATTCATCTTCTAGTAAGCAAGATGGCACTGCAAATGACAAAGAAGGGTCCAATGAAGACACCAAGAATGAGAAACAACAAGAAAGCACTACATCTACAAACACTAATGCTAACGTTAGCTCCGCAGGACCTTCTGGCCTTCCTTGGGAACAACTTCAGCAAACAATGTCACAATTCCAGCAACCGTCTTCTCAGTCACCACCTCAGCAACAAGTAGCTCAAACCAAGGAAGAACGCTCGAAAGCGGATTTATCTAAGGAAAGCTGTAAGATGTTTATTGGTGGTTTGAACTGGGATACAACAGAAGATAATCTACGTGAATATTTTGGTAAATACGGTACCGTCACAGATTTGAAAATCATGAAAGATCCTGCAACTGGCAGATCTAGAGGGTTCGGTTTCTTATCTTTTGAAAAACCTTCTAGCGTTGACGAAGTGGTGAAAACACAGCATATTCTCGATGGTAAAGTTATCGACCCAAAAAGAGCCATTCCAAGAGATGAACAAGATAAAACCGGTAAAATCTTTGTTGGTGGTATTGGTCCAGATGTGAGGCCAAAAGAATTCGAAGAGTTTTTCTCTCAATGGGGCACAATTATCGACGCCCAATTAATGTTGGATAAGGATACTGGTCAATCAAGAGGCTTTGGTTTTGTGACTTATGATTCTGCCGACGCCGTTGACAGAGTCTGTCAAAATAAATTCATCGATTTTAAAGATCGTAAGATTGAAATCAAAAGAGCGGAACCAAGACATATGCAGCAAAAATCATCAAACAACGGTGGTAGCAACAACGGAAACAATGGAAATATGAATCGTCGTGGTGGTAACTTCGGCAATCAAGGTGATTTCAACCAAATGTATCAAAACCCAATGATGGGAGGTTACAATCCAATGATGAATCCGCAAGCAATGACTGATTACTATCAAAAGATGCAAGAATATTACCAACAAATGCAAAAGCAGACCGGTATGGATTATACTCAAATGTATCAACAACAAATGCAACAAATGGCAATGATGATGCCAGGCTTTGCCATGCCACCTAATGCAATGACCTTAAACCAACCGCAGCAAGATCCAAATGCAGCTCAAGGTTCCCCAACACCTTCCGATTCTGACAATAATAAGTCCAATGATGTTCAGACCATTGGTAACACATCAAACGCTGACTCAGGTTCTCCACCATTGAATCTGCCTAACGGCCCAAAGGGTCCATCACAATATAATGACGACCATAATAGCGGCTATGGTTACAACCGCGATCGTGGTGATCGTGATCGTAATGATCGTGACCGCGACTATAATCACCGTGGTGGTGGAAATCACAGAAGAAATGGCCGTGGTGGTCGTGGGGGATACAATAGACGTAATAATGGCTACCACCCATATAATAGGTAAAGAAAGAGAAGCCTAGAAAACAAAAGAGAAATTTTTTCCATATATAATTTAACAATCTTTTCTATTAAACGGGCATAAGCAAATTAAAGTATACACATATATTTGTATGTAATAGTTTCAAATAGTTAATATTTTTTCAATTCGCATGAACGTGTAATTAAAAACGTTTACCGAAGGTGTTGGTTGGGTCTCATAAATTATCATGAAGTTGGAAAAAGATCATTTAACTTTATAAGTAAAAGTACAACAGGCAAAAATCACTATTAACTAACATCGCCATGCGACATACCTAATTGAACAATAGCATAAACGTTTAATAATGATAGGAAGATCCACACAATAATAGCAATCACAGTGATAATCCAATTGTTCGCCATATTAACAACCTTGACATCCTTTCCATTTTCCAGTTCCATGTCACTGGTATTATTATTCTCTACTGTGCTTTCTGCATCGCCTGCAGCCACAGATCTGTCATTGTTACTTTGTTTATCAATGTTCCCTTCTTCAGTATGATCGATAGTAATTTCTGTTTTCATAATCGATTTCTTGCAAGTGAAAAAGATTAAAGGTGCCACTAAAAAGGGCAAAACTATGGACAAAACAACTTGAGATGCATTCAATGCCTTTGACAGTGCTTCTCTTCCAATACAGATAGAAATAATCAAACAGGGAATTATGGAGATGCATCTTGTGGCTAACCTTCTTTGCCATGGCTGCAATTTCCAATTAATATGACCTTCACTGACAATTTGACCCGCCATGGTACAAACAACACCTGCAGATTGACCACTCATTAAAAGCGCCAGCATGAAAATCGTGCCTGCTGCTGGCGCCAAATTCCTTGACAACAATTTATGAATAGTAAATAAATCTGCCCCATCAGCTTCTGGAGAATCGTATAATGTAGAGCCTGCTACAACAAGGATAGCGCAATTGACAAACAGTGCCAATGTGAAGAGAGTTATGCTTAATTCAATCATAGAGTATTTCATACAATACTTGATAGCAGCATTCGTTGGTCTATAATTGAAGTATCTTTCTTCCATAATATTTTCAGCAGACTTAGAATCCTTCTTTTTATGTTCATCCTCTAAGACAGTGTAATGGCCATGCGTAACATCATAATCTAAAAGCCTTGGCTGCACCAACGCAGAACCCAAAAATAAGGAATGTGGCATGACAGTAGCACCCAGAATGGAGATGGCAGTATAAATACCGTTATGATCAAACATTTGAGAAGATGGAACGAATCCTCTAAACACCTGTCTGATCGAGGTACTCTTTGGGATGTAAGCCAACTCTATGGCAAAACAAATGCAGACGCCTACGACTAATACAGCAACGAAGCATTCAAAAATCCTAATAAACTTAATCGAAGATGCGCCTGGCTTGTATGTAAACATTATTAGAAATACGTCCACAACAGTAATAGCTACTCCCGCTGGAAGTGGGACCTTGATCAGAATGTTCAGAGCAATTGCCGTACCAATAACTTCGGCTATATCAGTAGCTATAACTGCACATTCTGCGAAGAAATATAATGTCCAGTTGAGCCATCTTGGCAAGTACTCTCTGCAAGCCCTACTCAAATCCAGACCTGTAACGGAACCCAACTTGATACACAGACATTGTAAGAATATAGCAATAAAGTTCGATAACAAGATGATACAGAGCAACGAAAATTGATTGGACGCACCTGCATCAACAGCAGTGGAGTAGTTACCGGGATCGATATAAGCCACACTAACCATTAATCCTGGACCAATAAACTTCAAGTATTTAGAAAAAATGTCTCTCATCACCTGCCTTTTCGAAATATACGGGTCTTCTGTTTCATTGTCACTCGAATTGGCTGTGATAGTTTTTATCGGAACATTCTCCTCAAAGACTACCGTAGAGTCTTTCTTATCCTTTAGTTCAAAACTTTCCCCAGAGACATGGTTTCTTTGATGAGTTTCGCTTACAACTTCAACTGTAGTTTCGGCACGAGATGAACCAACTTTGACCATCTTAACTTGATAAAAAGTGTCTGATTGTTTCTACTTGTTCAGAGTTTCTTCACACTATGTACTGGAGGGCTTCTTGATTTATAATTCACGAGCTAATTGTCTATCTTGACTTATATACTTAGATGAACTACTTACGCGGAGTTTAAGAATTTTAAGAAAAAGAAATGCAGTATATTAGGGATACTGGGGAACATCTAGTGCGGCGAAGGGCTTGACCCAAGATTTCGAACAGCAATCTCTAAGATAAATATTCACCTTACTTAGTTTACTACCGCACCCATTTACATCTTCGAGAGTACTGTGCAATTACTATGTTAACGCCGTTGTCTAGGCGATGCTGGCTTCTACAAATTGGCGTCGTATTTACCATATGTAGTAAAAATGACTAGCTAGCCAAATACACCCAAATCTGGCTAGCTGAATTAAGAAAGAAAAAACAGCTGAAAGGAACGCGTTAACGATTCAATTCGAGTGAAGTATTCCTAGAACCTTGTGGCAAAGCTTTTGTCGCTACCGTAGCTCTTTAACTTGATTATTATTACTTGTTTTATGATGATAATTGTAGTATTATATATATATATAAAATATTGATTTTATATTTATTCGTCTTCTTCCAAAGTTTGAGCGGCGATACGATCCAAATCTCTTTGACCATTTTCAGAGATTCTTCTACCACCCTTTGGAGAGATTTCGACAATACCGATTTTTTCCAAAGCTTGCAAGACCTTTCTGTTAATAGAACCGGAAGCATCAATGTGCTTGTATGGTCTGACACCTCTGCTCTTGGCACCACCGTACAACTTGTTCAACTTACCAACACCAACTTGCTTTCTCATGTAAATATGTCTAGCGACAGAGGCGGCACGTTTGTAAAACCAACCTTCAGAATCTTGTGGTGGCATTTCATTACCAGAAGAGGTCTTGACGATGTCAACGTAACCTGGAACTTCTAGCTTACCTTGTCTTTGCAAGAAAGAAGCATAAGCGTTAATAAAATCTTGAGCAGCAACGTCTCTGAAGAAAAGAAAATCAAAACAAAAAAAAGTTAGTAACTGATGTAGTTTAATAATATAGTCTCATCGATCATTAGGTTTCGTCGGTCTTTATTAGATACAACAGAAATGTAGAAAATAAGAGGCTTTAAGTTTGGCACCCCTATCCTTGCTTTACCACGCTCTGCACTTACTTTTACAATTTGCACACTCGCGAAATCCGATCATTACTTTATCCTTGTCATTGCTACATATTACTAGGTTGGTAAATTAGTTGTGCGAGTTTTTGCTTGGAGAGAAAGAAATTGGTGGGCGTATTCACTGCTTAAATGACCGCGTTTTATTTCCATTTGATCACTTGAAACATATAACATTGATTATTATTATCGTAATTTTTACGTACCTAACGGAAACACCTGGCATATTTATTCTATTTGTCGATCGCAACACTTCGCTAACAAGCTAAAATATCAATAAACACACCTGATATCCGATATACAACTCTTAGTTACTGCGCTTTCACCTATATCTTGCAATTGTCTCAATGAAGCCTTTGCGAAAAGGCTAGAATGCCGAATATGACTTTGGAAGTTTCACAGCGTATGGTGACCGAATTTCATGAGAACCAAAAAAAGCGCTATAGTCCAGCTCAAGAGAAGGTATGGGTTAACATGTGGTACATATGTACGGATGTATAGTATCCAGAATTGAAATCTTGTAGTAGAATGAACGACGATTGAAAATGAAAATGGTTCTTTTAAAAGTGTTAGCCAGAACCATTGAACCCGCGGTCAACCTAATAGTTGGATGATATCGTTCCGCGGTAAGGTCTGACACAATTTATCATGTATCTACGCTTTTAAATACTAATGAAATGTTCCAAAATTTGAAAGAAACGATTAAAAGTGTATGTAGTTTATGAATTACAAATGAGTAATGATAAAAGAGTAAATATGAAATTTTGATCTCATCTAACTTACACTTTGAAACCCTTAGATCTTCTTCTACCTCTAGCTCTTTCGAACTTTCTACCGGTAGATAAGATTCTTGGGGCCTTACCCTTGTGTGGACCCATACCGAAGTGTCTGACAGCTTCTCTGGAGTTTCTTGGACCTCTCAAGATCAAAGTGTTTTGACCCTTTGGAGCTCTAACAGCTAATTGATCCAAGGTGATACATTCACCACCAGCCTTGACAATCTTGGCTCTGGCACCGGCAGTGAATCTCAAAGCAGCAACAGTGGTTTTTGGGAATTCAAAGATTCTGGCATCGTCAGTAACGGTACCAACAACGACAACAGTCTTGTTAGCAGCACCTTCTTGTTTCAAAGCTCTGGTAATTCTAGAGACAGAAACAGGTGGTCTGTTGATCTTAGACAAGAACAAAGCCTTCAAGACAACCTTGTTGAATGGAGCATCAGTACGACCTAAAATGAAAAAAAAAATTGATAAAATGTTAGTAACTAATGGATCGAAGGACCGAAGATTTGTTTGGAAAACAAATCTTTCATTGAATTAGAAAAAGATTCTGCTCGCTGGTTTGCAATACCGCACAGAACGTACAATGAAGGAAATATCACTTCCCAAATTAATACGTTTGCACTCGCAGAATTTTCACACATCTAGTCTTTTCTGATATGATGTCTATTTCTGCCTGTTTAACTTTAATGAGTAGCCAATAGCCTGTCATATCAAAAGTTAACTAAATGATCGCGAAAAACATTGACCAATATTTTTCAGCAAACCCTAATGAATACTTTTAGAAAACAGATAAACTTACCAAAGTTTATACGTGAATCTAATATATCCAATGTAACAGAACCCTTCTAACCATAATTGGTACTTGTTGGCACCAGTAATAATATTTTTGAACATACGAGCTAAGAAAGTGTATAACTTGACTAACAATTTCAAGTAGACATTGTCAGACTTTGGAGCAGTTCTGTGACCAGATCTCTTGTGTTGCTTGGAAGTGTGATCGATACCCATTGTGAATCCGTAAGCTTGATGACCTTTTTTGAGCTATTCCTTAAAGTATAAACCAGAAAGTTATCAACTTAACCAGTTTTAAACTAGTTCACCAACTCGCTTAAGGAACCCGAAAGTTTGTCGCAGTGTCAAATTGAAGAGAGTGCGTACGCCAAAGGGTAATTTCCATGTAAATTCCAAGAAAAAACTAATCAAATCAGAAAAAAATTAGGAAAAAAGATACAACACCCATAAATTATATTCTCAGAGATTACACTCGGTACACCACATAACATCTAAAAACAGTCTTCATACTTGAAAAATATTATTATGACACTAACTTGTATGTATAATGGTATAAAGAGTATAAGACTACAATGCATATATTTGCGTAGATAACAATGGAAAATTGCTTAATGTGTCCTTTTTAGAATATAAACTTCAAAACTTACATAGTTTTGCACCAACACACATGTGCCTTGATATAATATAGCATGCAGCACCTGCTGCCATTAATGCTGAATTGAATATAATGAAATGGTTATAGTTTGCGACAGTACCTTTGCCAATCAAAGTACCACCAATAGGTAAAACTGGGATTGTTATCAACGATTGTAACAGGTATACTGTTGCATAACGTTTGCCAAAATCAGTGGTTTTGGATATTTGTCCAATGCAGACAGGCGTTAGTGATAAGATGGATCCCGTTGAAAACCCCCAGAGACAAACATATGCCCATAGAACCTTCGTGTTACCACCAAACGGTAACCACAAGACAAAATTGAATATGGCTGCCATTGAAATGGTAATGATTTCTATGTTAAATCTCCCAATGAACTTGTCCGCAAAATAACCTGGAATATACCTTCCAAGTACTCCAACAGCGTTTGAAGCAGTTATCATTGTATAAGCAACATTTTCTGTGTTTCCCCTTGCCATAGAATAAGATGCAAGGTATGTAGCGCATGAAGTTAGTGAGCTTTCAGCAAAAGAAGCACCTATTGCCACGAACAAAAATTTACCCTCCAGAAAATACTTCCAATTAAAAACGGAGGAAAAGTACCACTTTGCTAAATCAGAATTGGATTTGAATGGTTGAACAATAGGTTTGGTTCTCTCTCTAGCTAAGACCGAGGCACAAATGAGGCACATTAAACAAATGAATGACAAAATTCGAATAGCCCATTGAAAGCCGACTTCTTTATATAATTTTCTCAGCATAATGGGGAAAACTATACCACCTACCGAACCTCCCATGGTGCTAATGGATGTTGCAATTCCTCTTCTTTTTAGGAACCACGTGGCAACAGTGCCAATCAAAGGAGTCATCAAAATTCCCGTTCCAAGCCCAGAGCATACGGAAAATGCTAAAATGAACTGCCATACTGACTTACAATTTGCCAAGGCAAACAGTCCCCCAGTATATATGATTGTACCTATGCACATCAAACCAATACTACCATTTCTATCAAAATAGCCACCAGATAATATACAGCTTAAAAAGCTGATAGCTAGATACAAGGAGAAAATCCAAGACGTTGTCGATGAGGAGATTTTTTCCAGCTGATGCTTAGATATGTACGATTCAATAGCCCCTAAGGAGTTGATTAAGCCGAATACTGGGACCAGTCCCATAAAGGCTCCAAATACAACCAACCATGCTTGGATTCCACCATCTGGGAACTCTCTATCATCGTCGTAGATGAGAGAAGCTTCCGGGGTATTCAAAACCCTTGATGTGACGTTTGTTAATTTGCTAGCATCGAGGTCAACTTGATCACTGTTTTTCTTCAAAATTGCGTCATCTGCATTGAAGCTTGGACGATAGCCTGAACTTGGGCCTTCTCTCATCTCCAGTTCCACCTCTTCATCTCTCGTAGCTTGAGATTCATGATCCTTTGGGAACAAGAACCTCTTAGAGCTCGCAATAATAGGAATGTTCAACATTCTCTTCTTGTTCTATTTATCAGGACTTTTTTTGTTGAAAAGACAATATATAAAACTGAGGACTGTCGTGTAAATTGGTCTAGGGCGCACTAAGCTATTTTTCTCTTGTAATCACTCTTTTATTATATCTTGGATCCACCTATGACTCTTTAACATCTCGCCTGTTAATTACCGCTTATAGGCACGGCTGAATCATTTTTGAGAAAGCTTTCGAAATTCCTGGAAAAGGAAAAAGATTCTTATCATCAGCATCAGGCGGATCTTCTGAGTTGCAGACACAGTGAAGCCCCTAATTGGGGATAAAAAGGACTTATGCGAATTTCAACGTGATCAGAAACCTCTTAGTAGCACGAGTTAAATCAATTCAGTGTGGCCTGGACGAGAATCTTTCGTATAGGTGGAAGCTCTTATCTTTTGCAACTGCTTCTATGCAGCCGATCTTGCATCCACATATATTTGTTCGCATTTTAGATGACCAGATAGAGCCGGTTACAAAAGTCGTTTATGATACATGTGTTACATACTGGAGGTTTGTGTTTCCCTTTTTTTTTCAATGGAGTTATCCATCATACGGGGAGTAAGCAATGGTGCCGTTTCTGGTTGGTCTACCATCCAGTAAATATCACCAGCGATGGCACTGGTAACCGATCAGTCTCTGTATATCGCACATACGTACATCCTGAGAAAATTATTCATAATATTCGGGTTTGCATGCGATTTTTATATTTGTGCAAAAGAGCATTTTTTAGATTCTTCTATTAGGAATTTTTGCCTCAACAATAGTGACAGTGATCTTATTTTCGGAGTTCTATTACCGAAATGTGTAAGTCCAGACTACAGTTTATTTAATGGCAGCAAAATAGCATCTACTTATTTTTTGTAACTTTTTCAAAACTCATCTCTTAAATACACACTAAGTATATACAAGATACAGAATCTGCGTACGTGTGCGAGTAGTAGCCTGTATATGACAACACTGGCAATTATTTGAAAGTTGCTGGTGTAGCTTCAACATCATATTTTTTTGTTTGTTTAAGAACTGATTATTTTTAGAAAAATTTATCTGATCCTCGCTGAAAAATAATATAAGGGGAGTTAAATCAATTGTTTGTAATATCTTCAACTGATCACTTATTACAAGGTTTAGAGCAATAAAGAGCACAAAGCTTCATCAGAGCCAAAAATGTCTGATGAAGATGATAACTATGATGACTTCATGCTATCGGATGACGAGGGCATGGAGTCCATTGAAATGGAAGAAGAAACCGGAGATGAAGATGAAGAAATGTATAAATCAAATGAAGACAATAATCAAGATGATCAAGAACAAAGGATGGAACAATATGTACAACATGTTCAAGACACATTCGAAAAAAAAAACGGCAAAAAGGCAGAAGATATTTGCGGAAAACTCTTTGAAGAAGCTCGAAACCTCAAAGAGGACGAACAATATAAAGAAGCCCGTGATTCATTTTTAAGAATCTATCATATGGAAGAATTTTCATCTGAGGAAAATATAGACAGACTCATGACATGGAAATTCAAGTCACTGAATGAAATACTACATTTAAGAGCCTTACAGCTTTATTATCGGAAAACTGGTGTACAAAATCTAGTTCTCCAAGTTTTAGAAGACACAGCTACTATGTCTTTTTTTTTACAAAGAATAGACTTCCAAATTGATGAGAACATATTTGAATTGCTTTCAAACACTTTTGAGGTGTTAGCGCCTAAGTGGGAAAGAGTATTCTTGTTTGATATTGAGAAAATTGATAAAGAAAACATGATTTGCAAAATCGGGTTTCAAAAGAAATTCATGGATCAGTTTCAATGGATATTAAAAAAATCTGGTAAAAATTTCAAACTTCAGAATCTCCAGCGTATAATCAGGAAGAAATTATTTATTGCCATCGTTTGGCATCAAAGGTTGACTGTGGGGAATGTGTTTATTCCAGAAATTTCTTCCCAAGTACAGATTACCGACCAGGATAATGAATGTACATCTTTTGAAGAGAATACTGATCTAGAGAGCGTATCTATGTTTCTACAGTATTATATACTGGAATATATGCAAACCGCACTAATAGACAATAGAAATTTGTTTAAGAAGTGTATTGACTACTTTGAAAAGATGATATCTCGGTCGCTTACCTTTTCACAAGAGTCTGGATTGATGGTGATATTGTATACCTCCAAGACGATTTGGATTTTAGATTCTGATTCAGAAAATGATATATTCTTCGCACTGATGAATTATTATGATCGAAAAGAAGAACTAAAAAATATGTTCCTCAATATTTTGAAACACTTGGAAGAGATGGGGAAACTTCGAGAGGGAGATATTACTTCTTCATTCCACAAGTTTGTGCTTAGTGGTTTCATTTTTACAAGCATGATATTAGAAGCCATCAGTAAAGATAAAATCAATCCATTTGATTTTCAACAAGTGAAGATTGCCCTAGGCAGTCCAATTGTTAATGCACTGAAAACTGTATACAAATGTTTCGGACAGCTCGAATTAAAGGAATTGAATGCCAACATATCCCGTATTTCTGAATTATCTGTAGTATTAGGTGGAATCATACAAGATATTTATTATCTCGCCCAAACATTAAAATTATGGAGGAGAATTGCACAACTATACTCTTGTATCTCCATCAATGACATTATAGGTATGCTACAAATAAGTGATGATAATGAAATGACAAGAGATGACTTGTTGACAATCCTGATGAAATCGATAATGAAGGATAGATCAGTTGTGTATTTTAAGATAGACTTGACAAGTGATTTAGTTTACTTCGGAGACGAAAATAAGGTCATGCTGCCGAGATGTTCTAAAGAAGAGTTTCGTTTAACAAGCTCTCCCAAGGATGGGGAACCATCGACAAATGCTAAACTTATAGATTTTGAGTACGTCAACGACGTTGGAATTTATAATAGTCCAACAAGGATAAGAACCAAATCCTCTAAGGATTTCTTTAATTCATTAAGAAAAACGAGGGAAACAGTAAAGTTGCCTAGAGTAAAAATCAAGTCGAATGAAGACACATTCCTACCATCATATATGAAATTTGCTAACAAGTATTTAGAACTTACCAAATTGGCGTCCAACAACCTGGTTTAGAATATCGAACAAATCCATTCGTGTTAGTTTAAAATCTCGAATCTTTCTACTTACATAAGATAATGTCTTTGTAAAAGCCGTTCGAAAAGTCGTTTATAGTGATAATGTTTTGGAGAGATTCAAGATAATAAGGATATGGGAAAGGATATGAAAATGTATAATATATTGTGTTGTTAGTAAATATTACTACTAGCCATAATCTGTTGAACAGAGAATTTTTGCTAAAGGTGGAGCATTCTGATTCATTATCCCAAATTCCCTCGCTTATAAGCAAAAAACGAAATCGCAAAAGGAGAATACTTAGAGTAGGCATCGAAATGGCAAATAACCAGCACATGGGGACTTCGAACCTAAATGAAAACGAGGCTATGCTTACGAACCGCGTTGCAGAGTTGGAAAGACGTATGTCGATGTTTGAAGGTATATTTCACGCGTTAAGTAACCGTCTCGACCTTCACTTCAAAAAATATGATGTAGTAGTAAATTCGCAACAGCAACAAATCAACGAACTAACCGCGTTTTTATCGACATTACTGAACGACCAACAACGCCATGCTGAAATACTTAGTGAGAAACTGGCTGGAACGTTGCACGGAGTGTCTGCTACGTCAATATCTTTAAGTCAGACTCTTGAACCACAAGGCTTTACCGATGGACCTACGGCAGCAAACACTCAGAGAAACTATTCCTCAGTGTCTATAAATAATAACGAAACTGCACACTCACAAAATGAAGCGGCTGTCAGCAACGAAACCCTATTCGAGGACATTTTGAATGGAAATTCACAGGAAAATGATAAGAGTCAACAACAGCCTAACAGCTCGAATCAAATTACTCAAGAAAACAACAATAACCCGTCCGTGAATACTCGTTTTAGCAAGCCGCAGAATTACAATCCCAGTCTGGTCACATCTCTGGAAGATTATTCAACGAATCCACCTAACAATGATAATGGTCAGAGCCAAGGACTATACATGAGTAGCACGTCTTCCCAATCACAGCAGTCTCCTAATCTGCAGAAAATTTCTCCTAATCGTGAAAACGCAGCAGAGTCAAATGTACAAGAGAGCGTACCGACATTTGAAGAGGAGCAGTATGAAACCAAAACTGGACTCAAAAGAAAACGAATAGTTTGTACAAGACCATTCGAATTTATCAAATCACCACATTCAGTGATGGAGGTTTGGAAGGAGTATACTGAAGGTGTAAACGGGCAGCCTTCCATACGGAAAATGGAAGCTCTTTATCAAACAGCATGGAGGCGGGATCCAGCGGTGAATAAACGATATTCGAGGCGGAAAGTTCTTTGGAAAGCTATTCAAACTGGTCTTAATCGTGGCTATTCATTAAATTATGTTGTAGAAATTCTAGAAAACTCAAGATATGTTAACGATAAACAGAAGGTTAAACAGCCTATTGGTTGGTTATGTCACAGTTCTCATATTCCAGAAACTTTAAAGTGACATATGTTTCTTGTGTTATCACTTTCACTCCAAATAGCCCTTGTAACACTTATACTTTTCTTAATGATTTAATATTGGACTTTCTTCCAAAGTGAGTTGTATCTGTAGTAATAATCTCTAATAATATCCCAAAATAACTCACAAGTCAAGCGAAAACAAATGTGTACGTATATATATATATATATATATGCATATGTAATATTCCTTGTATTTTGCACTCTTGAAATTAAAATCAGCGGAACACTTACCTTGATAAAAGTGAGCATTTGGTAAGTGATACCTTCAGATTCGCTCTCTGATTACCGTTAAGGGTCGAAGAAACTATCATCGCGCTTAGCTTCCTATTCATGATGCCAAAATAAATGTGAAAAAAAGAAAAAGAAAATAACGTAGAATAAACTTGAAAACTTAAGTATTAACCCATGCGCAAACAAATGACAGAAGAATTTACGCAGTTTACTTTAAAGTGTGAGTAAATAAAAGGACCATAACTGAAAGTATGGGGTCAAAAAGCATAGCAGCCTCTTCTTTAAAGAAGTCCAAAAAACAGCACAGTGGAAAAGTGAAAAAAAGTAAGAAAATTAAGAAATCACGGAAGTCAAAGAAGTCCAAGTCTTTGAGCGACGAAAATGGAGCAGAAGTGATATCGAGTCGCAGTGAGCAAGATAACAATAAGTCTCCTGACGATCATGTCACGGAAGATGGTATTCTTGTACTAGAACACAAATCAGACGATGATGAAGGATTCGATGATTATGATGGACATTTTGATAATCCTACCGATATTCCCTCAACTACTGAAGGAAGTAAAACACCATTATTAGGAGTCCATGGTGATGAGAAAGATCTTGCTAACAACGATGATTTCATTTCTCTTTCAGCTAGTTCTGAGGATGAACACGCCGAACAGGAAGAGGAGAGACAGAAAGAAGAAAAGCAAAAGGAAATCCTTAATACTGATTATCCATGGATTGTGAACCATGACCATTCCAGACAAAAGGAAATTTCTGATTGGTTAACTTTTGAAATCAAAGATTTTGTTGCCTATATTTCACCAAGTCGTGAAGAAATTGAAATTCGTAATCAAACTATAAGTACAATAAGGGAAGCGGTGAGACAGTTATGGCCGGATGCTGATTTACATGTATTTGGCTCTTATTCTACCGACTTATATTTGCCTGGTTCTGATATCGATTGTGTCGTAAATAGTGAACTTGGTGGTAAAGAAAGTAGAACTAACTTGTATTCCTTAGCAAGCCATTTGAAAAAAAACAATCTGGCAACTGAGATTGAAGTTGTTGCTAAGGCTCGTGTTCCAATCATCAAGTTTGTTGAGCCACATTCCGGAATTCACATAGATGTTTCGTTTGAAAGAACAAATGGTCTCGAAGCTGCAAAACTGATCAGAGAGTGGCTGAACGATACGCCTGGTCTTCGAGAACTTGTTCTTATCGTTAAACAGTTTTTACACGCAAGAAGACTAAATAATGTGCATACTGGTGGTCTGGGTGGGTTTAGTATTATATGTCTTGTTTTTTCTTTCCTGCATATGCATCCACGTATAATAACTAACGAAATAGACCCAAAGGACAACCTGGGTGTACTTCTGATAGAGTTTTTTGAACTCTATGGGAAAAATTTTGGTTATGATGATGTTGCACTAGGATCATCAGATGGTTATCCAGTGTACTTTCCGAAATTGGCATGGAGTGCTATTTTACCTATTAAGAATCCGTTTTCATTGGCTATTCAAGATCCAGGTGATGAGTCAAATAATATCAGTCGAGGCTCTTTCAATATTCGAGACATCAAAAAGGCATTCGCCGGCGCCTTTGATTTATTAACGAATAGGTGTTTTGAGTTACATTCAGCAACTTTCAAAGATCGATTAGGTAAAAGTATATTGGGTAACGTGATTAAATATCGTGGCAAGGCAAGAGATTTTAAGGATGAAAGAGGTCTAGTACTGAATAAGGCTATAATCGAAAATGAAAACTATCATAAAAAGCGTAGCAGAATAATCCACGACGAGGAATTTACCGAAGACACAGTTACCTCCACGGCCACAGATGATGATTATGAGATAATAAGACCACCTGCCAAGAAGGCTAAAATGGAAGTGCTTGAACCAGGATTTATAAGCGAACCATCAAAGGAGAAGAGTGGGGAAACTCATATCACTATATCGAGCGAGAATGATGATGACGATGAAGATGGATACAATCCTTATACTCTTTGATATAATAAACTTTTCTCCTTAGTAAATACACAGAGATACACAAAGCTTTGTACCTGAGTAGAATTTATCTTCAAGTATGTGTTATGTATTAGTAACTAAATGTAATTTTACTTCTATTCTTCTTTTTATCCCCATGAACTTTCTTATTAAGAAGTCGCTCTTTATTAGATTTCACTCGAATCTTAGCCCATTTTTTTGCCGTCTCGGTAGTGGTATCACTAGGAAATTGACAGGTTTGCTTGATTGCTTGAATCAACTTCTCAAAGCACTTCAGTTTATTAACTTCCTTTGATCTAGTTTCATCAGATTGTATTACTACCGAATCGCTACTTTTAGCGTAGTACCGGAATTTACCGCTACATAAGATGGTTCTCACTTCTTGGGGGATCCAAGCACAATTTGATAGCCCAGGAAGTGTTAGAGTACATTTAGTATTCACCTTATTAACATGTTGGCCTCCTGGACCGCTAGCGCGATCGTAACGCAAAAGGAATTGTTTCAAGGGTAAGTCCACTACATCAAGTGTTTCCACCCAGCTTCTAGCTCGAACGAGTTCAGGTTTCTTCCAGATTTTTTCATTACTAATCAAGCGCACTGCGTTTTCAATAAGGAGTTGTTGCTTACAATGTCGCGTTAGTTGTAGTGCGAACATGAGAAAATAGCTAGCAAGTTTAAAGTTTCTCACCAATATTTTTATATAGTACTTCTTGGCGTGGTTTCCCTTAGTTTTGCGAAAAGGTCAGCGATGGATCCTACCACTCTATTTTTTTTTTTCTTTATACGCTTGGTGTTGTCAGCCCCTTGGAGGACACGAAATGTTGATTATTCCTTTCCAGATCTGGTAAAGATCGATTTGCGATAATTCCTATTGTTGCCAGTACGGGTGTTGTGTTTTGTTGTAAACTAAAAAAAGAATGAAGGATCAGAACACAGTTATCTAACCAAGTTGTGCCGGGGGGTTCTCTTCAGTAGTAGAATAAATACTAAATTCATGAGATGTTATATTTGGTCTGTTTCAAATGAATTAGACGATAAGTGGAATTTTTGGAAAGCATATACTTAGGGTAATTACGCAAAGGACGATGGAGTATCTTTCTATGAAGGGCATTAAAAAGGGAGGATGGATATCTTATAAAGTCGATGGAATATTCTCGTTCTTATGGCAGAAGAGGTATTTGGTGTTGAACGACTCATATTTATCATTTTACAAAAGTGAGAAATGTAATGAGGAACCCGTTTTGTCTGTGGCTTTGACTAGCATAACAAATGTAAGCAGGATACAATTAAAAAAAAATTGTTTTGAAATTCTTCGAGCAACAGATCAAAAGGATAACATATCCCCCATAAACTCCTATTTTTATGAATCAAATTCCAAAAGATCTATATTCATTTCTACAAGAACTGAGCGGGATTTACATGGTTGGCTTGACGCTATCTTCGCCAAATGTCCACTACTTAGCGGCGTTTCATCACCAACAAATTTCACACATAAAGTACACGTTGGATTTGACCCAAAAGTAGGCAATTTTGTTGGAGTGCCCGATAGTTGGGCCACGCTATTACAAACTTCAGAAATTACATACGATGATTGGAGCAGAAACTCCAAGGCTGTTATTAAAGCATTGCAATTTTATGAAGATTACAATGGATTCGATACTATACCGTCCAATGATAACTCGAATAAAAGCAAAGATATGAAGCCTTTGAAAACTTCGACGAGGTACATTATAAACAAGAGAACCAATTCTATCAAGAGATCAGTGAGTAAGACGCTCCGGAAAGGTAAGACAGATTCCATTTTGCCTGTCTATCAAGCAGAACGTAAGCCTTTCCCCAGATCTGGTGAAAATAATAACATTATAAATAGCACAGAAGATGCTGATATATTTAGGGAAGGAAAAGTGTACGTTAGTAAAGAAAACACAGCAAATCCACAGACAAACCAGCTAGGAAAGAAAGAACAGCAAGTTATTCAACACCATTTACGAAGGCATGAAAACAACGTCGCATTGAACCCTCGTCGAGTTGCACCATCTGCGCCAGCTAAAAAAGTTCATGATGATGAAACGAAACCGTCCAAACAGGATCTTCTTGAACTTCGGGATACTGATGATTCGGATGAAATAATAATGAAGATGAAAACCGTTGCCATCGATGTAAACCCAAGACCGTATTTTCAAATGGTAGAAAAGGCAGGTCAAGGGGCAAGCGGTGCAGTATACTTATCCAAACGAATAAGGTTGCCCCCAAATAACGACTCAAAATTTTTAAAGTCACATTGTCATCGAATCGTAGGAGAAAGTGTAGCTATAAAACAAATACATTTATCCAAACAGCCTAAGAAACAATTGATCATGAACGAACTTTTGGTGATGAACGATTCACGCCAGGAAAATATCGTAAACTTCCTTGAAGCCTACATTATTGACGACGAAGAGTTATGGGTGATAATGGAGTACATGGAGGGTGGCTGTTTAACGGATATTTTGGATGCCGCTGCAGAGAGCAGCAATGGCAATAAATTGTCGCCGTTAAACGAAAGTCAAATGGCATATATAGTAAGAGAGACGTGTCAAGGTTTAAAGTTTTTGCATAACAACAAAATCATTCATAGGGATATTAAATCTGATAATATCCTTCTTAATTCACAGGGATTGGTTAAAATTACGGACTTTGGGTTTTGTGTGGAACTAACAGAGAAAAGAAGTAAACGAGCCACAATGGTGGGTACTCCGTATTGGATGGCGCCTGAAATAGTAAATCAGAAGGGATATGATGAGAAGGTTGACGTTTGGTCGCTAGGAATAATGCTTATTGAGATGATAGAAGGTGAACCTCCCTATCTGAACGAAGAACCCTTAAAGGCTTTATATTTGATAGCCAATAATGGTTCACCCAAATTGCGGGATCCAAGACAGGTGTCCAAGAAAGCCAGGCAATTCTTAGATGCCTGTTTGCAAGTGGATGTTGAAGTAAGAGCATCGGTGAGGGAATTACTGACGCTGAATTTTTTATCATTAGCATGTGGCCCCGATGAACTTAAAGTGGCTTTGAAATGGTACTAAAAGTCACCTTTTATTTATTTATGAGAAGTGATAATATATATGGTTTCTTCTTTTTAATTGCATATTTATTTAATTTTGAACAATTGCTCATTATTTTTTTATTTATAGAAACTGAAACAATGATACGACTATTTCGCGTTATATCAATAGAAAAAGTAAAAAGGAAAAAGAATGTTTTGATATTTGTTAAATAGATTTGTGGATGGAAAATATATCCGTGAATTTAGAAATAAAGGAACTTTTAGTAGTGACAAACAATCATTTGGTGAATGGTTTTATGACGAGAAACTATTTTAAAGAAGTTGATAATATTTTACGGTTGACACGGAAGTAATCATAATCAAGGAAACCTCGAAAACTTCTTCAATTAAGAAAGCTAGAAACCGGCATGACAGAATGATAATGTCTTCAAATATGTCAGCTAGAGCTACCTTAGTAACAAACGAAAGGGTTATTAATGCAGCTTCTTCATTCAACGAAGATGATGCCAACTATAGTGTTCTTGATTTATACGATGACGACGATGGAGATGACAATAGTTCTTTACCAGAACAGAAAGAAATACTGACAACGCGTGAGCTGGAAAAGGCAAAGGCGTTTACTAGCTTGATCATGGCAGATCCTGCGAATTTTGATAGATATGGATTTAGCAAAAAAGGCTATTTCGTCAGTCAGGAAGAATATGACAAATGGTGGGGTGAATACAGTAGGTACAGTGAGAGAAGAAAAAAAAAATGGGAGAACCTTTTGTTTAAGAATAGAATTGAGGTCCATAATGACAATCCTCTGGCATACCCCGCAAGGAACGAAGAATTGACTAAATTTGTAAGAAAAGGTATACCGGCGGAATGGAGAGGAAATGCATGGTGGCATTTTGCTGGTGGGCAACAACAATTAGACGCTAATATTGGAGTTTACGATAGATTAAAAAGTGACTGCCGCAAAGGTGCTGTATCTGGCAAAGATATGGAAGCCATAGAAAGAGATCTTTATCGAACTTTCCCTGATAATATACATTTTCATAAAGAATCTTTTCAAAGTGGAGAACCTGCAATGATCCAGTCATTACGTCGAGTGTTGATGGCTTTCTCTGTTTATGATAGGGCTATTGGATACTGCCAATCGATGAATTTTCTAGTCGGTTTGCTGTTGTTGTTTATGGAGGAAGAGAAAACATTCTGGATGTTGGTTATAATTACTGGCAAGTATTTACCTGGCGTGTATAAATCTGATTTAGAGGGTGCAAACATAGACCAGGGCGTGTTGGTGTTATGCATTAAGGAATATTTACCTGAGATATGGTCACACATTGAGTCATCGTATATGAACGGCAATGGTAGTACTAACCAAGTTTCGGGGCCAAGATCGGGGGAGCAGTACCTTTCCAGGTTGCCTACGTTGACCTTATGTACAGCAAGTTGGTTTATGAGCTGTTTCGTGGGTGTGGTGCCCATTGAAACGACACTGAGAATATGGGACTGTTTATTTTATGAAGAGTCTCATTTCTTGTTTAAGGTAGCGTTGGGGATACTAAAATTGAGCGAAAGCGAGTTTTTGGAGAGCAAAAGCCAAAAACTGTTTAGGCAGTACTCTTCTTATACGTTTGGCGGTAATAGCGACCCTGTCTCAACTTTCAAAAAACTGAAGAACAAGATTAAGACGCAGGAGGAGGCAGATATGGAGATTTTGCAAGTGATTCAAAACTTTCCAAAACGATTGCTGAATCCCAATGATATCTTCGAAAAAGTGCTGATGAAGAAGAAAGTTGCGTTAAACAGTATTACCCAAGAAAAGATTGATCAAGGGAGGGAATATGTGGCGATGACGAGGAGCAGACAACGTGCAACTAGCCGCCCAAAGTAGACAAAAAAATAATAGACGCAATCACTAGAACAGCATGACTTTGTAAAAGAACAAGTATGTAGGTACTAACTATGTTAATCTAATTTGGTTAATGACCAGCCTTTCTGTAAACGGTCCATGATTTGCTTAGCCGCTGCCTGATTGCTCTTAAACTTTTCATTGAGTAAATTCTCGATGTCGTTCCAGGGAACAGCCAGTTCCTGTATAGGAGCAGGAGCAGGAGAAGCGGCCGGGTTTTCAGCGTTGGCCTCTTTGGAAATAGTCGGAATAGGTTTAATCATCACCGTAATTATGGAATTGGCAGCTTCAATTTTCAAGTCCGACAAGAACAGATTATCGTGGAGAACTTTGCCCTTCAAAAGCAATTTAATCTCGCTTACATGGGAGGCTTTTTCCTTTTCGATCAAGTGCTGTTTAATTTGTAAGATGGTATCTGATGGGCTGAAATCATGCTCGATGGAGAATTTGGGAGCTTGAATTTTCTTTAAGGTCAAGTGGACTACAGTATCCGCTTGAACCTGCTGATCTTGTTGCAATTTTAATTTTTTAGCATGGTTCTGTTTGTATTTGTATTTTAAAGTAGGTAATGGAACTCCCAGATTAGTAACATCCTTCAAAGGTCTAATGTAGCTTTTTGGTAGTTTCGGTTCAGATACTGTAGCTAAGGTCAAGAATTTACTAATGAACTCGTGCTCTGGGCCGCGGACAGATGTGCTCATAATGAATATCCTATAGATGTTTTTTTCCAATTCCTTTGTTAAATGGTTGGTTGGCCCTAGCCCCTTTCTTGATATGCGTCCTCTTGTACATATTTTCTTTTTTCTAGTTTTTTTTTTTTCGTATTTTTGCTCGCGCTTGTCGCCAGTTTCGGCTTCTGACCCTAGTTTAAGCTACATCCACCTTATGAATAAGCAGAAAAATGATATATAACAACTAAGGGCGTAATAGAAACAAGATAAGAACTAATAAACACAATATAATAACAATTCGCTTCTTACTAGATGTGCACTAGCCATCAAAGGGAAGAAGATAGCGCAACTACGGGCGAAAGGGCGCTGTTTTTCAACTATCATGAGTTTTCGTATTCATTTTACGAAGACCTCGGTTCCAAAAACGCTAAACCCACAGAGCATGACGAAGACCACAAATTGTGTATTACACATTTCCCAAATGTTTATGCTGCACGGGGGTCGTCTGAATTTCAAGTAACCCGGGTGGTACGAGTGCCCCGGAGGTTCGATGAGTCTCGGAGCAGCCTTGACACGCCACAGTTTAGCACGCAGCTTCCCGGTGATGAGCCCGCAGCGATCGTGGGAGACGACGAAAGGTCAGGCTTTGTGGGTTTCGGGCGCTACGACACCGGGGGTCACGTGTTTGGCTGCTCTTCCGTGTCGCCTCTATCGGATCACCTTAGTGCGGCGGAGTTCGCAGAAATAGTTTGCAGGGTAAACGAATTCTTGCTGCGAGAAGAGGGTTGCGTGTATGGGTGGCGAAATATGTGCTGTCTTGTGCTGGATATTCTCACGGGCGGTCTGTGGAGCTGGGTTTTGGGGCCCCTTCTTTCTAGACCTGTGTTTCAGGAATCTCTCGTGCTAGAACAGTACGTGGCGCAGCTAAATTCGCCGGGCGGCCTTCTCTACGAGCGCGGTGTGCGCCTAGTCTTGCCCCGACGGTCCGGGTGCCTATCCCTAGATTTTGTCGTGCCCCGACCGGAATAGATAAAAACATGTGGTTTGTGGGTGCATCAGGGCTTTATCGTGTTTTATATCGATGGCAGTTTCTGCCTCCTGTGTATTTTTGTATATCCTATTAAGGTTTCTTACCTAATTTTATTTTTATCACTCTCAGTTAATGCTGGTTTTATCTGTTTCTGTTGCTTTCTGTGCGGTTCTCCCTCTCTCTAGTTTCTTCGTGTTTCCCCCATCGCTGATGCGTATATATATAGTGTGAGTTTTTGCGTCGAAGATCATCTTATCTTACCTGAATGCATTCCTCTTTCTCCACCTATGGCTTCTTTATTTCATGTATCGTCTTACTCTTTCCAACATTTTGTTCTGTCATAAACTCAGAGTTCAAATTAAAAACATCCAATCAAAACCACATCCATAATAAATAATAATGTCTGAAATTCAAAACAAAGCTGAAACTGCCGCCCAAGATGCCCAACAAAAGTTGGAAGAAACCAAAGAAACATTACAAAATAAGGGCCAAGAAGTAAAGGAACAAGCTGAAGCTTCCTTGGATAACTTGAAGAACGAAGCCACTCCAGAAGCTGAGCAAGTAAAGAAGGAAGAACAAAACATTGTTGACAATGTCGAGCAAAAGAAGGCTGAGGTCGCTGACAAGGTCGAAGAGACCAAGAAACAAGCAACTGCTGCTGTCAATGAGAAGAAGGAAAATAAGAAAGAAGGTGGTTTCTTGAAGAAATTGAACCGTAAAATTGCCTCTATTTTCAATTAATTCTAGTTGAATGAAACTGCACTGCACTACACTACAGAATTTTTTGAAGAATAGAAGAGAAGTACTGTTTATTTTGACCTTTTTACGCAACTTTTTTCTTGATTGTATCTATCTAATAACTAATTAATAATAATAATAAATAATAATAATAATAGTAATAATAATAGTAATAATAATAATAATAATAATAATAATAATAATAATAATAGTAATAATAATAGTAATAATAATAATAATAATAATAATAATAATAATAATAATAATAATAATAATAGTAATAATAATAGTAATAATAATAATAATAATAATAATAATAATAATAATAGTAATAATAATAGTAATAATAATAATAATAATAATAATAATAATAATAATAATAATAATAATAGTAATAATAATAGTAATAATAATAATAATAATAATAATAATAATAATAATAATAATAATAATAATAATAATAATAATAATAATAATAATAATAATAATGATGATAATAATAATGATGATGATGATAATTTGTGTCAGTCACAAAAAATCGACTCACTTTCTAAGCCACCTCAGCGGTTATTTTATTTTCCGCCAATGAGGTAACCGTGAGGGAAATAATCAAAAATATGAGCGGTACGAGAATCGAACCCGTGTCCCCACCTTGGAAGGGTGGGATGATAACCACTACACTAACCGCCCAGTGAACTTGTTATTGACAGTTTAAAGACTGTCAATCCTATGTCAAAAGTAATAACTATTTAATATGGTAATCGCTAACCACATCTAAAATTGTTGAAATTGAGAGTGTTGGAATAAGTGATTACCACTATACATTTATTCATATAAATTGTTGTAGTTGATGACGAACATTCTTTAATGTTGATAATTAGTAGTTTAGTAAGTTGTAATAATTAAGAATAGTCGTTCCTTCTTAATCTATATAAGAGAGGTATATAAAACACACGCTGATTAGTTATATTAAACCAAAAGGTTCAGACATAAATCAGAGTGTTAATGATAAGAATTTGATGATAACTCATCTTCTTATATAATAAGTTCTGATCAATTAATAGATCTTTATCTCATTACTGCAATAAATTCTATTATTAGAATTTTTCTACTTCAATTTATACGAAGACGTATAGTAGTAATCACTTATTCCAACATTTAACATGATACTAATGATGTTGAGTAAATTAATACTAACATTCTTATGGTGATACCAATTTAAATGGAGTAGGGAAATTCTAATTATAGAATTTCCTGCCCTAATAAGATAAAGATCTATTAATTGTCCAGAACTTAGTATATAAGAAGATGAGTTAACACTAAATTCTTATCATCAACACTCTGATTTTGTTGGAATAAGTGATTACTACTATACACCTATTCGTATAAATTGGATTAAGTTATTGCAACTATACGTCTTCGTATAAATTGAAGTAGAAAAATTCTAATAATAGAATTTACTGCAGTAATGAGATAAAGATCTATTAATTGATCAGAACTTATTATATAAGAAGATGAGTTATCATCAAATTCTTATCATTAACACTCTGATTTATGTCTGAACCTTTTGGTTTAATATAACTAATCAGCGTGTGTTTTATATACCTCTCTTATATAGATTAAGAAGGAACGACTATTCTTAATTATTACAACTTACTAAACTACTAATTATCAACATGGCGACCCCAGTGAGGGATGAAACAAGAAATGTTACTGACGACAACATTTCTACGCAGGTTCAATCAAGAGTCAATATTCAAGATACTACTAAAAAAATTAAAAATTTTATTATCGATACTTCTATTGATGACAAACAGAGGAAGCAAGCCTTAATTGATTTAGAAACGTATGAAATATTTTTAAACAAATTAACCGTTAAAAAGAATAAGATTACAAATGAGGTTAAACAGGATGACGATATTTCAAATCTCGATCAGTTAATGGAAATCGATGAAAAAATTGAAAAAACTAGTAATGTAATTCTTGGATTAAAAAGAAAGTTAGAATCGATTGATTTCGATAAAGATGTTAAAAGGTTACATGAAAGAAATGATTCAACTGGGACATATTATTTATTCGATACTCTGACCTCAAGAAATAGGAGATTTTACCCTAAGGATTGGGTATTTAAGCATAAGATGACTAAAATCGAAAATATTCCTGTTTTCTTGAACAGCTTTCAACAATTCATTGAGAAGTACGAATTTGATGACATTTTTGATCAACAAATTAAAAACATCGATTCTCGTGAAAATGAAATCTTATGTAAGGTTATCAAAGAAGGTTTAAATGAAAGTCCTGATATAATGAACATTAACACAAGTGATATCTTTAGAATCATCCGTGACTTGAAGAAAAAATACATAAGCCTTTATGGTAGAGAAATAAGACAAAAGGCTTGGAAAAAAGTGTTGGTGGATACAACTTGTAAGAATACTGATTTGTTAATGAATGAACTTCAAAAGTTAGTATTAATGGAAAAATGGATCCTTTCAAAATGTTGTCAAAATTGTTCAAATCTTACATACATTTTAGAAGAGGCAATCCTTGGAACCTTACATGAATCTTTGAAAAATCCGGTTAAACAACGTTTACATATATACTCAATTGGTAAAAATGAGAGAATTGAAGAAATTTTAATCAATATTGTAATTGAAACAGTAATGGACTTGAGTTCAAATGACTCTTACTATTCAGAAAGAAATTGTAAGTACTGTAAATCGGAATTCCACAGCTCAGTTAACTGTAGAAAGAAATTAAACAGAGAACTTAGGCATTCAACGCCCAGCTACTCAAAAGGTTATTATTCACAAGGTTCAACCCAAAAAGAATATATTAAAACAGGCACGAAACCAGTCAGAACTTTTGAAAAAACAGAAGAAGAAGAACAAAAAGGGTTCAAACAAAAATCTAGTCATTATTGATACTGGTTCAGGTGTCAATATCACGAACAATAAAAATATATTGTTTGATTATGAAGACAACAAAGAAAAGGTAAAGTTCTTTGGTATTGGGAAAAACAATGCAGTTTCCGTTAAAGGATCAGGATACATTAAAATTAAATGTAACACAAATGATGATTACTTATTAACTCATTATGTTCCTGAAGAAGAAACTACTATTATAAGTGGTTATGAGTTAGCTAGAGAAACCGATCTGGTGTTAAGCAAGAACTATTCTACCTTGGAAAACAAGGATATGAACATAAAAACTCATGTTAAAAATGGAATTATTCACGTAAAAATGGATGACTTAATTGATCACTCAGCATATGATTCCAAAATCAATGCAATACAACCAACTTCTTCTAACAAAATTAGACTGAAGCCCAAAATTATAAACTTAAAAGATGCTCATAAAAGAATGGGACATACAGGAGTTCAACAAATTGAAAACTCAATTAAACATAGTCATTATGAAGAAAATCTTGACTTAATAAAAGAACCAAATGAATTTTGGTGTGAAACTTGTAAAGTTTCAAAAGCCACGAGAAGGAACCATTATAAAGGATCTATGAACGAACACAGTATCGATCATGAACCAGGTTCATCGTGGTGCATGGATATCTTTGGTCCAGTATCAAATTCGAACTCGGATACGAAAAGATACATGCTTATTATGGTTGATAACAATACAAGATATTGTATCACCTCCACACATTTTAACAAAAATGCTGAAACTATTTTGGCTCAGATCAAGAAAAATATTCAGTATGTGGAAACTCAATTTGACAGAAAGGTCAGAGAAATCAATTCAGATCAAGGAACTGAATTTACAAATGATCAGATAGCAAAATATTTTGTTTCAAAAGGAATTCATCATATTTTTTCTGCTACACAAGATCATGCTGCCAATGGAAGAGCAGAGAGATACATCAGAACTATCGTTACTGATGCAACAACATTGTTAAAACATAGTAAATTACGTATTAAATTTTGGGAATACGCAGTGACATCTGCTACCAATGTACGCAATTGTTTAGAAAACAAAGCCACAGGTCAACTGCCACTACAGGCAATCTCTAGTCAACCTGTGAAAGTGAGATTCATGTCCTTTTTACCCTTCGGAGAACAAGGAATAATTTGGAATCATAATCACAATAAACTAAAACCATCAGGACTTCGTGCTATAATATTATGCAAAGATCCTAATAGTCACGGATACAAATTTTTTGTACCATCTATTAAAAAAATTCTCACTTCAGATAATTACACAATTCCAGACTATGCAGTGGATCCAATATTAAGGAACACACAGAACATATACCCAGATGATCAAAGTAGATCAGATTCCATCAATGAAGCAGAAAACTCAGATGCTGTTTCCAGGTTATATGATGCATTGGAAAATTACGAAGATGACCATAAACAAGTTACACTACTTACAGACTTGTTCACCACAGAAGAATTAGCTCAGATTGAATTAAATGCTAAGTACCCATCTCCTAGTGATAATCTAGAAGGTAATTTAGACTACGTCTTTGCTAACATAGAAGAAGAGGAAGAAGACAAATACAATCATGTGAAAAACATGGATATAGATTCAGATCTTCACTCAAAAGAAAAGATCACTACTGAAAGCGATCGAAACGAAATTAATAAATCAAGTAATACTGATGAGGATATTCTCGATGAAAATGTTTATAGAGTCCCCACGGCACTACAAGAGAACCTTGTTGGAAGCCAGAACAGCATAAACATCAACAATGATGATAATATTGCTAGTAGAACGCATAGGAAGATCAGTGGAAAGGAAATAAATTACAAGGAATCATCAGAAGATGAGAGCGATTATATTTCACATGATCCTACTAATGAATCAGTTACAGTTGCAAGTAATAAGGACAATGTAACAGATGATAATATCTTACAATCACAACAAGAATTATTCGAAAACATTGTTGATCCAGAAGTATTACTTGAACAAGATTTAGATTCAAAAACCTCAAGTTATGACACCTCTCAATACGTAGATGTTCAAACTGAATCAAATGTTACATCATTAAAGGACAATGATGTTCAAAATGATGACTATTCTACTCACGAAGAAAGTCATCACCTGCCCCTGGTTATAAATGTTATGGACAATACTGACCAAACATATGTTGAATCAAACAAGGTAGAAAACAAAAATAACTCTGATACAAGTATCTCATCGGAAGGTAATAATGAAGAGTTAGTACAAGTGATGGAAAATAGCGAAGCGGAAAAATCGAATGCTACACTAAAATCATCAATAATAACAGATGAAACAATTGAGTCAGAAAAACCAGCAATAAACAAAGCTGGATTCCTGAATAAAACGTTTAATTCTTTGAATAAGAAAAGAAAGCGGCCTGTTGAAAACAGGACCTCGTTTCATGACATGGTTGAAAGAGACAATAAGCGTCAGAGAAAGAATATAATTAAATTACTTCCGGATAACACAGAAACAAGTTCTGCACCGAGAATTAAAACCATATACTACAATGAAGCTATTTCAGGAAATGCTGATCTCAAAGAAAAACATGCTTATAAAGAGGCATACAGGAAAGAATTACAGAATCTCAAGGATATGAAAGTATTTGACATCAACGTCAAATACAACAGATCTGATGTTCCCAGTAATTTAATAATTCCGACAAATACAATATTCTCAAAGAAGAGAAATGGTATCTATAAAGCAAGAATTGTTTGTAGAGGTGATATCCAGACACCAGACACGTATAACGTTATTGGAACAGAATCCCTAAACCATAACCACATTAAAATATTTCTGATGATTGCAAACAATAGGAATATGTTCATGAAAACACTAGATATTAACCATGCGTTCTTATATGCTAAACTGGAAGAAGACATTTACATTCCACACCCTCATGACAGAAGATGCGTTGTTAAACTAGATAAAGCACTATATGGTCTCAAACAGAGTCCTAAAGAATGGAACGACCATCTTAGACGATATCTAAATAGTGTTGGATTAAAAGATAATACTTATACTCCAGGACTATACCAATCCAAGGATAAAAAACTCATGATCGCAGTTTATGTTGATGACTGTGTGATTGCAGCAAGTGATGAACAAAGACTAGATGATTTCATAAACAATTTAAAAAAAACCTTTGAATTGAAAATTACTGGTACCTTAATAGATGGTATTTTGGATACAGATATTCTAGGAATGGATTTGATCTATAACAAAAAACTTGGTACGGTTGATTTGACGTTAATATCATTTATAGAAAAAATGGGTGAGAAATATAAAAAGGAATTGGATAAGGTTAGAAAAAGGTCAATTCCACACATATCAATATACAAGATTGATCCTAAAAACGGAGAATTAAAAATGACCGAAAAGGAATACAAAGACGGCGTGTTGAAATTACAGCAACTATTAGGTGAACTTAACTATGTTAGGTATAAATGTAGATATGATGTTGAATTTGCGGTTAAAAAGGTGGCTAGATTAGTAAACTTTCCTCATAAACAGGTGTTCTACATGATTTATAAAATCATACAATACTTGGTACAACATACGAATATAGGCATACACTATGATAGAGATCTTAACAAAGATAAGAAAATCACTACTATCACAGATGCATCAGTTGGAACAGAATACGATGCACAATCAAGAATTGGTGTTATAATTTGGTATGGAAAAAATATCTTCAATGTTTATTCTAATAAAAGCTCAAACAAGTGCGTATCCTCAACTGAAGCAGAACTTCATGCTATCTATGAAGGCTATGCAGACTCAGAAACACTGAAGGCAACCTTAACAGAACTCGGAGAAGGTGGAGATAAGGAACTTACAATGCTTACTGATTCAAAACCAGCTATCGAAGGTTTAAATCGGAGCTATCTACAACCCAAACAGAAGTTCACATGGATAAAAACAGAAATAATTAAAGAGAAAATAAAAGAGAAGATTATAAAACTAATAAAAATAAAAGGTAAAGATAATATAGCAGATTTACTTACCAAACCAGTCTCAATATCTGATTTTGATAGATTTATTAAAGTATTGAACAATCAGATAACACCACAGGATATTTTGGCCTCAACGGACTATTGATAATTAAAATTACTTAAGAACCAAACACATAGCAGATATCTGTTGGAGTACAATAATATATCTTTAAGGGGGCATGTTGGAATAAGTGATTACTACTATACACCTATTCGTATAAATTGGATTAAGTTATTGCAACTATACGTCTTCGTATAAATTGAAGTAGAAAAATTCTAATAATAGAATTTACTGCAGTAATGAGATAAAGATCTATTAATTGATCAGAACTTATTATATAAGAAGATGAGTTATCATCAAATTCTTATCATTAACACTCTGATTTATGTCTGAACCTTTTGGTTTAATATAACTAATCAGCGTGTGTTTTATATACCTCTCTTATATAGATTAAGAAGGAACGACTATTCTTAATTATTACAACTTACTAAACTACTAATTATCAACAGATTTATGTCTGAACCTTTTGGTTTAATACAACCAATCAGCGTGTGTTTTATATACCTCTCTTATATAGATTAAGAAGGAACGACTATTCTTAATTATTACAACTTACTAAACTACTAATTATCAACAGATATAGTCATCTAAACTAGTTGAAGCTGAAACGCAAGGATTGATAATGTAATAGGATCAATGAATAAGAACATATAAAACGATGATAATAATGTTTATAGAATTGTGTAGAATTGTAGATTCCCTTTTATGGATTCCTAAATCCCTGAGGAGAACTTCTAGTATATCTACATACTTAATATTATTGCCTTATATAAAATGGAATCCCAACAATTACATCAAACTCCACTATTATCTCATACTAGAAGTTCTCCTCGAGGATATAGGAATCCAATAAATGGAACTCGTAATTCTACATAATTCTGTATATGCTTTTATTGTCATTTTATATTTGTCAGTCATTATCCTATTACATTATCAATCCTTGCATTTCAGCTTCCACTTATTTCGATGACCGCTTCTCATAACTTATGTCATCTTATAACACCGTATATGATAATGTACTAGTAGTATGACTACTAGTTGATAGACGATAGTTGATTTTCATTCCAACAGTTTTATATGTTGTTATTCATTTATTCTATTACATTATCAATCCTTGCGTTTCAGCTTCCACTAATTTAGATGACTATTTCTCATCATTTGCGTCATCTTCTAACACCGTATATGATAATATACTAGTAACGTAAATACTAGTTAGTAGATGATAGTTGACTTATATTACAACATCAAGGAACCTCAATCGAACGATTGACGTGGCATTTATATACGTGAAAATATGTGTTGTTACATTGGACATATAGTAAATTTACAATCCTTTATTTTTTTTGGTCTTTTCAATATGCCCAATAGGCATGTGTTTTATGTACCTCTCTTATGTAGTATAAGAATATCCGCTATTATTCTTGATAAATAATGCAGCCTACCCACCAATTATTAACAAATATCAGGGTGTCTCATAAACATTTTGATTTGAAAACTATATGAATTTTGAGATAGCCATTGTATTCTCTTGTTTTATATGTTGTCATTCATTATCCTTTCACTTAATCCATCCTTATGTTTCAGCTTTAACCAACATTTGATAACTGTTCCTCAACATTTATGTCATCTTCAAACATCATATGTAATAATACCCTGGTAATGTGGGCACTAGTGGAAATATGATGGTTGATTCTTATTTCAACATATAGTATGACATACTCCATATTCCTATTTTGAAACCTATAAAATCCCAAAAAAGAACGATGATACGAAAGAAAGAGTTTCACTGGTTCAAGTACGAATTGTATTGAAAGGATAATATGTAATATTAAACCAATCACTGCACGTCATATATACATATATATATCAAGACACTCTATTGATAGAGGAAAACACAAGTAATGAAATGTACGCACGTCACCGTTGTTGCTATATCTTGTAGCAAAAGGACATCATCTCCATGCCGAAGGGAAGTAAGAATATGAGAAGAAAATCATCCTCGGTTTCTTTGCTTATATCAATCACCCTATTTTTCCCTTTTTATTATTGGCCATTTTGTTCATTACCTAATTCCCAAATTAGTTCCCTCGGTACCAAATCCGAGATGTCATCATTTTGTTGTTCCTCAGTACTGCTGTTATTGCTGCTCGTTCTTGCTACACGTTTAGCCATTATTTGTTTCCTTATGTTTTCATTCCTTTCATACAACCAGTTTAAATAACTTAGACTTTTTAAGTATATAATTAGTTCTGATCGACTTTCTTGAGGTTGTAGATCTGGTACTACGGTCACTAGTTCGTCAAAAATTGCCCTTTCTAACTCTCTTCTCTTTTTTTCTGACGACACATGATTTATACGTATTTGACCATCAGTCAATTTGTTAATTTTCTTGGTCCTGCGCTTTCTTTTTCTCACATTGGCCAATTCCTCCTTCAGTTCCTTAATCTCAGAAGCATCTGGCTGTATTGATTGTGTTTCCTTGATATCGTTTGTCATCATTAGTTGTCTTCTTCAAAACAGGCCATCTTATTGACTCTACTGCATCAAACTTATCTCTGATGGCTTTAAAGTTTCATAACCGCAATCGCGTCTCGGCTTTTACACTAGAGAGAAACAAAAACATGTGAATATCATGTATATGAATCGCAATACGTTCGTACAGATCAAGCCAAAGAAAAAAGAAAGTAAATCTATTGCTGACAAACGCATTGCTCCACAAATAATGCAATACAGTTCGAGGTTCCTTGAATTGAATGTCCCGGATTCGTTTTTGAATATCAATAAGATTCCTGATGCAACTAAATTTATTACAGTCATGTATATATGTTTAACAACGACCCTATTCTGCATAAGGAGATCCTTGTATAACAAGTTGATTCTTGAAGACCCCGATGTGGAGTACAACTTGGTCACTTCGCCTATTTTGCAAATGGTACCTTTGCAAATTTGGAAATACCCTACCTCATTAGTTTTATCCAATTTCATCGACACCAAAGCTTGGAAAGTGATAGTGAACTTATTAAATTTAATCATTGGTGGTTCCTTTATTGAACGAAATTGGAACTCTTCTAGAGAGATGTTCAAATTTATCATAGTTTTAGGTTCTTTAACAAATCTATTGATCATCTTATTGACCTTGATATTATCTCTTTTTTCCGATAAAGTGAGATTGGATATTCCTTTGGATGGGAACTATACAATTTTGATCGGTTTCCCTATCATTTATAGACAATTATTACCTGAAACAACTATAATAAATTTGAAGACGCCTCGATTTTTGGCCAAAAACTTTCGGTTCAAACTACTACCTATTTTTGTTATGTTTACAATGACAATAACTCAGATAATATGGTTCCATCATTTTGCTCAATTATTCTCCATCTGGATTACCTTTTTTGCCAGCTGGTCATATTTGAGATTTTTCCAGAGGCTCACTCCATTGAATTGCCCATCTTTGCCAACGACCAACTCTCGAGGTGTTCAGGAAACGCTGATTGGCGATGCGTCTGATACCTTTCAATTGATTTATTTCTTCCCTGATCTGATTAAGCCGATTTTAAGACCCATTTTCGATTTCATTTATGATTTAGTTGTGGTAAAATTCAAAATCATCAAACCATTTCATGATATAGATATCGATATAGGAAATTCTATTGCAGAAAGTAGAGGTGCTAAGAAAATTACGACTGTAGAACAAAGGAGAAGACAATTGGCTTTAGAGGTCTTGGAAGAGCGTATGGTGAATCCCTGATGTGTGGATTTTTTATAACTTAAAATGGCCTATACCATTATGGACCCCTCTTCCAGATAAGAGGATACTGATGGCAGTGTATTAATTGTTTTCCGTATTGATCATGAAAGGGGGTAGTTTTGTTCTCTTCTTCATCTTTTGTGGTTTTACACGTTTCATACAGTTGGAATAACCTTTCATAACCTTAAACTGTATAAATGCGTACTTGTCTATTTAATAATGATTGTTAGGATTTCGTTTCTTTCAAAGGTAGTAATACTAAGTGAGAAATTGGTGAATTTTGAGATGATTGTTGGGATTCCATTGTTGATAAAGGCAATAATATTAGGTATGTAGACATAGTAGAAGTTCTCCTCGAGGATATAGGAATCCCATAAATGGAACTCGTAGTTCTACATACCAAATAATGTTGCCTTTATCAACAATGGAATCCCAACAACTACACCAGAGTCCACTCTTATCTCAGTATATGATGATGTGCTAGTAGTATGACTACTAGTTGATTGACGATAGTGAATTTTCATTCCAACAAACACAACCAATCAGAATGTGTTTTATATACCTTTCTTATCTAATTTAAGAAAGAGCGACTTATTCTTAACTATTACAACTTACTAAACCACCAATTATTAACAGCTCTTATTTCTTCTCTCTTAATATACCTTGTTGTGCCTGTTCCAATATTAATCTTTAAATTTCTGCTTTTGCTCAATGCTACGACTGTTTATCATCATGTATGTTATCTTCTTACACAATATATAATTGATTAGTTGATTTTGTAACCGCTGTTATTTCATAGATTCAGCTTCTATGGCCAAGTTGGTAAGGCGCCACACTAGTAATGTGGAGATCATCGGTTCAACTCCGATTGGAAGCATTTTTTTTATTGAAAGTAATATAAAGTCTATTTATGTTTTGTTACTCTCAAGAGATCATTTTTAGTTTTATCAACTGAATACAAGACATTGAATCGAATGAAAGGACTAATTGTTATTTTCTGTTTTTCCTAAAAGCTAAATTTTAAAGAGTGGTATATTATTTAGAGACTAACGTATCAAACGTGATATTATAAATATCACGGCTTGAAAAGGGCTCTGTCCAGCAGAACCCATACTTTTAATATCGAAGAACTATATAATACTTTCACGCTCGATTATTGGATACGGTACTAGATATTTCAGGATTATCAGGATTTACCACTTGCAATGGTCCGCTCATCATCATGTCAGGTAGAGAATTGGCACTGAACCTTTCATTTACGCTATTCAATGAGTTTGCCTCTTCAAATACTGTCGATGGAAGATTTTGTTTCTGAACCGTAGCATCTTGTAAACCAGCCAAGTTATTTATAATGCTTCCACTAGCGTTTGAACTAGGACTGCTATAATTTGCACCATTACTCATCGGTAAACCATACATATTACTCGTACCGATAGAACCCGCTGTATTACCCCTAGAATGTCTCATCCAATTCGTCGTAGCTGAGGAGGGGGGAGGCCTTATTGGGTTTGCATCCTCGTCACCAAAGGAATAGGGCTGATAATGCTTTGTTTCCTCTAAGTCTAATATGTCCTCAGATTTACGTCTCCTCCATATTAGAAAAAGTAAAACCAAAATGATAAAAGTGACACCAAACACAACACCAATAACGATACCGGCAATCGCTCCTCCACTTAGACGCCGTTTGGAATTTGAACTAGATTTATTATCCAAAGAAGCTGCCGTAGCTACTGCGGAAGTTTTTTCAACTACTGATGTCTTTGTTACAAATATTGTTTCCTGGTGCTGATCAGAAGTACTTACAATGGCTTTTGTAACCACGCTAGTGATTAATTCAACTGAGGTAATTATTGGTATCTTCGACGACGTACTGGAAGTAACTGAGGTCGTTGTTGAAGTTGAAGATGTGCTGCTACTCGAAAGTCTTTGCATTAAAGTGGAAAAAGGGGAAGAAGTATGGCTATTGGCTGTGACGCTTCCGGGTGAGGACAGTGTCTTGATAGGTAAGGAAGTGGAGGGAATAGAAGAGGTCGAAGTAGTAGAAGTAGTAGTAGAGGAAGTAGTAGAAGACGTAGTAGAGGAAGATGTGGTAGATGTGGTAGATGTGGTAGATGTGGTAGATGTGGTAGATGTGGTAGATGTGGAAGATGTGGAAGATGTGGTAGATGTGGTAGATGATGTTGAGGTGGGTGCTGAAGAAGCAGTAGTAGAACTTGTTGTGGTTGACACAGAAGATAATGTTGTGGAACTAGTTACATCTGATGATGTTTTTTTTGCGGTTGAGGAGACTCTCTTCGATGATTGTGATTGAGAGGATGAAGATACATAGAGAGTGCTCGATCCATCTATAACAGAGGAGGATTCCACCGATGAAACTGATATCGCGGCATTAACATACACATTCATATACGATGATCCACCACACATTTGGTAGGGCCAGCCGGAGCATTTAGATTCACAGTTTGAATCTGTTGATTTTGTCAAGGAGTTCAAAAAGGTTACCGAATTACCGCAGTAACAATCCGATCCACCAAATAGTGCCACTACAGCTGATTCAGGACACTGGTTCTGGCAATAAGATACTGATTGATATATGTATGAGTTTTTGAGAGAGAGTCCACCAGACTGAACATCTTTAGCATTATAACAGCCTTCGTAATTAAAATCGGCACTAACTAGTCCTATCAGTGATTGGTATAGCAAACCTAAAAGTATAAATGAGATATAGTTGAACTTAAGAATTCCTCTATTTGTTAACGTTGAAAACCATACTCTTCGCATTTTATTATGTCTTCAGGAAAAAGAAAAAAAACTATATTGACATGAATTTCATGGAATGCACAAAAAGAAACTTCGCCTAATAATTCTCGAGGATTATCACCTAATTTCGTGGAACAACAATAGAAAAATATGGCGATTGATCAAAACTTCTCTATAGCAAATAATGTGGAAAGAAAAAGGGTTTATAACGAATGCAATTACTTTATTGAAATAGAAGTATAACAGTATCTAATACCTATGTGTGTTGTTTCCGGTGATGAAGTAAAACAAGGACCTTGATGTACGGTATACTTCTCGCCAAAGATCTTTCAAGATTGGTGCGGAGGCATAGTGACTTTTTTATAATAAAGAAAAAATTCTCGAGTGGCTAAAAAAAGAAGTTCGCCCGGATCTCAAAGGGGAGCAGGATGACGTAAAAAATCTTCAGCTTGAAAAAAAAATACTTTGCTGAAAACTGACAGGCTTGCGAAATTAGGTTCAAATAAATTGATAAAGGAGTCAAAATGACAAAGCTTTAGGAACTTAACTAACAAATCAGTAAACCTTTTCTTCCAGGACAATAAAGAACCGGTTCTTGGACAGGAAAGATAAATGTAGCCCATCTCAGTACTCCAAAATTTCATCAGTAAAACATTGCATTATCGCTGAGAAGATAAAAAACATTAGTTTCTTGACTATTTCATCACTTGGATGGTCTTCCAATATTAAGATATGTGCCGGCCTAACAAAAGATTTCTGCTGTTCACTTTTGGACTTATCTGGCATACGCAAAATGCCGTTGGTAAAAATTAAAATTCCGTTCTGACAATCCAACCATAACCCAAAATTCAGTTTGTATTTTTGAGTTTCATTAAAGAGGTCTAATAGGCTTAGCGAGTTTCTATCAAGTAGTATCGTTGTGAATTCATCAATCGAGCTGCTGTGTGAGTGTTGGAACGTAAAATACTTCTGAGTCAGTTTCGTTACGAGCTCTCTTAAAACATCAGAAATGTTCAGATGAACGGTGGTATTTGGCTGAGTTAATTCTAACCATTGTTTCCACTTGACTAACATGTCATGAAAAACGAGCTCATTAAATGACTCAATTAGCTTCAACCAGTTCGCGTATATTTTACTGAAGTCTTTCCCCGGACGGAATTTTGTTAGAACGGTTTCAAAACGATTCAAATACTCTAAAACCAACTTGTAGGTTTTCGAGTTGGGTTTATCAAAGGAACAAATCCTGGGAATAATAGACATCCTCAACATTTGATTGTTATGGCATGAATCCAAAACATTGGTTACATTTACTAAGGTGGTATCACTATCACTCCGGTCATCTCTTACCTTATTCCTAACGAATTGGAAATAATGTACAAACTCCTTCTGAACCATGGAACTCAATTGGCAATCTTTGAATATTTGCAATGGGTAATGACACTTTACAGAGTCTGGCAAATCTGTGACAAGATTGACTTGGTTTAAACAATATAATAAAAATGCGTAGTTTCTATGTTCTCTAAACATTGGTGGACAAACGTCCGACATAAACTCCTCCAATGGCAGATAATCAAGTCTCTCCTGTAGGTTTTGTATCTTTAAGTCCTGGAAATCGGTCAAACTTTCAGAGGACGACCCCCCCGATTGTAGTATTATACCCGCTAATCTCTTATCCTGGCTCATTAGATTACTCACTATCTGCTTTCTTCTTCTAGATTGTATTTTGTTGATAGTTCTTAACTCACCTTGATACAACCATGTAAAAATAGCCGCCCAACTTCTATTACCATGTTGTCATGAAATACGGAAGGGTATAGTTTCTTTCGTTGACAACAAAAACACCAGAATAGAAGGAGTACCCAATTTACCTCGTTTGTTTGCAAACAAATTACTTCTGATTGAATTTAATTGCTTATTAACTTACAACTTTTCTGCTTGAAATTCGCTCTGGGACTTCTTTATTCGCTTCTCCTTTACCACCAGAGCCTTTTAACTGTGGTCAAAAACCCGCTTCAGTGAAAAACATCGCCAAAAAATTTCCCAAAACCACTCGTTCTACAAATAAAAAGAATATAATCATGTAAAGCTTGGTTATTCCGTATCTTCCATCCAGCATAACGTAAACATTAAAGTATACTAAAGTATAGAAACGAAAAGTAGTGGGAATACACAGATAAAACATTGTCGTTCGCTAAGGAAACAGTAACGAGAACTGAAACAGAAATAAGAAAAGACGCAGGACGCAGTAAAAGCAAGAAACTGCTTTCTTTTCATAGCTGGAAATGAAGAATTCGATAGCTGCTAGTTCTCGATGGGCCAAGGGTCGTTTTTCTCATTTGTTTCCCTCTTCGGCTAATAACAGCGATATGGGGGTTACCACAACTGGTCAACCTTCCACGCTGGGAGAAGAGCTGCATCATAGGAAGCACCATGAAGAAGAAAATGATGGTAAAAGACCCAAAAAATCACATGTATCTACCTCTACAATGCAAATACAAACTAGACAAGATGAAGATGAAGATGAAGATAACGATCGAATTGTTATCAAACCGGTTAATGATGAAGACGATACGTCAGTTATTATAACGTTTAATCAATCGATCTCCCCTTTTATCATCACTTTGACATTCGTTGCGTCCATTTCCGGTTTTATGTTTGGTTATGATACTGGTTACATATCGAGTGCGTTGATTTCCATCGATAAAGATTTGGACAACAAAGTGTTAACTTATGGTGAGAAAGAAATAATTACGGCCGCCACGTCGTTGGGCGCTTTGATTACAAGTGTGGGAGCTGGCACTGCTGCTGATGTGTTTGGCAGAAGACCTTGTTTAATGTTTTCTAATCTAATGTTTTTAATCGGGGCAATTTTACAAATTACCGCCCATAGGTTTTGGCAAATGGCTGCAGGCAGATTAATTATGGGTTTTGGGGTTGGTATCGGTTCTTTGATTTCCCCTCTTTTCATTAGTGAAATTGCACCTAAGATGATCAGAGGTAGGTTGACCGTTATAAATTCTCTGTGGCTGACCGGTGGCCAATTAATTGCTTACGGTTGTGGTGCAGGTTTGAACCACGTCAACAATGGCTGGAGAATCCTAGTTGGTTTATCCCTAATACCTACTGTTTTGCAATTCTCTTTTTTTTGTTTTTTACCAGATACGCCGAGATACTATGTTATGAAAGGTGATCTAAAGAGAGCCAAAATGGTTCTTAAACGAAGTTATGTCAACACTGAAGACGAAATAATCAATCAAAAAGTTGATGAACTGGCTAGTCTAAACCATTCGATACCAGGAAAAAATCCAATAATAAAATTCTGGAATATGGTTAAGGAATTGCACACTGTACCTTCAAATTTTAGAGCCTTGATTATTGGTTGCGGTTTACAAGCTATTCAACAGTTTACAGGTTGGAATTCCTTGATGTATTTCTCAGGTACGATATTTGAAACTGTAGGATTCAAAAATTCGTCCGCTGTCTCCATTATTGTTTCGGGCACCAACTTCGTCTTCACTTTAATAGCATTTTTCTGTATTGATAAAATCGGTCGTAGGTATATTCTACTTATTGGGTTACCTGGTATGACAATAGCTTTGGTAGTGTGTGCGATAGCCTTTCATTTCTTAGGTATCAAGTTCGATGGTGCTAGTGCAGTTGTCTCATCTACTGGGTTTTCTTCTTGGGGGATTGTCATTATCATTTTTATCATTGTGTATGCCGCATTTTATGCACTGGGTATTGGTACTGTTCCATGGCAACAATCAGAATTGTTTCCACAGAACGTTAGAGGCGTAGGGACTTCCTATGCCACTGCCACTAATTGGGCAGGTTCTTTGGTTATTGCATCTACGTTTTTGACCATGCTACAGAATATCACCCCAACGGGTACATTTTCATTCTTTGCCGCTGTGGCATGCCTATCAACTATTTTTTGTTACTTTTGTTATCCTGAGCTATCAGGATTGGAACTAGAAGAAGTTCAAACAATCTTAAAGGACGGCTTCAACATCAAAGCTTCCAAAGCTCTGGCCAAAAAGAGGAAGCAACAAGTGGCTGAAGGTGCTGCCCATCACAAACTAAAATTTGAACCGACCCAGGAAATCGTGGAAAGTTGAAGCGTTACTGCACTCAAAAGAGGTAAACAAAAACCAAAAAAAAAATATAGAAGAAATACATATCATTCCATGTTACATTAGTAAAAATATCATTCTCATATATAAAAGTAAGTAGAGCCAAATTGGTAAGAAATATAGGTATTGATAATACAAAATAAGTTATACAGAAAGTAAGCTTCTTTACGAAATTTACATTATTTCAAGCGTTATATTTCTTTCGTGTAGCATTCTTCTCAATACGCTTAAATTCTCTTCGTCCTTCAAGCTTCCTTTTACAACAACTTTTTCTATCAATTCAATAGGGATGCTACTGCTTAAATAAACATTATTGAGAGACCTGAACAGCTTCAGATTTTTAAAAAATAAAGAAGAGTGACAGTTGATAAAGATGTAGACGGTGCTTGAAGACCGCATTCCACTGATAACTCCTTTCGCGTGTAACATCCCTGGCGATAAATGGACATGATTTCTGCTCATTGATGATATTGCTCCTGACTTAATAATCTTTATGGTTGATTGGAGGTTAGTTCCATGAATCAGTTCTTGTGGTAACTGCGAGACTTCAGTAATTGGTACAAGAACCTCACCCGATGGCTGAATAGATCTTATTGAATGTCCCTGGGTCGCACAGATCCATTCTTCGCCCGCTCCTAATGTTTTCATGTGAAAACGTTGTTTGTCATTTTCCTGAACAATGCGATGAATATCATCCACTGTACATTTATGAGTCTTCAATCTATTATGGGTCAATAGTTCTTTCACTGGTATATAACCGTTTGGATCAATGGTCAAATTCTCCTTTACCGCCGCATGTCGAAGTAAATATGACAAAGCTTTGGAAAGCTGTATGTCTCTTTTGTCTTTCTGCACTACGTTTGTCATTTTTGGGCACAGTCTCTATAAGCAATTTTGCTCAATCCTGTAATAACGTATTGAGTGTTCATTTTGCTTTTTTTACCTCGATGAGTTTATTGTTTCGCGTATGTGTCAGTAAAAGACGAGTGACTCGGTAAGACAAGAGAAAAATAGATAGCCAAAGGAAGGCTGCAGGATACCCTCGATTAAAGGAATATCAACAGTAGCTCAACGTACTGTAAGCTCTTTGAGGGAACAAATTCTCCGTTATTGAATTATTATTTATTCTTATTTTGTCTTACTTACGTATTTATTAAGTCATCACCACCACGGTCTAAGACTTGAAATTAATTAACTCGGGCTGATTCAAACTCGAATGCATCAGAATATAGGATTGAATCAAAATAAAAAAATGGTAGAAAGCGGCTCCAGAAATAATGAGGTGGAAAAGGTACTCTGAATGGTTCCACCCTTCTTCCTTTTTTTTTCCTCTGAGAAACAATTCTGGGAATCTAGTAACGTAAATTATGGATGCCGCCACCAACGCTACTAGCTCCCAAGTGATTGCGTTAACCTTTATTCTCTCTTTCAAATTTTCCAATCCATCGAATGTGATGATTGCGGTTAATAGCGGTAAGGAACAACATATCACTGACACTGAAATAAAGAAAACCGTTTTATTAAATCTTTTCGAGGAAATAAGTTTGTCAGTTAATATGAAAAAGTATGCCACCAACCCTATGAAGTTCATCAAGAGAGTAAAAATTTTGAAGAAAAACACGTAATCGTAGAATAGATAATAAAGAATTGTGATTTGAGATGATATCAATAGGTTAATGTTCGATAAATACGAAAACTTTTGCCAGTGTTCGAGATGCTGCTGTAAAGAAATGTTTTTGATAAAATGATAAATGAAATGCACCATACAAAATACAAAAACATTCAATAGATAGAAATTGAATACGATATAATCCGTCATTGTTGTAGTGGTTGGGAACAAAGGTATCAAGTAAAAGTCCGTGAAAAATATTAGGAGACAAAAGGACAGCATCGAGCCTAGTAAGTATATCAGTGCTACTACTGACTCGTTTCTGCTGGATTTATTCTTGTACTGTTCTTGCCATTTGGCCAAATCATGGAACGGGAAACCTTTCTTTGTTTCTTTTGTCTTTGCACCTACTGTTGAATTAATTTCTGCAGTGCTATTGTTACACTTTTCGGGGGTTGTATTGCATTTGGCTGGACTCTGTTCTACTGTAGTCAATGAAGCCATATTGCCAATATATATATATATATCTTCTATAGCAATTTTATATGCGCTGACAAGAACTTGTAGAAAATAATCTTCTTTTCAACTTTTCAACTATTTTCATTTTACATCCGCATCTACATATTCGTGACCATATATATGAGTGTAAATCATCTAGCTGTTGACACCATCGAGTATTTACAATTAAAACCAATTGAGCTCAACAGGCTTTCGTTGAATAATGTTGAGCTGCCCAACGAGCCTTTTTCTCGCGGAGTGCTGTCCGAACGATCCGAGCTTTTCATACAGATAAAACTAACGCTCTCTTAAGTATATTTAAAATAGACCGGCTGTACCCTTCGTATTCTTGATTCGGCTTTTATACTGCTTGGCTTTTGCATTTCCATGCCGGTCTTGGCTTTCACCTTCCCTTGCATACGTATGTGTGTCATGTAAACTATATTGAAATATAATTATATGCGCATATGATATAACTATTGACGGAAGCTTATTTCAGTTGAAAAATTCAGGGTAATACATGATTTAAGCACTTTTCGCTTAATATAAATACAACATTTAATATTCATAGTCTCTTATCCTTTGTATCCATTTATAAGATTCCTCATCGCCTAAAAAACGACATTTCAGAAGATATCTGGCTATCAAAAATGGTCTGCAGTTCGTTCTTCCCAAATATGCACACAAGAAATATTGTGATTGATTAATTTATTTACAGCGGCGGCTGTTAAATTGCGAAGAAAAGTGCATAGGGACCCAAGTATATACGATATAAATGCTGATTCGTGCATAAGAAAAGATACTAATACGAACGCCAGCAACCCTCAACTCAAGACATTGTTTGTTAAGTCTAATGATCGCCATTGCATTAAGAAAATTTAGCCGCCCAAAATATGGTTTAGAAGTCACGTGCATAATTTATAATCATATTCGACGAAACAGGGCAGAATAACTTTGATGTTTGGCAATAATAACCCCAAATGGAAGCGAACATTTCCCGGCCCTTTTGGTTTTTTCAAGGCGCTATTAGAGTATATTCTAAAAGCTTCAGTACGTAACTGAGTTGCATTTCTTCTTGTGGGGCAAATAATATTCTTCACGACGTATCCATTAATAATTTACCATTGTACTTACTACTTTTTGAAAACTCATAATAGTGTCTAAAGGTTATTAAGGGTAATTACTAAAAACAAACTACAAAAAAGAGTGCGAGAAGGGAAAAGAAAAGTAGCATCTTGATGAACCGAGAAGCCTCTTACTCATTTTGAAAAGCAAAAGAAATCAGAGTATCTCCTTTTTTCTTCACTTCAGCCAAATGTATTTTGATAAGGATAACTCCACAAGTCCTCGGCCGTTACTGCCAACTGATGAACAGAAGCTAAACATTGACCTATTGACAAAAAGGGGGAAGCTGTCACATCTAACCACTGATTATGGTACAAAAACTACTCCACAAAGAAGTAGTTCGAATAGAAATGTCGGTGATTTACTTTTGAATAAAGAAAGGAGTGCTAAACCAATGATTCAAAAAGCCTTGACCAACACAGATAATTTTATTGAAATGTATCGGGGCCAACAAAAAAAAATCGATGATGGAACTATCAAAGAAGTAATGATTAATGATGAAAACGGGAAAACTGATGCAAATTCCAATGGCCATAGCTATAGTAATAATTATGACAGTAACGAAATTAACGATCAGAGAACTTTAGATAACATGATAGGGAGTTCTAATATTGAAAAAGATGAAAACAAAACGAAAAGTGAGAACGAATCTTTAACCCAGAAACCAGCTTCTGCTAAAGAATCGCTTAAAAGTAAGAAGAGTGTAATAAAAAAGGGAATCAAAGACTTCAAGTTCGGCAGTATAATTGGCGATGGTGCATATTCTACTGTAGTATTAGCCACATCCATCGATACCAAGAAAAAATATGCTGCAAAAGTACTAAACAAAGAATACTTGATACGCCAAAAAAAAGTGAAATATGTTAGTATAGAAAAAACAGCTTTACAAAAGCTGAATAATTCACTCAGTGTTGTACGATTGTTTTCTACTTTCCAAGATGAATCAAGTTTATATTTCCTCTTAGAATATGCGCCCAACGGGGACTTTCTTTCTTTGATGAAGAAATACGGTTCAATAGACGAAAACTGCGCTTGCTATTACGCTGCGCAAATAATAGACGCAATTGACTATTTGCATTCCAATGGTATCATTCATAGAGATATCAAACCAGAAAATATTCTACTAGATGAAGAAATGCGAATCAAGCTAACTGATTTCGGTACTGCTAAGTTACTGAGTCCCACAAGTAACAGTGTTTCTAAACCAAAATATGATTTATCAACAAGGTCGAAGTCCTTTGTTGGAACCGCAGAATATGTGTCTCCAGAATTGTTGAATGACAGTTTCACTGATTATCGTTGTGATATTTGGGCCTTTGGATGTATACTTTTTCAGATGATCGCTGGAAAACCACCATTCAAAGCTACCAATGAATATTTGACTTTCCAGAAGGTAATGAAAGTTCAGTATGCATTTACACCAGGCTTCCCACTAGTTATTAGAGATTTAGTCAAGAGAATCTTGGTAAAAAATTTAGATCAAAGACTTACGATAAACCAGATCAAGGAACATTATTTTTTTAAAGATATGAACTTTAAAGATGGTACTATTTGGTCAAAAGCACCTCCTGATATCAAACCCTATAAGATAAATGCTAAATCTATGCAGGCAATGCCAACCATGTGCGATAAAAAATTAGTGAAAAAACCAATCAGCACACTCGCTAAATCGCATTACGCATCTCCAAGATTGGCTTCAAATCCCTCTCTAGAGGGAGCTGCCCATTCAAATTTATATAGTAACAATACCCATGCCTCTACTGAAAGCGAGATATTATTAAAAAAAAGGCCCACCGACGAAAGAACAGCACAAATTCTTGAAGTTGCAAGAAAGGGTATAAATAATAGGAAAAACCAGCCATGTAAAAGACCCTCAAGTGGCGCTGCTTCGGCCGCCTTAGCTGCTTCGGCCGCCCTAACCAAAAAAGGCATGCAAAGCTGTCCAACCTCTAGCTCAAAGAATAGCCGATCAAGTTCGCCTGCCACAACATCGAAGTCGGGCAATTATAAGTGCACTGCCTCTACGGAAAGTAGGCCATTTGTTAAATCTCCCTCCTCTTCGGCATCCGTTTTATCGTCAAAAGTTGCAGCGCCTCCATACACCCCCCCAATGTCACCCCCTATGACACCGTATGAATCATATCAAGCAAGTCCACCATATTCAAAAAGAGATGCAGATTATTTTGGTGGTGTGATGGTAGAACCTAGGCCCTCTAGTAAGCAAAATGCCACTAAAATCTTAGAATCCCCTTTGATGAATAAATACGATATAAAATGGTCCTATTTTTTGAAAAATATCAACGAACATGTGCTCAGAATGGAAAAACTAGATTTTATTACCGTAAATTCCGATATTTTAGAGAAAAGAGTACTTAAGCTTAATGGCCAATTGCTAGATCCTCAAGTATTTGGTAAGCCAAGGCAGACTTTTTTATCCCAGGTGGCCAGGAGTGGCGGGGATTTTACAGGTTTTCGAAATGATCCAACTACGGCAGCGTATTCTCAAACAGAAAATATCTATTATCTAAAGAACGTAGTCGATTTGCAACTCTTGGAAGATGACTATCGAATTGAAGGTGGTGAATTATCAGAATTACTTATCCACGAAAGCGGAGAAGAACACAAATCCAATCTAAATGACTCATCGAAAAAGGACGATGATAAATCTGAATCCAATGGTAAAGGAAGTTCTGTTTTTTCTGGCAAATTCAAAAAACTGTTCCATCCTGCCGTAGCAACCGATACACTTTCTTCCGCTGATGGCAAAAACAAGTATTATAAACGAACCATTGTAATGACATCTTTTGGACGTTGTATAGTATTTGCTAAGAGAAAACAACCAAGTCCGGTTACAAATTTAAAGTATGAACTAGAATATGATATTAATTTGCGTCAACAGGGGACCAAGATAAAAGAATTGATCATTCCTTTAGAATTGGGAACTAACCATATGATTATAATTCAAACGCCTTATAAGTCATTTCTCTTGAGAACTGACAAAAGAACTACAAGCAAACTGTTCGCTGTTCTCAAAAAAATTCTCAATTCTAACACTAATAAAATAGAGAAACAATTATTGCAAAGAAATCAAAAAGTAGCGGAAAGACGAGTATCATCATCTGGAAGAACATTACCTAAAGACCTATCAATTTCTCAACCTCCTTCTCCGAAACCCAGGCCACATAGCCAATCTCCTTCCATATCAAAGCACAATTCATTTTCTGAGTCAATCAACAGTGCTAAGAGCAACAGATCAAGCAGAATCTTCGAAACTTTCATTAGTGCTAAGGAACAAAATCAAAAAAAACACCCTACTCCGGTACCGTTAACTAGTAAATTAGTTAATGGATTACCCAAGAGACCAGTTGCTATAGGATTGGGTCTAAACACAGGTAATAATTCCAAAAACCCATCTGCAAAATCGAAAAGATCGTAGTGAGTAACAATATCTAATACATTGATCTGCTACTTATATACTACAAACTATATATATATATATATATGGAACTATGAGGTGCTCTTGTCAATATTCAAACTCTCGATTAATTTTAAATGAAAAAAATAATAGAATAAGGATGGGCATGTCAGATTTTAAAGAGGTTAATAGTATATGGTTTGCTCACTATTTACATACATCTATTATGAAACATCTCATTCCCCGATTCCACAAGGCATCTTTCGATATAGGTTTTATTCACGCATTTCCATCATCCTCGCTATCAATTTCTTCTTCCTCATCGTCTTCGAGTTCTTCTATTTCCACAGTGAAACCTTGAGTTTCAAAGAATTCTTGAATTGATTCCAATTTACCGGGATGGCAACTTACAAATGCAACACTCTTGTTGGGATCAAACAAGTTAACAAAGTATTTCTGCATAACAATCTCCAAATCTTGTTTAGTAACGTTTTGTAGCCTTTTCAAATACAACTCATTATAATCGTTTCCTCTTTTCAAGCAGAACTCGTCGATATATCTGGACAAAGCTGTTTCAAAATATCCACATTCAATAGTAGCCATCCTGTTGATAATACTACTAATGGCACCCTGAATTAACTGCTCATCAAATTCCAAGGCACCAGATGCATAATCTTGAACAATCTGTTTACCAACTTCATAACATTTGATAATGTCAGCACCGCGATAAATGTTGAATCCCCAAGAATTTATCTCACATAATTTTGACATGTTAGCGCCATAAGCTAATCCAGCGCCACGAATTCCCTTCCAAAACGGACCTTCAACGCATTCGAGATATTCAGAAGCTAACGAAACAACTGCGTATTCGGGATCATGGTAGTCCAGGTCAAATGGGATAGAGGTTATTAAATTCATGTAAGCAGATTCCGAAGCAGGAGTAGTTATTATGAAGGCCTTTTCGCCGGGATTTTTGCAAACCGGCGAAATAGAATTTAAGGCTCTGGGAACCGGTGGAATCTTCAACTTTTCAACAGGATGCTCAATGTTTAAGCACATGATCAGAGGATTCCATGGTTCATAAATATCTGCGATTTTTGAAATATCGCCAAGAACCAAAATATGAAAGTTGTTGAAATTCGTCCTCAATTGCCTTCTCATCGTTTCTATTCTTGGTAAAATTTCCTTCTCAAAATTGCCGTTCTCAATTTCTTCCAAAATTTCTTGTAATTTCTCTTCAACAAACAACGGATCTGTAGATTTTTTCAGCGACCTTTCCGAGTATAGGTTTCTGTTAGTCAGAGAATCCAACATAACACTGCCATTTCTTTTCCATTCTACGATAGAATTCAAGTAGTTTTCCAAGAGAATACGGACACGCTTTTCATCAAAAACAATATCAAATAAACAATGCTTGATCCATTGGACAGAGTTGGAGTAACCTCCAGCCCTACATTGAATTCTAAAATCAATAAAATCAGGACAAGATCCTTTCAAACCCTGGCTTATTTGTGCGTCGATAGTCTCCGATTTCAACTTCGCGACAACTTCCTCATACGAGAGCATAGTTTCTACATTATTCTCTTGATCAAAGACTTTCATTGGCATGGACAATAGCTCATCAAACATATTATAGTACGGTAAAAGCGAGGTATCCTTGATACAGGTGGAATTGACTAAACAATGAAGTTCTATAAATTGGGAGGGAAAATGGTTTAGGTGAATGAAAAAGGGAAAATTATCTGGTCTCATTTTTAAAATTTCTTTGGTCATCGGATCATTAACATCATTGTTCTTGTACGAATCAACAATTGCGATGCTCTTTGTATTGACAAATTCAACACTCTTGGAAGGGTTATCAATTTCAAATTTTTGCAACAAAGATTTCGGAATTGGCCTATCATTGATGTTTTTTGCATTGGTCAGTCTAGTTGATAAAGCTGCTCTTTCTTTTTCACCAAGTTCGGCTTCTCTCTGCTTAATCAAATCCGACTTCTCCTTCTCCAATCGCTCGTACATTTGAGCGCTTGGTTTGGCCGTGACAATAATGGGTTTATTGTCCACAAAGATGCTCCTTAACAAAGATTCCCAGTCCTGTTGGGACCATTGCAATAAAGAATCAAAATCACTTAAATCCTTGAGAGAGGATACCAGTGAAGAACCATCCTCAGAACCATAAATGTAATCGGTGATCACCGCACTCGAGAAACGACTCTGACCATTTTTTTCATAATTGAGTAAATACTCCCATTTAGTGTTTTCAACTACTTGCCTTACTCTTGGTAAATCAATTTTATGGCTTTCCAAAATTTCCATTACCTTATTCTTCGTTTCTGCGATTTTTTCCGTAGGGACACCCTGAATACGTAAATCGATTATGGTTCTCATGAAACAATCCGTCCAACAATCAGTGGAATTAGCCATGGGGTCGTCAATCTCAACCAATTCTCTGGTAAAAACCGCCAATGAAGTGTCGGTGAAGTAATCTATTAATATAGAAACTGCCAAGTCATTACGGAAATCTGCATAGGGTACACCAATCCAGGAAAAAAGCAATTCGCTTTGACTTTCATCGAGCTCAGGAAATTCTACAGTAGATTCGATGACTTTATCCATCGATTTTGGTATATGTGACTGCTTGTTATCTAGAAATGGCCTTTTCTTTGGCGCTGTTGATGGAATCTCCGGCAATGTATTATCCCATTCTTCCATGATGCTTAGTAATTCATCTGCTGGGACATTTCCACAAACAATTACACAAAGATTATCTGAAGAATACAAGGACTTATGAAATTGCCTGATTTCTTCGCTGGTCAAGGTTCTTAAATTCTTAGTTAAGCCACCCGTTTCTGACCGGTAACCACTCCCCTCAGGAAACATTAATCGTTGTTTTTCTAAATTCGAAATATACCAACCTTGTGTTTCAATTGCTTCCATTTCACTAAATACCACACCTTTATCGCTCAAATTTTCCGGGTCGATGTGATAGACCTCAGTTAAACAAGCCTCATCCGTTAAAGTTGGATGTAGAATATGATCTAGGTAAGCTGGCAATAGCTTAGAAAATCCCTTCCAACCAGCACTGCTCAATGTATAAACAGTTTGATCAGTATCAGTCCAAGCGTTGGTAACAGACAAAGATAGATTACCAGCCGTATCTAATAAGCCTTTATACGGATAAGATTTAGAGCCCATGAAGACCAAATGCTCCAAAGTATGTGGAGCACCTGAATCGTTGGGGCATTCCGTAGGAACAGCAAAATAACCATGAACCAATGTAGAAGTCTTGTGGTTTATATGCACCACTTGCAATTTGGTCCGTTCCGAGATGTACTTTGTTATATGGTATTGTGGAACATAATCCGGTTGAAACGATACTACCTTTCTGAACCCCATTATAAAGGTACGACGAATTGTGTTGACGGTACGTATAATTCGTCTTTGAGCTGTATATTGGAGCACCTTCAATCTTATAAAGAGTAAGTCCTCTCACTACTTCTTAACTTTCTTCTTTTATGCAAGCATTTTTGCCACTTGTGTAAAACTGTTGTAATCTTCAAGTTGAAAAACTTAAATAAATCTACCTCTTCTGAAGATCGCAAAACAAGAAGTAAGAATACTTATATAAAACAAGCCGGCTCATATACACATACATATTCAGATAAGTTAAACGAGTTTCTCTTCCACAGGAGGGTCTAATCTCCTTCAGAAGTCTAACGTCTGAAAAGTTCGTAAAGGATATCATCATAAAAGTATGGTGTATACCGTTGAATACACTCTATTGTACAACAGCAGCACAATGCAGTCCGTGGTCTGCTCGTCTGAGTACAAAAACCCCAAGCTGCTAGTGTTGATCTACTATCTTACTTGTTTTGTAATAGGAGAGTGGACCAGGCAAAACAATTGCAGTTGTAAAAGAAGGGACTGCTTTATATGCCGTGAAAATTTTTTCATTGAAAAAAAAAAACATTCTTATATATTTATGGAAGAATTGAAGTCCCAAGCGATTACAACGCTGTTTTCTCATTACTTCACTTTTTAATATTGATTTGTATATTCAGACTCTATAACAATGTATACAATGGGGGGCGGACTAGGCGGAACTGCTCATTTCTTTACTTGCTTGGTCTTTGGCTTAGGTGCAACTAATCTTTCTTTTTCACCCCAAACTAACTTATGTGGCAGCATGAATTTGTCCAAAGTCTCGTCGTCTACTTGAGCTCTACGTTCCTGGAACGCCTTGACGAATTCTTGCAGGGTATCAATACAAAGTTTCTTCATTTCACCGGATAACAATTCACCGGCTTTGTATTTGTCATAACATTCCTTTAAGAAAGCATCATCATCCTTGAAAAACGACAAGTATTGGTATGCAACATCGACATCAGGATCACCACCCAATTCTCTATGTAGATCGGCGGATACTTGACCACCGCTGAATGCATACTTGTTAATTTTCTTTTGAATTTGCTTTGGTGTATCAGTCATGAAAATGGCCGTAGTATCATCAGAGGCTGACATTTTGGTAGTGGAGCCTTGTAAGGCCGGGAAAAATCTGGAATGAAGCAAGGCAGGCTTTGAATACTTCAATTTATCTGCTACGTCCCTACAGACTCTAAAATAGGGATCTTGATCAATGGCACATGGAATTAAACATGGCGTTTTATCAGGTAAGCCTAGGACATTAGGAAATGAGCTTGGGAATGCGGTAGCAATTTGAATGGAGGCAAAATGAAACTTACCGATACAATCGGAGTCATTGAAGCCAAAAACGGCCTTTGCAGTGGATCCTGTAATTTGTCTGGAAACTCTCACCACAGTTTCATAAAATGCACCGCCCATATATTGTAAATCAGAAAAGATAAAAGTGTTCTTTGGATCAAATCCAACTGCGATAATGTCCTTCGCATTCTCACGGGCGAAGTTCTTAACATCATTAATTGTTAACTTGTGTTTGAATAAAAATTTTTCGTCATCGGTCAATTCAATGACTAATGGTACGTCGAACACTTCTTGTAACCATTTAGTGAACACAAAAGGGACCATATGGCCCAAGTGCATAGAATCACTTGAGGGGCCTCTACCAGTGTACAGAAAAAATGGTTTACCTTGCTCGTAAAGATCTAGAATTTTGGTAAAATCACGCTCACTGAAAAACAAACCTTTACGCAAAAAGTGATGTGGTTCATGACCTGTCACTTGTTTAAATCTTTTCAGAGTTTCTTCATTAACCGGCCTAGTACCAAACTGTTTGATCAACTTATCGTAATCGATATTTTGAGCTCTGCCTTGTTCATCAACACCACCTTCGACATCCCAAGGTGTGACTACTTGCTCTTTAACGTCTGTACTTTGCAGTTCGGATACTTGTTGGGTAACTTTCTCCACACTATCGTTGCTGCTCATCCTTGCTCTATAACTATCTCTGACTGGGTTTTATTGCTAACATTTCAGTGATTAGAAAAAATTTTCAGTATTTCGATCTTTTTTCCTTCTCTTGATCTTAAGCGAAAAAGATATACTTTAATGCAAAATGGGACTAGCATCTGTAAATGTATATTTTATTGAATAAAAACAGAAACCATGTCATCCTTTTTGGTACCATGCTGTATGTAAAAAATTGTATATGTCTAAAAAAATATTTACAGCAAGATGTTCTACTTTTGCATTTATTTTCACTGTAGTCTCTGGATAGCCATAAAGTAATTGCCAATATTAGAACAATCGTGCTCGACCCATCCTTGCAGTGGTAAGTACATGGTTCCCTTTAGGTCCAGTAAGCGGAATTGACCACTATAGTTTTCATTAAACCAGGCGATTATTTCTTTCGCGTTTATGTATTTGCCCAAGTGATGAGTTCCCTTTGGAACAACCTTCAAGACGTTCTCCCCCATGAAAATTGTAGTAAACCACGAAATAAAATCTCTGTTGATCGTACTTAGAAAGAGTATTCCTTTGTCGGGATTCAACCTCGCCCAACAATGCCTCAAAATTTCACTGGGCACGTCAACATGCTCAAGCATTTCCATACAAGTAATAATATCAAATTGTCCAGTAACGTCCTCTAGAGCCTTGCATTCGTAATTTACTTTCCCCTCTATTATGGGGTCTTTCTTAGCGTGCTCCTTTGCAACCATAATACATTCACGAGTCAGATCGATTCCTTGGACATTCTTCACCCATTTCAATCTCGCAAGGGATTCACTTAGAATGCCTCCCCCGCATCCAACATCCAACACCCTCATTTCTGGTCTTTCACCTAAACTAGTCTCCAAACTATCTTGAACTTCCCGCTGTATATTCTCGCTAACATACTCAGGTAAAAACTCCTTGTAATTGTATCCAGGAACAAATACATCGGGATCTTGAATTTTTACTTGACTCCTTAGCGTTCTTTGCACAAAATCCAATCTCGCCAGATTCATCTTGTGTAGAATTCTCTGAGATCCGTCTGTATCCCACCAAGTGGGAGCCAGCTCCTGGAAATGCTTCACTTCATCTTCTGATGCATCTGTGCTCTTACACCTCGTTTGCATCCGTACTGCAAACCTTGAAAAAACACCCAATTGGCTCAACACATTAGTAGGCTTTAATAATTTGAAACTCAATGACATTATGATTGTTAAAGCGCTGTGCTACTCCTGGTTTTCCTTCGTTGGCTATCTATTATGCTAGCGTATTTTGTCATCCCTCTTTTCAAACAATGAAAAAAAGAAAACGCATGATTTCGAAGCCCTCAAATCATGAAAAGATGTTAGTATATTGTAAAAATGTCAGTAAAATGCTATTCTATATACGCTTAAGAATTCTCTTACAACAATTCATTGAAGAATATGCTCTATAAAATCCAAAATTTTTACGTAAATGATTATAGCGCTGTAAATTATAACCATACGCCATCTTAGCGCCAAAAGTTGATCGGTTTAAGTCCTTATTGTAGTAAGTCCAAAAGAAATCATTAGACATTATATGTTTCGAATACGATGATGGCTTACTAACTATTTTCTGGTGCTTCATGTTGCATATATACAACAAGTTTCTTGCCCTGGTCATCCCAACATAAAGAGCATTCGTATCCATCGGAAAATTGGACGTATTCCCATTTGTTAGAAACACTATGGGAAACTCCAAACCTTTTGCAGAATGAATCGTAGATAGTTTTATTGTCCCCGGGCCGGTCGTTTGTAATGCCTGATTGGCCTGGTGGAAGACCATCGTTTGATCAAAATATGTCTCTAAAAACCACTTAACAAATGATATACCTGGGGGTTTATTAGATTTCGAGACTTTCATTACTTGAGCCATTTCTTGCAAATGCGTTTTAAATTCAGATAATGATTGCGAGTCGCCTATGGATTGTAAGTAGATGGGATTTAGATTTAAGCTACTTGCGATATTAGAAACTTTTTCCAAAAGCTCCATGGGATCATCCAATTGATGTACTTGATCATTTTCGATCATTTCATATAAATTTGACGTGTAATTTTCAATTTTTTTCTTTATGGAAAGACCCAATGGCCATTCAAAATTGGGGACCATGGTTAAGTACTTCCAAATAGATAAGTTTTTTAAACCACAAGCCTTATATAAGGCTTGTATTGAAGCATCTCCAACCCCCTTGATAGCACTCATTGTGACTAAAATGCTGAAATCGCTTTGCCATTTAGCACCAGTATTAAACTCACGACTGTGCTTTTCGTCGGATGCTAGAGAGCACACTTTCATAATATCTAAGAGAAACTGAATTCGTAAATCGTCCATCCAATCGGGTTGACTTTTCAGTTTTTGATAAGGAATACCATATTTTCTTAAGACATTGGCTAAAGTTGTTAAATGTGAATTTGTTCTTGATAAAATTGCAATATCGGAAAATCTTACAGAAGAACAAATTAATTGGGTAATTTTATCAACTATAAATTCGGATTCTGCGGCTAAATTATCGAATGACGCTAATTGAGGTAAAACACCACTAGGAAGCTTGCGAACTAGCTCTGACGGTGTTACGTCAGTATCATCGATTACTTGTTTCTCTATTAGCGGACGGTTTATGATATTTGATGCAAGAGAGATAATTTCAGGTGTAGATCTAAAGTTATCAAACAGTTTTAAAACAGTGGTAGAGTGTTTTGGATGTAAATTGTCTAATTGGGACATGATGTGGCTGTTATTCCCCAAGAATTCGTATATGCTCTGATTTGTATCACCAAACATGATAAGTTGCTTACCTTTACAAATTATGGTGATCAAAGGTGCTAAACTTGGATAGAGGTCTTGAAATTCATCGATAAGAACAACTTTGTATTTTTTTTGAAGATCCTGAGTGAAAGACGATGAAGTGTCTGACTGAGAATGATCAAGCTCTAAGTATTTTTTTGCACGAATAATCAAATCATCATTTGTCATCACTTTACAATTATCCATAAGTTTAACTAGTTTTGCAATAACAGGGTTATTTTTCCTTCCACCATTTAACTTGTAATCCTTAACAACTTTTTCTAGTTCTTTGTATGATCTGAAATGGTGGGGGGTTCTCTTGGATGGCGGAAGCAACTTCATTAACCCTCTCCAACCTATTTCTTCTATAATGTTTATCATCCCTTCATTCTCTACAACAATTTTGTTTGCCAACCCGTGAACAGTGTAGCATCCAATCTGCTTAATATTATCCCTATCTGTATGCGAGTCTTCGAAGACAGACAACAAATTCTCTATTATATTATCGACTGCTTTGTTTGTTAGAGAAAATATCAATATTTCCTCTGGCTTGATATTCTCCACAGTGACTAAATGTAATACTTTGTATAGTAGCGTTAATGTTTTTCCTGAACCTGGGCCCGCAATAACTTTTAACGTAGATGCCGGTTCATATGGCCTGTTTACTACTTTCCATTGTGACGGTGTTAACTTATTCATTTTTGCCGGGTCAAAGATCTATATTCTTTGTTTATTTTATTTCGTTACATTTTATAACTATGTATTTCTCATTGTGAATTGTAAGTTTCAATCATCAACCCTAAAACTTCCATACAAAAAATAGAAAAAGATACATGAGAAAAGAAGAAACAAAGAGGGTGAAATTTAGACATTATGCTCCTATGAGAGTTGATTTATTACGGGATACTTAGTTAGGTTTTATTATTTAATTTATGAATTTTCGCTAACATACTTGCCAATTGCAAGTATGTTCCAACACCCTCCAGAATTCTCATATGGGTCAGACCGATTTCTTTTATCATTTCTAGCCTAATTGATTCTTTGACTTGTGTCAAATTTTTGGTGACACGGAAGGATGTTGTCACGATATCAATTGAAGAATAACCTTTTTTCCAGAGGTCTGTTCTCAAAATTTGAATCGAATCGTCTAGGTTCGTGGCTAATAACATTTTCTTCACTATTAGAGGATGCGGAGAGTCAACAATCCTAAAGACATTATCTGCATTCACTAGACCATGGCCCGCTACTGTACTTTGTAGATTGTTTATTGCTTGTCTCATGTCACCTTCTGCTGTAAAAATGATTGCTTCTAACCCATCATTTGTATATTTTACATCCTCCAGTTTTATGATCTCCAGAAGGCGCTTCAAAACATCCTCATCTGACAGTTTAGAATACCTTAGAATGGCACATCTACTTTGCAGTGGTTCAATAATTTTATTTGATTGGTTACAAGCAAATGCAAACCTCGTAGAATTTGAATACAGTTCCATGGTCCTTCTCAAGGCTTGCTGGGCGCCCGCAGTCATTGAGTCTGCCTCATCAAGAATAACTATTTTATGTTTCCCTTGAGGTAGATGTAATTTCTTTTGGGCAAAATGTTTTATTTGGTTTCTGACAACATCAATACCTCTGTCATCTGAAGCGTTCAGTTCCAAAACACCATCAGCATAGGAATGTCCCAAAAGCTCGTGAGCAAGACAGTGGACTGAAGTGGTCTTACCTATACCTGGCATACCAGATATGATCATATGAGGCATGTTACCATCTTTAGCAATTTGCTGGAGCCTATCAATGGTCTCTTTATTACCTACTATATCTGATAGAACTTGAGGACGGTACTTCTCAACCCATGGAAGTTGTAGAGATAGTATTTTGGACATTAGAAGATACTCAAATTGTCTTATGGATCAACACTTCAGTGCTGTAACGAATAGAGTAAGATGTAAAAGTGTTGTTATTACAATACTATAGTATATGGGTTAGCTTTCCACCTTTTTCTCAAGAAAAAAAAACGCGTTCAGTTTAACAGTGGATGTGGTAATGAAAAATTTTCGTTGTCTTCAAGAAGAGATGATGTATAGCGTAGCTTAATGTTCGCAAGATAAGCAGTTGAGGATCAGGCCTGTACGGTAATCAACATGTGTAATGACGAAAAAGACCAGAATGAGGAAATGGTAAAGAGGACACCACCTTTACCACCGGTGCCGGAAGGTATGTCTAAAAAGCAATGGAAGAAAATATGTAAAAGGCAAAGATGGGAGGAGAATAAAGCGAAATACAATGCAGAACGTCGTGTGAAGAAGAAGAGACTTCGCCACGAGAGAAGTGCAAAGATTCAAGAATACATCAACAGAGGAGAAGAAGTTCCTCAGGAACTCGCTAGAGAACCTCGAGTTAATGTGAATCAAGTTGATTCTGGGATCGAGATCATCCTTGACTGTTCTTTTGATGAACTGATGAATGACAAGGAAATAGTCAGCTTGTCTAACCAGGTCACCAGAGCTTATTCCGCTAATAGAAGGTCGAATCACTTTGCAGAAATAAAAGTAGCACCATTTGATAAAAGACTAAAAAAAAGATTTGAAACCACACTGAGCAATACCAATTATGGAAACTGGAATCATTTCAAGTTCCTACCAGATGACAAAATTATGTTCGGAGACCAGCATATAAGTAAGGACAATATAGTATATTTAACCGCCGATACAGAGGAAAAGTTGGAGAAACTGGAACCAGGGATGCGCTACATTGTTGGTGGCATTGTAGACAAGAACCGCTATAAAGATTTGTGCCTTAAGAAGGCCCAAAAGATGGGCATCCCTACTCGGAGATTGCCCATCGATGAGTACATCAATATTGAGGGCCGAAGAGTTCTGACTACAACGCACGTTGTACAGCTCATGCTGAAATACTTCGATGACCATGACTGGAAAAATGCCTTTGAAAGTGTTTTGCCCCCCAGAAAGCTGGATGCAGAAGGGGAATCTACGACTAGCTCACCAGATAAAAAAGACGTATAAATAGCCGCCCATGTAGTATTAGTAATTTTAATAGTGATAAATGTGTGGTTTTCCGTAGATAGAGTAGCCGTACTTAAAAGTCACAGAGATGAGTTTTATCTGCGCTACTGGTACCATTTCTTCAAAACTGTTGATTTTCCTGCTCGTCAAAACTCTTGAGGATTAGCCGCCGAAACTAATTCTGGTTGCACGTCTATATTTCTTTTCGGAAAAGATGCCGCTGACACATGTGACTGAGAGGATCATATTTAATGCATAGGCCCATAAGAACAGGCATACACCCACGTTTTTCCTTGCTTCACCTACTTTGATGTGTGCGTTGTCTTCAAGTTCTTTATAATCTTTGTTTTTTCGCTCTTGAAATGACTCTTTCTTTCTTGGGTACCCGGACTGCAATTTTTTTACTCAAGCTCTTTTTAATCACTACGTAATTTCATCAATGTTACGATGGTAACCCATTATTAATAAAGAATCTTCATAAAAAATAAGAACCACTATACTGCGCAACACCATCAATTATGCAACTTGTGCCGCTGGAATTGAATAGAAGTACTTTGAGTGGGATATCCGGGTCCATCTCAATATCATGCTGGATCATTGTGTTTGTCCCTCAAATTTATGAAAACTTTTACAGAAAGTCGTCCGATGGGTTGTCTCTACTATTCGTCATACTTTGGCTGGCTGGTGACGTCTTTAATCTTATGGGTGCTGTTATGCAACATCTTTTGTCTACTATGATTATTCTTGCTGCGTACTATACCGTGGCGGATATCATTCTACTCGGTCAATGTTTTTGGTATGACAACGAGGAAAAGCCACCAGTGGACCCAATCCATCTCTCTCCAGCAAATCCAATAAATGAAAACGTTCTTCACGATGTTTTTAACGAACAACAGCCGCTTTTGAATTCTCAAGGTGAACCAAACCGTATCGATGAGGAAATGGCTACTCCTTCATCTGTCGGAGAAGTTGGTGATGACAACCTGCGTGAAGTTAATTCAAGAAATTTGTTAAAGGACGTAAGCATTGTTGCAGGCGTAATTTTTGTAGGTATTACGTCGTGGTATGTAACCTATTGCTTAAATTACTCACAACCTCCTCCAGTGGAGGATCCATCATTGCCCGTTCCTGAACTTCAAATCAACTGGATGGCGCAAATGTTTGGTTACTTAAGTGCTCTTTTGTACCTAGGTTCAAGAATCCCTCAAATACTACTGAACTATAAAAGAAAGTCTTGTGAAGGTATTAGCTTCCTGTTCTTTTTGTTTGCCTGCCTGGGTAATACCACATTTATCTTCTCTGTTGTTATCATTTCTTTAGATTGGAAGTATTTAATTTTGAACGCTTCCTGGTTGATTGGGAGTTTAGGTACTTTATTCATGGATTTTGCCATATTTTTCCAGTTTTTCATTTATAAAAAGAATAAGAAATTTATAGTCAATTAACGTATTCTATATAATATTTATTCAACATAATTTTGACCTCACAATTATTTATTTTTTTTCCTGTCGTCTAAACTTTTTCTTGCGTCACAAAAAGAAAATTTATTAAAATTATAAAATTTCAATTAAGAAATGAAAAAGACGAGATTACTAAGACAAATTACAAGATTCGTTAGGATTTCTTTACTACTAGTATGAGTAATATTTTAAAGGGACCAAATATGGAAGGGACTTCAACGATGACGGTTACCTCGCATAGCTCAGAAGACTCCAGTTGTATTTCAAATCAGGAACAGTATGCTGATATTAATAATGAAAGTAATATAAGTGGTACAGAAAATTGTAAAACTTCGAAGAGAAAGTGGATGAAAGATTTTTTTAAACTTTCCAAATCCCCAGCTGCCAAAAGCAACCAGAGTTTAAGTTCCATGAAAAGCAACCAGAGCTTGATTTCAATGAAAAGTAGTGACGATGGCAATAATTTTACGAATGATTGTTCTTTTACTTGTGGTGACCGTTTTCTCTCTGGCGGCTTGAGTCGTTCTAGTAGCATGAAAGAATTGAAAGCAGGTCCAATTGGAAGCCAAAGATTAAAAAAAAATGTTCCATCCTTGGCTCCTTCTTCCATACCACCCCAGACAACTTTTTCCTCTTCGTGTTCTTCTTCTTCTTCTTCTTCTGATGGCTCTACAAAGCGAACTGAAAATAATATTGGATTGCAAAAGAGTAATCGCCTCATGCTTGACAAGGAAATTCCCCCAAGTAGAGGAAGCTCAAATATAAATTCCGAATCCATCATGAATCAATACAATATTGATACTCAAGCCACCGCTATAATGAGCGACACACAAAAGCAGTATGAATCACAGCAGATGTCATCGGCCTTTGTAAATGAGGCCTTACATTTTGATCCAAATGGAAAAGTTACAAACATAATAAAATCAATATTCAAAGAAATTGGCTACAAGTGTGACGATTTTAGTGAAATTCCGGTTGTGCAATTAATGCAGGAAATGTATCAACTAGTTAAGAAGAATTCTAATGCAAGAAGAACAAAGTTAACAGCTTATGCTTCCAAACTCAAAGAAAAAGAGACGCAAGTAAAAAGCCAGAACGAGAAACTACTCAGATTAGAAACGACGAACAAAGCCTACAAAACTAAATACAAGGAAATATCTCTAGAAAATAAGAAAATAAAGGAGGCGTTCAAGGAACTAGATAATGAATCATACGATTATGATGAAGAATTATTAAAGAAATACAAATATACTAAGGAAACATTAGAGAGAGTCAATAGAGAGCAGCAACTAATCGTTGATCAAAATGAGTTCTTGAAGAAAAGTGTTAATGAACTTCAAAACGAAGTAAATGGTACCAACTTCAAATTTTCCTTATTCAAAGAGAAATATTCCAAGTTAGCTGATAGCATCACTGAATTGAACACATCGACAAAAAAAAGAGAGGCTTTGGGGGAAAACTTAACCTTTGAATGCAATGAATTGAAAGAAATATGCTTAAAGTATAAAAGAAATATCGAAAACATATCAAATACCAATAAGAATTTGCAAAATTCATTCAAAAATGAAAGGAAAAAAGTTCTAGACTTGAGGAATGAGAGAAATTTGTTAAAGAAGGAAATATTGCTTATTGAATGTCACGGTTCATACTCCTTACTCCTTGTATCTAATATATTAACATGTTATCGGTTTTTACTGCCAAGTGAAACTATTATTGAAACTGAAGCTTTGATAAAGGAATTACTTAACATGAATAATTCCCTCGCAAATTATCTCTCTTCCTCTGATGAATCCCCTGCGGAGTTTTCAAAAAGGTTAGAATCCAAATGTATAGAGTTTGAAGAAAAGTTACTATATTTTTATCAAGAAGTTGTGACAAAGAAAATCGTTGATATCATTTACAAATGTTTCATCAACTACTACAAGAAGAGTAGGCAAACAGAGCCAAAACCCACTCAAAACGCCACTACGCCATACAAGCAAAGCCAAAGACAAGTTCCGCATTCCAACAAGTAAATAGTCAGCTACTAATTCTTTTATAATTCTTAATATTCTATAAACACATATGAAAAATTAAAAACGCGAAAACTTCTTTTTTTTTTAGGCGTTTTACGAAAAGTAGAAATAAGAAAGGTTCCCATGTATGATTTTTCTGTTCAAGTACCAATTGTAAAAGTTCTGTATATCTGTTGATCCAACGAACCAAACTTCAGATAGCAAGTATGTCCTCTACTAGGCCGGAGCTGAAATTCTCTGACGTGTCGGAGGAGAGAAACTTCTATAAGAAATATATAAGCTTACCGAAGAAACCATTAAAGACCATCAGATTAGTAGATAAAAGCGAGTATTATACAGTGATAGGTGCAGATGCCATATTTGTTGCTGATTCAGTGTATCATACACAATCTGTTTTGAAAAATTGTCAATTGGACCCTATAACGAAGAAGAACTTTCATGAGCCCGCTAAATACGTTACCGTTTCGCTACAAGTTCTTGCCACTCTGCTGAAACTATGTTTGTTGGACCTCGGTTACAAAGTTGAGATTTATGACAAGACTTGGAAACTAATTAAGAGTGCGTCACCAGGTAACATTGAGCAAGTTAACGAATTAATGAATATGAACATCGATTCGAGCATCATCATTGCAAGCTTGAAAATTCAATGGAATTCACAAGATGGGAACTGTATCATCGGAGTTGCGTTCATTGATACTACGGCTTACAAAATCGGTATGCTTGATATTGTCGATAATGAAGTGTATTCTAATCTAGAGAGTTTCTTGATTCAGTTGGGTGTAAAGGAATGTTTAGTACAGGATTTGACATTGAATCCAAACTCCAGTAACGAAATACAGAAGGTAATCAATGTCATTGATCGCTGTGGTTGTGTTGTTACGCTATTGAAAAACGGAGAATTTACTGAAAAGGATGTTGAATTAGATTTGACTAAGTTATTGGGCAATGATTTGGCTTTGTCCTTACCCCAAAAATACTCTAAACTTTCTATGGGTGCGTGTAACGCACTGATTGGCTATTTACAGCTACTGTCAGAGCAAGATCAAGTTGGTAAGTATGAACTAACTGAACATAAATTAAAGGAGTTTATGAAGTTAGATGCATCTGCCATTAAAGCTCTTAATCTTTTCCCGCAAGGTCCACAAAATCCATTCAGCAGCAACAATTTAGCTGTCTCTGGATTCACTAATAGTAGTAGTAGCGGTAAGGTAACTTCTCTTTTCCAGTTACTGAACCACTGTAAAACAAATGCTGGTGTGCGGCTCTTAAATGAATGGTTGAAGCAACCACTAACCAATATTGACGAAATCAACAAAAGACATGATTTGGTAGATTACCTAATTGACCAGATTGAATTAAGACAGATGTTGACGGCTGATTTTTTACCTATGATTCCAGATGTTCGTAGATTAACCAAAAAATTGAATAGAAGAGGAAGCTTGGAGGATGTTTTAAAAATTTATCAATTTAGTAAAAAAATACCAGAGATTGTTCAAATTTTTAGTTCGTTCATAGAGGATGATAGCCCGACTGAATCAGTAAAGGATTTGGTTTACTCTACTTGGTTAGCTCCACTAAGTCACCACGTTGAACCTTTGTCTAAATTTGAAGAAATGGTTGAAACCACTGTTGATTTGGATGCTTATGAAGAAAATAATGAATTCATGATCAAAATTGAGTTTAATGAAGAATTAGCGAAGATCAGAAGTAAATTAGATGCGTTGCGTGAAGAGATTCACTCGATTCATTTAGATTCTGCCGAAGATTTGGGATTCGATCCAGACAAAAAACTAAAGTTAGAGAATCATCACCTCCATGGTTGGTGTATGAGGTTGACACGTAATGATGCCAAGGAGCTACGGAAACATAAAAAATACATTGAGTTGTCGACAGTAAAAGCGGGAATTTTTTTTAGTACCAAGCAACTAAAGTCAATTGCCAACGAAACTACTACTCTTCAAAAGGAGTACGATAAGCAGCAGTCGGCTTTAGTTAGGGAAATTATAAACATTACATTAACCTACGGCCCAGTTTTTGAGAAACTATCATTAGTTCTAGCTAATTTGGATGTGATAGCCTCTTTCGCTCATGCTTCATCATATGCTCCAATACCATACATCAGGCCCAAGTTGCGTCCCATGAATTCGGAAAGAAGAACACACCTTATAAGCTCCCGCCATCCAGTATTGGAAATGCAAGATGATATCAGTTTTATTTCCAATGATGTCACATTAGAGAGTGGCAAGGGCGATTTATTAATAATAACGGGACCCAACATGGGGGGTAAATCTACTTATATCAGACAAGTTGGTGTAATTTCCTTGATGGCCCAAATAGGTTGTTTCGTGCCTTGCGAAGAGGCAGAAATTGCTATTGTCGATGCCATACTTTGCAGAGTTGGCGCGGGTGATTCCCAATTGAAAGGTGTCTCCACATTTATGGTTGAAATATTGGAAACTGCATCTATATTGAAGAATGCAAGTAAAAATTCTTTGATTATTGTTGACGAGTTGGGACGTGGTACAAGTACTTATGATGGATTTGGTCTCGCTTGGGCAATTGCTGAGCATATTGCAGGTAAAATTGGATGTTTCGCTCTATTCGCGACCCATTTTCATGAATTGACAGAACTGTCTGAAAAGTTACCTAATGTCAAAAATATGCACGTTGTAGCACATATTGAGAAAAATTCAAACGAACAAAAACATGATGACGAGGACATTACGTTACTGTACAGAGTCGAACCTGGTATTTCCGACCAATCTTTTGGTATTCACGTTGCGGAAGTTGTACAATTTCCAGAAAAAATTGTTAAAATGGCAAAACGCAAAGCGAATGAACTAGATGATCTGAAAACCAATAACGAAGATCTAAAGAAAGCTAAATTATCGTTACAGGAAGTTAACGAAGGTAATATTCGTTTGAAGGCTTTACTAAAAGAATGGATTGCAAAGGTAAAGGAGGAGGGTTTAGATGATCCAAGTAAAATTTCTGAAGAAACCGCTCAGCACAAAATACAAGAGCTGTTGCGTGCTATAGCAAGTGAACCGGAAAATGAAAATGACAATTACTTGAAACATATAAAAGCCTTGTTGTTATAAATATTACAACGACGTCTTAAATTTGAATGAATAGATAAAATATATATATCAAAATAAGTATATAAAATATATGCCATTAAAAAAAAACTTAATCATGAATACTAACTAACTCTTTCTTAGCAGTAAACGAGTTGAGGTTATTCATAATCCCTAAAAGTGTTGACGAAGGAATAATCTCTGTCGTAGATTAATTTTCCTAACGGTAGTAAGGCACTAAAAGCCTCGAAATCTTTCTTTATTCCAGTATCGCTAGTAGTGTCAGAGTTCTCCAGGTCTTCCAAATCATCAGAAAGATTATCTCCCGTATCAGAGCTATGGATAGAGTAAACAAAAGACGTCGAGTCGGATCGAATTGGATAGAGGGAAACATCGTCCGACATTCCTTTCTTCCTCGAAAGAGGTGATATTTTTCCAATATTGGAGACTGGGGAGTGCGATTTTAACATTTTCAAAATGTCGACTGATAACTCGCCAAACAAGTTTATCGGGGTTTCTTCGGCAAACCCTTCTAGATCAATTTCATTCGCGTTGAGCACATCATCTGCAAGAGCGGCTTCATTATCCTTTTGTAAAGAGTGGAAAGAACCGTATGATTTCAGGCTCATAATTAGTTGGTCAACAGTTTCGTCCTTTATTTTCCTTGAATGCGTGATAACTTTCGTGATTATTTCCTCATAAATTGTAGGATCAAATTGCGACATGGAATTGTTTAATTGATGATAACGTTGAAGAACATATTTTAGAAAGTGACTGTAAAATACTATCAAAGTGTTCCATTTCACATTATCAAACAGCAACTGCTCATCATTTTCACCCACCAAGTGATCGTATGATTTTTTTAGAATTTCAATGGTTTCTTTCACCTCACCTTTCGTTTTTGGATTAGTAATATTGTCTACAACGTAGAAGAAGAGGACAAAAACAGCAGTAGAGAACTGATACATAATCTCGTTATACATGTGTGCTTGGTAGTCAATGCCTTGGAACAATTGTAACATCTCCTTACTAGCGTTTAAGAACTGACTTGAAAAGAGTATGTATATCTGAGGAATATCGTGTCTAGAACCTTTATATAGCCGTTTGTTGTCAGTCAGTAGAGACGTCGTTACCATACTCAATATCACTTTAGAGTAGAGTGCCCTAAAATGGCAATGCAAGACACGGGAGCACGCAATTTCAAAACTTAAAGCAGGATTTTCTTGAGATTTTTGAGCGTAAAGCACCGATAAGTACTGTTTGTAAGTTTTAAGTTTCATACTTACGTGTAAATTATTCCTCCAGTTGTTTAAGGAATCGTTGAGATCTTTGATTTTATCAAGCATAGCATCAAATGAGAGGTCTAGAGTACTTCTGACTGCAAAACAAGTAGAGTATATTTTACTCTCAATGCTGACTAGCTTTGAAACATAATAGGATATGAAAATAGATATGTGCTGACAAAAATTTACAACAATGTTCAATGCAGAGTTAACATCAGTTATTTTATCAAAATCTTCCTTTTTATCGATAAGATCAGGTAGAATATTAGTTTTTATCACTTCATAATAATTTTGATCTGTGAGCATATCCATATCTCGCTCTCCCACTATAGGAGGCCTGGATAGCATTAAAGAATATAGTTTATCTGTACAAAAGCAATGCCACCACATACTCCTTCTCCTTATGGCTTCCTCAAAGTCTAACGACTTGTAAGAGGATTTTCTATTCAATTCCATATCAACCGCCAATCTAATTGCTGTTCCTAAAATACAATTCGCTAGTTCGGTATCGTACGTAAGTTGAAAATATCTGTTCAGAAGTAATAATGCCTGCAATGTTCTTGTGCCTGAGCATACTGTAGAAAGTTTATGATAGTAATACATTGCATTTAATAAAGCAACATTTTCGATCATTTTTAACTCTTGAGAATTTGGATCGTATCTATCTTTTCTTAAATATTTCGAATCACCTCTTGTGATTGATTGAGTCGCTGATGCGCCTGAACACAGACATACATTCAACAGCAAGTGTTCAGGGTATGTGAGTTTCTCAGCGCTTTCACTATAGTATTTCTCAGCCAAATCTAGACATTCCTTTAACGATACTAAACCAGTTACAGAAGATAGTAAAGTAGCATGAAAATTTTCAAGGAGTCTTTTCGCTTGCTGTTTCGGAGGTAGTGAGTATAGTATTATTTCACTCGAGAAGAAAGCAGGAGACGACAGGTCCATAAATTTTTTCATCTGAGTGGCATACCACTTCAAAGATATGCCTAATATCTCATTAAGAGGAGAGAGGAACTCTTCATTCGATATATTTGCTCCTAAACTTTGTTTCAACCAATAAAGTTTTTGTGTAGTTAATAAAGCCGTAGAATATATCTTTCTTGCTGGTTTCGGTAAGTTGCTCTTTTCCTTGTGTTTGTCCTCCTGCTTTTTGAGTGCCTTGTCCAATAACCACTCAAACCTAGCCACATTGTCAATAATGTAGGACATTTTTCTATCCAACTTTTCTATTTTTAAGTTCATTTTCCGGTTAAGGCTATTCTGAACATCGGAAACTTTGTTGATAATACTGTTTTCCAGGGAAACATTGCTATTGAAGGATTCAAACTCGCTTTTATTACCTACTATTGAAGAACTGACGGAATTAGGGACGTTGTTTTGAGCTTGAGGTGATTTGTCTGGTGCTGAATTTTGTTTGATCTCTAGTTTTCTTTTCTTTTTGAGAATCTCATCACGATGTTTGAAAGTACAAGGTGATTCAAATTTGACACAGTTTGAACATTTTTTAGTGTATTGATCTACTTCATCGCATCTGATCTTTCTCTTTCGACAATGATCACAGGCCTTTGATACACGTTTCTTGAGATTTTTACCGGAACCGCTTAAATCATTACTGTTAGTATGTTCCATCATCGTGCTAACATCAGATTGCTGTTGTATCTGTATTTGGGACTGTTGCTCCATTGGTGAGTATGTTGTGTTGGGGTAAGCCACGTTTACGGAAAGATTTGGGCCTACTACATTGCTTGACATAATGGGGGTTTCTCTGTTAGACACAGTCATTAGCTGATCCGGTACAGGTATTGACCACATTTGGGTTTCTGGAATCAAACGTAATGAACCCTGCTGGTGGTTTGGGTTTGAAACATCACTCCTACCAATATTTTCATTGTTGAACATTGCATTCATATTGTTTGGAGAGTTTGAGAACCCGTTTGCACCGTAATCTCCTCCCTGATTTTCCATTTTTTCAAATATCTAAAATGCAAAGTAAAGGATATTGAAATTCTCAAGTTTAAATAAAAGTATTATGGTTAAGTTCTTCATGTCATATCCCTTCGTTTCTAGTTTAAAGGCTTTTGTAGTAAGCCATCTTACGCACCAAATTGAAGATTATACACACAATTGCGCAGGGTAAGAAATTCTTTCAACAAACAGAAATAATTGCAGTATTAATACAAGATAATATTAATACAAGATAATATTTCAATCCTACGGAGCGTTTGCAAAACTTCTGTAGATCTACACCTTCTTGGTCTGCACAATCCTATATTCAGTTTAACTACCCTACGATGTTCATTATATATGTATATGTGCGATTGGGTAGCCTGGGATGAAGGGACTCGGTTCCCTCAGTAATCAGTAATCATAAAACAAAGGACAAAGAAAAGCAACTTACACTAAAGTTCGTCATGGTTAGTGATAGAGCCTAACTGTTCTTCCATATGTGAAAGTAGCTTCAATTGTAAGCGAACAACTTCCATTTTTTCTTTGACGTCTTCACTTATGTTATTCATATTGCTTTTGATTGAGGCTTCTAATTTCTTCCTTTCCTTTTTTAAACCACTCATGTCTTCGTATAATTTAGATAAAGTTGTAAAGCGGTATTCTTTACCAGCTTTACACAGACGCTGTTGAGAAAGAAATTCTTCGTCGCAATTTTTGGAGTCATCAAATACATGCTCAATGAACTTGTTTTCGGCATCTTTACTTCTAACAGTATCAATGAAATTGCTCAGGCTCTTTATGTTCCGGCTACCCTCAAAACGAACGACTCTAGACGGATCCAATTGGTATTTAGGATTATGGAACCGCGTCTTGATTCTTTGCCATAGTCTTTGATGGAACTTCATAGAAGAGTAATCAAGTTCAGGAACATTTAAGGGCCTTGTGCGAGGTTTGATGAGCTCAAGGATGGGGAATCCAGGTAAATCAGTGCATAAGGTTGGCCCAAAGAATTCACAGTTGACTTCAAGAAAGTTAATTGGGATATCTTCTTTGTTAGCATCTTTAGCATATAGCTCACCAAGCTCTTCGTATACTGGAGCCAATGTTTTACAATGTTGACACCAAGAGGTGTAGTATTTTATCATTATGTAAGAATCATTCCTATTGCATGTATCGAAATATTGCTCAACCGACTTGACCATTGTGACCGTTTCACTGTAGGCCAACACTGGTAAGATAACGCCGCATAGTGACAACATGGAAATCAAATAACCGTACAATTTCATGTTCTCTTGCTGTTTTATTTACTTGATGTATCTCTCCTCCCCCTTTTTACGTCTTTGTTCGGTCCTCCTTTCTGAGATCATGTACAGTGGCCAAATTTGTGATCCTTATTCCTCGCTTTGTAAACCATTGCTCTTCAAGATATGAAAATTACTAAAAAACCAGAAACGATTTTCAAGATGGTAATGAATATTGCTTAGATTGGATAATACGCCGTCATTCTGAAACTTCATAATAATGTGATATTGTTTCATGCTATCTATCTAATATATAAGTCAATGTTTTTATAGAAATGTCTTTGGGTCATTATTACGGAAGTATTGAACAGTGATAGTCGTCTCAACAAAGCATGGTAAAATTCTCGCGTTCTTTTCTTTGTTCTCTTTTAGCACTAAAGAAATATAATTTCTCTTACCATTATGATGGCTAGAATTGAAGCTACCATTATGGTATCATTAGTATTGTTATTGATATTATTATTATTTATTTACTTTTAAAAAACTCCAAATATTCAGACCCCAAAATAAAAACATTAATAAACATCATTTGGCCTCGTTCCCACTGACTTCGTGAATCAATGGTGAAGTATGTACTTTTCTTCTGTATTCTAAAATGATGTCACCCTGGGATTTCCAATAAAGGGTTCTAACAGTATTTAAAGTCATGTCATTATCGAGCACTTGGCCTTTGCATATCAGGTCTAACCAAAGGCTTGGTTCGATTTTTGCTTTCATTTCAGGCGTCTTTGACTCAAACCGGTCAGCAACGTACAGTTTAATCTTTTTCACTCTAATCATCCCAGGCGCGACCAGTTTGACATTTGCCTCAGAGATCTTGGGCAAATCTGTGGGGTTTAGCTCTTGCTCACTAGTCTTCGGACGACCGAATTTCAACATATTATGAAACTGTTGCTGCGTTGATGGCGAAATAGCTTCACTACTATGTTCAAGGCTGCTATCGCTACTCTCGTTTGCAGAAGATTCAGTAGTATCAGGTGCGCTAATGTTCTTCTTCTTATTTTCATTACTGCCATTGGTTTCACTCCTACTAACAGGTGACCATGGCATGATTAGGAAATTTAACTTTGGTTGCTCTTCCACCGTCTTAATATCCCTAAACAGAGCTTTCGCAAACCAATAGGGTAAATTTTCCTCTAATTGCTCAAAAATTTGCCTTCTGTTCAGTCTGCTTCCTTGCTCACCATCAACAAGATCATATTGGCCTAATTTATCATCATCTACAACTTGAAGATCTAACTCTTCATCATCTGGTAATTTGGAGTTTTCTTTGCCGCTGTGAACAGTTTCATAATCGACACGGGATGGCGGTAAAAGGGTTGAGAATAAAACCCTGCCACCGCATGAACCCTCTTTCCAAAGATGAACCAAAACCAAGGTGGCAGATTTAACCTTGATTATTGGACATGAACTGGCCTTAATTATCTTGGTGACTGGGAGTCTCTTCGTCAGATATTTTAAAGAAGAAGTGTTCATATACTGTTGCCTGTAAGACTCTTGAATTTGCTCTAATAAATCCGGCATAAATTCAGGATCCTTTTTTTCGTTTCCTTCTAATGTTAACGTGGAATTAGCCCTCGAGTTTTCAGCCGATTTTAATTTATTATGAACGTTATTACTGGGTAAATCTTGCGACGAAATAGCGGATAGTTTTTGTTCCAGCTTGAAAGGATGATTCCATAGTATCGATTCTGGGGTCGCACCCTTGGACTGCTGAAGTGCATTTATAGGTTGAGAAATAGCAGAGTCATCATTGATAACATGCGCAGTATCTAGAGAGTTGCTTTTGGGATCCTCTGGTGTGTTTAACCCCGTTGTGGCACGGCCAGAAGTAGACCTAAATGATTTAAACTTCCTACTTAACAAAGAGCCAGAACTTTGAGTTCTAAAATAAGGTTTTTTAGATGTAGGCAACGGTTGTACTAATTCCAAAGAATCGTCTATTGTCTTATCTGGAGGAGATTGCAATAACGGTTGCTCTTCTAACGTTGTGATCTCCGCCATTATCGGCGTCGCAGGTGCCGAATTTGGTGGCGTCGCACTGCCATTCGTATTCCCAATGGACAAAGTTGAGCTTAGTTTAAATGTTGATTTCCTCTTCTTATCTTTACTATTCTTTTTGGATTCGGTGTTGTATCCTGTATCCAAGGTTGACGAGTTGTTCAAGTCTTTCTTTTTTAGACTAAAAATTCTCTTCCTTAACATTTTATCTTTTTGGACTTCGTATGATATGAATTCATTAAAAAGTGAATTGATAACGATCTTACCCAAATTATATCTCTCATCTGAGTTAACTTCTATATTATTCACAACTTGATAATCTTTTAACGCAGATCCGTAAATCTCAGTTTTGAGAAATTTTGGATTTATTTTTACAAAGAGCATACCAACCTTAACAGAAACGGTACACCAATGAGATAGTATTTCCTTTGATGTATATTTGATTACGATATCATCAAAGGAACCCTCTGATGAATCAAAAGTGTCCAAAAGCTCGCATGATACAATGTCCCACCTTTGCATTTGGCCTTTTGTGTTTTCTGTTATCACATGTCTTCTGTTAGTTAACAGGGAACTTCTCGTCAGAGCAAAACCTCCTTCATTGACGCTGAAATGGTTATTAGTTAAATCGAGCTCGTTCAAATTTGAATCGGTGCAAAACGAAAACAATAGCTTCTCATTCGGTAAAAGAGCAATATCAAGTATTCCGCCGTATTTCTTTAACTTCGTGTCCGTATTGCTTGATATGTTGTGCTCTTCACGTTCGTTATGATAATGATGATGGCGACGGTTAGGTTTGAAAATTCTTGAAAGTTTAGCATCTTTATAACTGGATAAGTTTGCTCTCATCACGTTGCCTTGAGAGTCACCAAAATACAGCTGATCAAGGCTTGTTCCTTGTACGCACCATATTGAAGAATCCCAAGACCAAGATCCAATTTTTTCGGGTACTTGGAGGGCACCAGTTGTTTGATCATGCTTACAATTCAAGTCCCATACATTTATTACACCGTCCGAACTGGTACTTATTAGTCGTGTGGAATCATTGACGGTTCTAACTACCTTGATGTTTGCGTTATGAGCGTTTCCAATTCTGATCACCTCTTTACGGTTTCTACATGAATAGAAAATTAGATCACCATTACAGTCTCCGGCAACTAGATCAAAAGGACGAGTTGTTTGGTTATCATCAAATTTGTATTCTGGGACGACGGAGCTCATGGAATATATTGAGCCTGTATCGTTTGATTGCGCGTTATCAAATGTGTGCAGTAAGGTAGCCATTTTTTCTGGACCGTTGTTTAGACACCAAACTTTGATTTTTCTATCTAAACCACCTGTGGCAAAAAGGAAGTGGTTCAATTCATCAGTAACAATTTCATGGTTCGTTTCGCCGTAATCAATATCAGTGCCGCTTTCTTGTTCATTAAGTTCATAATCATGCAATACATCATAAGGTATATGCACTATACATTTGATATAATCATCATGATCACCAATTATTTTCTTTTCCCATGTCGTCAACTGTAAATTCACACTAATCAATACGATAGAAAAATCATGGCTTACTGATATGAACGTGTCTTCTGAAACCGGGTCTGAATTTTTCGTGCTAACATGTATTAGGTCGCTTGCCCAATCGCTATGAACTTGCATCCTTATCGCATCATTTGATGTAGTGGTAGCCTTGGACTCAACATCGTTCGAGATTTGCTTATTTTTGTGCAAAATTATGGAACCATCCCTTCCTGAAGTGAGAAAGTAGTTTTTGCCTGGTATATTCGGATATAGAATCTTTGTTATGGGTAAAATGTGCGCATCCTGAGAGGTGCAGTAATCTGGGGAAATTAGGCCATAACTTACTGTCAACTGATTCATTATTACGTTGTGCTATTCTCCGGCTTTTCTGGTTTGCTCTTTTGGAGCTAAAATAACGTAGAATTACTAGAATGTGTCGTTTGCACGTTAGGATAGGTTTAAGCTAAATCCTGTGTCTATGCAATTGCAATCCAACCACACTTAAACGACGTCAAAAGGGAAGGGGCGGAGCGATTTAGTTGTGGTTGAAAAAAAGCGATGTAGACGGTCTTTCAATGATATTCTAGTACCAGGATAGAACACGACGATTTGATTCTGGCGAGTATTTCTTGTAGTTTTAAATAACTAATGAAAAGAAGAATCTACTGTTTAACAATAGCAATGGGGTTTTTTCAGTATACCATATGGGCTACAGATGAAATCTGGGCGGAGAAGCTGTAAAGGGGCGAGCAAAGCTGAAAAAAAAGAGCTGCCGTAGAAAAAGCATACAAATACTTATATATCGAGACGATTAGATACTATATGAGGAAATACAGCTTCTTAAGATCACACATAGGGGCCAACAGAGGCAATGAATGACGATGGCGATAGAGCTCAATTGAAAGCCAGGTTGTGGGTCCGAGTGGAAGAACGATTACAACAGGTGTTGTCTTCCCAAGACGTACAATATACACCAAAATTCATAAACTCATTGCTAGAGCTAGCATATTTACAACTGGGTGAGATGGGAAGCGATTTGCAAGCATTTTCTAGGCATTCTGGTAGAGAAGTCGTCAACGAGAGTGACCTCATGTTATACCTGAGGAAGCAACCCGACTTGCAAGCAAAAATCAAGCAAAAAGAATGAGAACTTCGTTTAAAAACCTAAGAGTTAATTTAAAATTTGTATAAACTTATTTTATAACTTATTTAATAATAAAAATCATAAATCATAAGAGATTTGCTTATTTAGCAGTGTCAACAACGTATCTACCGACGATTTGACCCTTTTCCATCTTTTCGTAAATTTCTGGCAAGGTAGACAAGCCAACAACCTTGATTGGGGACTTGACCAAACCTCTAGCAAAGAAGTCCAAAGCTTCTCTGGTGTCAGCTCTGTTACCGACGTAAGAACCGACAATAGAGATAGACTTGACGACTTGGTTGAAGACATCAGAAGAACACTTAGCGTTAGCTGGCATACCAACCAAAACGGTGGTACCGTTAGCTCTAACGTATCTGGTAGAAGCTTCAATAGCAGCTTCGGAAACGGAAACGTTGATGACACCGTGAGCACCACCGTCAGTGGCCTTTAGAACGGCGTTGACAATGTCCTTTTCCTTAGTGAAGTCAATGAAGACTTCACCACCGATGGATCTGAATAATTCTTCCTTACCTTCACCACCGTCAATACCCAAGACTCTGTAACCCATAGCCTTGGCGTATTGGACAGCCAAAGAACCTAGACCACCAGCAGCACCGGAGATAGCAACCCAGTGACCGGCCATCAAGTTAGCAGACTTCAAAGCCTTGTAGACGGTGATACCAGCACACAAAACTGGGGCGACTTCAGCCAAGTCGGTACCTTGAGGAATGTGAGCGGCTTGGACAGCGTCAGCGGTAGCATATTGTTGGAAAGAACCGTCGTGGGTGTAACCAGACAAGTCAGCGTGAGGACAGTTGGATTCGTTACCCAATTCACAGTATTCACAGGCCATACAAGAACCGTTCAACCATTTGATACCGGCGTAGTCACCAATGTTCCAGCCCTTGACGTTTTCACCCATGGCGACAACGACACCGGCACCTTCGTGACCACCGACCAAAGGCAACTTAGTTGGCAATGGCCAGTCACCGTGCCAAGCGTGCAAGTCAGTGTGACAAACACCAGAGTATTTAACGTTGATCAACAATTCGTTGGCCTTTGGCTTTGGAACTGGAATATCTTTGTATTCCAACTTACCGTGGGATTCGTAGAAGATAACACCTTTTTGAGTTTCTGGGATAGACATTGTATATGGGATAGTTGATTGTATGCTTGGTATAGCTTGATATATTTGCAAACAAAAGAAGACCAAAAGACAATAGAAACTGAAATTAACAAGAAAATAAGAGGATAAGAGATGAATAATAGCAGGTGTATTTATACTTGATAGCAAGAGAGCAAACTTTTTTTTATTTCAATCTTGAACAATTCAGAAGACCATATACCGCTGTCCATTCGAGAGTAGTGTGAGTGAATGAAGAAAAGAGTTTCATGTGCTTCGAGAGATGCGTCTCCCACCCCCCGCTCATCTGCTCTGGAACAACGACATCTGTTGGTGCTGTCTTTGCCGTTCATTTTTTCTTTCTTTAGTGTCTTCCATCATTTTTTTGTCATGGCGGATATGGTGAGGCAGCACAACAGGGGGAAAAAAAAAGGAAAAAGAAGTCGCATGCGCCTATTCTCACCGTAACAGAAGACAAAGTAGGAAAAGAGGACCGCGAAGTTGACAAGATCATGGTAGCCAAGCCTAGTACTATAGTGGGACATGGTAATTCACCACTACTAATGTGTGCAATTTAGCCCAGTCTAGTTTAGCATAGTATCGTCTAGTCCACTCTTGGCTCTCTTAACACTGTCATTTTGTGTCTCACTTCTACCAGCGGCAAACGTAGGGCGAAGAAAGAAAACCCTATTTATAGGTCGCCAGGTGTATGGGTTTGGACGCTAGAAAAGTGGAAGCTCTTTCTTGGACACCCGACAATAACAAAATAATATCCGGCATTTTTTTTCCCGTGAAGTCCCAAAAATCGGAAAAAGGCGCAGAGGGGGTAACACCCCCTCTGCCACTGCTGGGCACTCTTGGTACTTGTTCGTCGAACGGAATTGATTCACCTGGAAATATAGATATAATGCATATATAATAAAATAACTTACCCAACCAAGTAGTACTCAATCCTTTGAATGACATTCAACCGTTCCCAATGGCGTGTGTAGCTGTATATTTATACTGGTGGCGACCCCATGCTGTCTACTCGCCAAAGTACTATAGTGGTTATGCATGCCTAACCTTCAAGGTCATGGCTGCCCCATTGTACGCACCGACGGCAAGCTCGTGTCGGACAAGTGACTGAGTCTTGGCTCATCATTCTTCTTCTATTCTCGCCGAACGATTTATACTCTTCTTCTCTCGACAACCTTAAATAGTGACACCACATATCGTCGTTATTGCCCTTGTCGACATTCTTATTGCTTCTCCCCTTTTCGCCCCTTAGGGCAGAGTGGAACCTAAGAAATGCAAGCGCAAAAACTCCGCCGCGCACAGCCTCACGCTTCAGCGCTAACGCCGGGCCGGCATGATAGAGAGCGGGTCCACGGTGGAGTCAGCATAGCGATTGGTTCTCCCACGCCACAAAGCGAAATACATCATATCGACACTTTTTCCCCTTCGTTTGACCCTTATGTTTTGTCTTATTTCCTTCATTCTCCTTGATTTTCTGTTTCGTTTAGTATCAAGTCTTTGTTTCCCCTCGTTACGTGTAAGCAACCCTCTTCCTTCTTAATGCGTTAATCTCTCTTGAGTTGATTAATTTACATACGTATGTGCGCAGGTACATGCATATGTTTGCGCGTATGGTATATATATGTGCGTCCGATGTAGGGTACTACCAGTACTTGTATATTTTGTTCGGTTTCATACTCTTGTAATTTTTAGTCTAGTAACTTATTATAAGCAACGATAAGAAGGGAAAAAATATTATTTACAGAGCGTTTATAGTATGGCAGACAGTAGTGACAAAAGTTCTTCGACGTCGGCGTTCGTTACAACGCTAATTGTCTACGGCCTCACGGCCATCGTATTTACCTGGCTATTCTTGTTGTTGCGGCCCAAGAATAGAAGAGTGTACGAGCCACGGTCTCTCAAGGACGTTCAGACCATTCCGGAGGAAGAGAGAACAGAGCCAGTTCCCGAAGGATATTTTGGGTGGGTTGGATATCTACTCTCCAGGCCGCACTCGTTCCTTATCCAGCACACAAGCGTGGACGGGTATTTTCTGCTTCGATATATCGGTATTGTAGGTTCGCTTTCGTTTGTGGGTTGTTTGATCATTCTTCCGATCTTGCTTCCCGTGAACGCGACCAACGGTAACAACTTAGCCGGCTTTGAACTGCTATCATTTTCTAATGTTACGAACAAAAATAGGTTTTATGCACATGTTTTCCTCTCCTGGATTTTCTTTGGTCTGTTTACCTACATTATATACAAGGAGTTGTATTACTACGTCGTGTTTAGACATGCTATGCAGACGACTCCGCTCTATGACGGGCTGCTGTCGTCTAGGACGGTTATTATCACCGAATTGCACAAGGACATAGCTCAAGAAGGAGAGATGCAGATGCGATTCCCCAAGGCGTCTAATGTCGTCTTTGCCTACGATCTTTCAGACTTGCAGGAATTGTGTAAGGAAAGAGCTAAGAACGCCGCTAAATACGAAGCTGCTTTGAATAAAGTTTTGAACAAGTGCGTGAAAATGACGCGAAACAGGACTCAAGAGCAACTTGACAAGCTGTACAACAACGGTACCAAGCCGAAGGACGATTTGGAGACCTATGTGCCTCACAAAAAGCGTCCGAAGCATCGTTTGGGCAAATTGCCGCTTTGTCTAGGCGGCAAGAAAGTTAATACGCTGTCTTATTCCAGTAAAAGGATTGGTGAGCTAAACGATGAAATCCACGAGAAACAGGCCGATTGGGCCAATAATGATAGGCAACCCGCCTGTTTCATTCAGTTTGAGTCTCAGTTAGAAGCACAGAGATGCTATCAGTCTGCGGAAGCGATTCTAGGCAAGAAGTATTTTGGTAAGCGCCTCATCGGCTACTCCCCCGAAGATGTTAACTGGGGCAGCATGCGTCTCAGTTCAAAGGAAAGGCATTCTAGGAGAGCTATAGCAAATACAATCATGGTCTTATTGATCATCTTTTGGGCTATCCCTGTCGCTGTAGTCGGTATCATCTCCAATGTTAATTTCCTTACCGATAAAGTTCCTTTCTTACGTTTTATCAATAATATGCCCGACTTTTTAATGGGTGTCATTACCGGTTTGCTTCCTACTATCGCCTTGGCCGTCTTGATGTCCCTAGTGCCATTTTTTATCATAAAACTGGGGAAACTCAGCGGTTGCGTCACTGAACAAGAAACAGATCTCTATTCCCAAGCTTGGTACTATGCGTTCGCGGTGATTCAACTCTTCCTAGTTGTTACAGCTACTTCCTCCGCATCATCTACCGTTGATTCCATTATCGACGACCCAAGTTCCGCTATGACGCTACTGGCGAATAACTTGCCCAAGGCATCCAACTTCTATATCATGTACTTCCTACTAAAAGGCTTAACCGGTCCCACATGGACGATGCTACAGGCAGTTAATTTGCTGCTAAGCAAAATACTAGGCAGAGTCCTGGATTCGACCCCAAGACAAAAATGGAACCGTTACAATATGTTGGCTACCCCTCGCATGGGTATTGTTTATCCAGGTATTGAAGTTTTGGTTTGCATTTACATCTGTTATTCGATTATTGCTCCTATTTTGTTGTTTTTTAGCACGGTAATGTTAACTCTTCTTTATGTTGCCTACTTGTACAACTTAAATTATGTTTTTGGCTTTTCATTCGATTTAAAGGGGCGTAATTATCCAAGGGCACTTTTCCAAATATTTGTAGGAATATATTTGAGTGAGGTGTGCCTGCTTGGGTTGTTTATCATGGCTAAAACCTGGGGTCCTCTGGTCCTGGAAGTGTTCTGGATCGTGGTTACCGCTCTAGCTCACATATATATGAAAAGGAAATTCATGCCATTGTTCGATGCGGTTCCTTTAAGTGCTATCAGATATGCGAGAGGCGAGTCTGGTTATTCCTATCCCACTTCAGACTTGGGTTCCCAAGAGATTAGAGACATTGCAGAGGAAATGAAAGGCAAATACGAAAACGACAATACTCATGGGATTTTGACGCCCGTCACCAAGGACGATTTGAAGAAGGCTAACCTAATACCCGATAACGGTAACAATTCGGAGAACAGTGCTCCAAGCAATCCATTTGAATCTGGTTCTGAACGTGCCTCCTTCTCTGGATCAAACGCGGAAGGTGATTCGATCAAGAAAATGAATGGTCCAATTATCAAAAAATCAAGTACCCTTTCTTCTTCCACGAAGGATAAGGATAATAACGGCACTGGTAACGAATCTACTTTTGTCCCGGAGGATGAGAAATTTCGCAAGTTCCACTATAGCGATGTTGAGGCATTAAGAAATAAGCGCCCTTACGATGATGATGACCATAGCCAGCATGGACCTGAAGGTGCCGTGCCAGTCAATGCTGACGCCGGAGTAATTTATAGTGATCCCGCAGCTATGTTGAAAGAGCCTCAAGCTTTCCCACCGGATGTGCTGGAAACTAACACATGGTCGCAAAGAATCTTACAGTTCTTCAATCCAAAAAAGTCGTATCCGTTTGATGATGTTAGGATGAGATTTCCACTTGTATTTAATACCAGTATCGAATACGATGAGGAATACTTGAATTCCGCATACACCGATCCCTGTGTCAGAGAAAAAGATCCTATAGTGTGGTGTTGTAAAGATCCATTAGGTGTTTCGAAGCAGCAAATTCAAGAGGCTAGGTCAAACGGTTTAGATGTAAGAGATGATTTCACAAGATACGATGAAAAAGGTAAAGTCATATTTACTTACAATCCTCCCGATTATGAACCTGAAGCCAAAAAATGATGACGTATGGACCAGTCTTCTTCTGCTCTTCTCCTCTTAATGCATACAAGATTTCTACCTCTTAAATAACATTGTTTTACTTTATATTCTATTTTAGTTTAATGTCAATAATTACTAAACAATTTTTTACCACATACATACATATCTTAGAGTTGTGAAGATGAGCAACGTGTACCCCTAAAAATAGAAGAGTGAAACAAAGAAAATAACAAGGAAAAACTAATATGGGAGTACTTAAGTGTTATTTTTGGAAGTATAAACCGCTACATGATCCAAGTAACAACAAAAAGGACTAATCTTGAACCGTTTTTTTGAAGCCAGTTTCCTTATATTTCAAGGTCTATCCAGTATTAACATGGGCCCAATGAAAATTTCAGTAGAAACGCCTTTATTTGACTTCGATGTAATCGACCAATTTAAGAAATCAACCTTTTCAGTGCCAAATACTAGGGTTAAAACTATTAGTGGATGCATTGAGAAGTTCACCAATGAAAATAATTTATATGATAACCAACATATATTTTGGCAACCCGTCAAAAAATCGAATGTCAGATTGTTGCTAAATACCAATGATTTTGGCCAGTTAGGAAACTTTTTGCGTCAACAAATTAAATGCAACATTTTTATTGGCGAGGAAACGTTGAAGAAATATGAACTGACTATATCTGGATTCTACGACAACTTTTTGGGAGGTTCTGCCCCTAGTATAAGCAATGTTGTGAAGGATAAGGACGTTGCAGTGTCACGCAAGAGTTTGAGCAATACATCAAAACAACTCTCTATACTTGAAAAGCCCACAAATAAGGCACAACATCAACCAGCGCAACCAAGTGAGGTAGAGGAGAAGAAGTATGTTTTGCTATCTGGAAACAAGCCCGAACTCACAAAGTTTTTTTCTAATCTTGAAAGTAATGTGCAATTACAAGAGGTTTATGATGGTTATAAAGCTTACAAGAAGCTACTAAATAAGTTTAATGGTCAAAAAAGGAGAATGGAGTCTTTCTTAAATGAAGACATTCCGGCGCCAGATGGCGAAAACATGAAGCAAGTAGCTTTATTTGAGAAACTGGACGAAAAGGAGAAACACCTTGTGGAACCAAATGATCAGTCATTACACGTTGAAGTGGGTAACGAAGACAATTCACTGCATTTCATATTAAGCAACAATACAAAATCAATAGTTCCAGGGAATTGTACGTTGGAGTTCTCAAGTCCGACCTCCGAGATATTCAGGATCAGAATGGGGCCGCATGAAATAGGTATAAAAGGGCAAAAAGAGTTACGGTATTTTCCATCTCTATCTACTCCTCTCTCTGATTATACAATCAAAGTTATAAATCAGGACGGTGATACCATATTCGTTGGTAGATGTGCTGATTCCAGTGATATAAGTTTGAAATCCCCATTGCCCTCATATTCAACGGGTAGTTTTCACACGTTACAAGACCCTGATAATATATTCCGTGCGGATGCGCTTTCTTCGTTTGATGAATTGAGCATCGTAAGCACCCCTTTTTTAGATGAGACAGAGAATTCCTATAATTCTGGTTCCACATTAAGTAGGCCATTTACATGGGAAGAAATATAAGTGCTTTCTTATATTCTTTTCGATTTTCTAGGTATACTTCGTATTCAAATTTAATTTATTTATGTTTTCGTTTCATATTTAATCTTAATGGGCGTAAAAAAAACGATTAATGTTAGCTTTTTTTTTTGAAAGGTATCTTTAAAACGATAGCTATAAGGATAGAATACCATCGAAAAATAAATAGTTATATATAATATAAATTGAGAATACATGCTCTTGAGATCAACAGTTTCTCTACTATCAAGGTGGTACCTCCATATTGGTTAATCTGAAGGAGGAAGTAGAGCAAATAATGTTCACTGGAATAATAGATGCGATTCAAAGAAAAATGTCAAAGCACAACGTGAGAAGCAATGTGAAATCGGCCTGTATTAATTCCAATGATCATTCCTACAAAAATGGGTTAAAAAAGGGTTTATTCACACAAAGGAAAATATCCAGGAATTCTATAGAATTTACTGCTGATTTTTGACTAATTCTTTTACAATACAATGAAGCATTTGGTCAAATGTTTAAACAAAGACCACAAGAGAATTCGAAACAAGTTTTGTGTGGTTTACAAAAAATTGGCACCCTTTACTGGTTGATGAGAATATATTTGCTGCGATGGTAGTTCTGCTCTGTTCGGGTTTCATTAAATGTGAACGTTTGCGATAATTAATTTCACTCCGTTCTTTTCATCGTAGTATGTTTTTAGTCTTTGAGACTGGAAAATCCCACTTATATCTTTCACATAGGAACAACAAAAGTAAGGAATTTTTCTGTAAAACCTTATTGGTAAAACTTTTGTCATTTTCCTTTAATATTTTCGCTGATCGGTATTACTCTAGCTTATATGTCAAAAGTGACACTCCGCCATTCTTATTGCGAATAACGTACTAAATGACATATAAATTTCAAGTGAGTGTTCCGCCTTTTCGGGTCCGTTTCGTAAGTGTTTCGTGTTCCATTTAAGTAGCAACTGCTAGTCAATCCCTGTCAAACAAGCAGCAACTCTTTTTTCCCAGCTCATCGATGATATTTTTTGTTCAAACTTGTTTCCCGTTTGTTACGCCGTCCCTTACCGTGTTAAACGGAGTTACACAGGTCTTTTCTGACTTGTTTATTGATTGATATAAGAATAGGAGGGATTGGAACTATAAATAAGCACCGGTATACAAAATTGCCTACGGATTCATTGCGTTATGAGCAACAACTTAGGTTAGTTGATCAGCGCATAATACTATTTCCTCACCTGAGGGTCCTTTCAACCTTTCCTTCCTCAAACTGACGAACAAGCACCTAGGTGGTCTTTTACATAATATATCAAATTGTGGCATGTTAGCGCCAAGTTTGTGTGCACTCAAATATCTGGTTTCAACTGCTTTATTTATCTTGTATCTTGCAATATTCACTCACGTTAACTCAAAAAACTAACTTTAATTGTCGTGTTTGTATCGCGTTCTTTCAAGAAACGTACCAGCAGCGCATTACTTGTGCTCCGAAAATAATTGATACTGTGGTACCTTCATTTCATATTTCAAAACAGTACCTTTGCTGGTTCTCTTTGATTTTTAGACAGTCCCGCAGGTTCGTTTGGTGGTACTATCCTGTGACAAAAAGTTGTTTTGGTATGTGATCTGCGCAGACTTCATAGTGTAATAAGCAGAAATATATTAGCAAACAAACAGTACTGGTAATAGAACACCAAAACGGACGACATTGAAGCAGCCAAGAACCTGACGGAAAAAGCACGTACAGCCTATAGTGTTTGCGATGTATGTCGGCTGTTTATCAAAATGATTCTCCCGATGTGGATATTGATTAAGAGAGTAAGCGTAAGTCTGATGAACTACTCTTTCCGGGATATGTCATAAAGCCCATGGAATCTATCACAACCGGTAGGCCGAATAGTCTTGATTCTAGCGCAGAAGATGTGCTAGAACCTCCTGACTCTAGTACTGAGGTAATTTTGCCTGCTTCTGAGATGGTTAAAGGAAGGTTTGATTCGATTGGAAATGGTATGCTCTCTTCACAAGAAACAGGTCAGACTGCCATAGATATGATGGTACAAAACAACAAACTGCTAGATAATAGAAAGTAACTATACCAATCTATTGCTATAATAATAGAAAGATTGCCCGAGAAAGACAAGAAGAGAGCTACCGAGATGCTTATGCGAAAAATGGATTGTACACAGTTATTGATTCCACCAGCTCCAACGGAAGAAAATGCTATGAAGCTCGTAAGCGTTGTTACTCAATTGCCCACTTTAGTTTCACCAGATCATCAAGCTGCATTAATAAATGATTTATTCATCCCGGAATATCTAAAGGAAATAGTTTCAATGAACTGGCGGCACAAAATCGTTTACAGCAAAAAAGTAATAAGATGGTAGAAGGAAGGACTGAAGTGAACCCTGCTAATGCAAGTGAAGAAGTACCTTTTAGACGAACAAGAAGTAGAGACACAAATGCAAGAGGAGCATATAAATTACAAAACACCATCGCTGAGAGCCCTAAGGTGGTTCCCACGAAAATAAGAAGAGTGGTAATGAGGATAAGGGGTATATAATCTCGTAATACTTCTAGGGTATGATGATCCAATATCAGAGGATATGATAACATGCTGATCGCGATAACATAACTATACCTTACACATAGTGTTTGGAACATAACTTCTTCTGTTAGCCGTGAATGGCCACCAATACTGGGGTGATTTCATCTTTTTGAGATCATGTTCCCAATATTCATTCTGTTTCTTGAAGATGTGAGTACTTCCTTGATGTAAAAATATGTAGATAACAGCTGAAAGCATCATTTGCTACAGCGCAACCACATGTTAAGTATTATAAGATGCGCTTCTATTAGTCTTGTTGTATGACCCGGAAAAGGGGCGTGACGTGACTGATACACCTATACGTGAAGTAGTCCCATTCACACCTCTGTGATATGAGCAGCTAAGGGGAATCAGACAAAAGTGGGCTTAAGTCAAGGCAATACGTCAGCAGCTTGCTTTAAGGGAACTTCTGGGAAGTGACTAACTCGAAGAACAACAAATGAGTTTACCAAGGGGGTACCCCTTATATGTTTGCGATGAATACAGAAGTTTTAACGTAACTGTGCCATATTTAGATATCAATATCATGCTTCGGTGTATTGGACAGGTTTCGTCATTAAACGATACGTATGGTTATAAACATTTGTTTTGGCAACCGAATGACAAGTCTAACGTTCGGATCTTACTAAATTGTCAAGATTACGGTCGCTTGTTTGGTTACTTGCAATCCCAAAGAAAATGCACGGTTTATGTTGGAGAAGGAACGCTGAAGAAACACGGATTAACCATCTCTACATACTTTGACGAATTCCTGGACCACAGAAAGTTCGAGGAGAAAGGAACCTCATGCACAAGGGACGTACACGAAGAGCCCTCATCTCCGGAAGCTGCTCCTAGAAAGGAAATAAACCCGAACGCGAAGGATAGTGTGGTCGTGCCAAGAGAATGCTTGGATAGTTTTACAGAACAGCTTTTCAAGTTGGAAGAGTCTCTAAACAAGTTGGAACTCGAGCAAAAGGCTAAAACGCTCACTGACAAGGAGCCTGGCCACAGAATAAGTGGCACAATTGACATCCCTGAAGATAAACCGGAACTGGTTAACTTCTTCATGCAATTGAAAACTGTGAAACAGCTTGAGGACGTGTTCCAACGTTATCATGACTACGAAAAGTTGCTTGAGAAACCTGCCGGTGTGACGCAAATCCTGGATAACCTTTCAAAAGATGAAACCAAAATTACTCAAAAAGCGGAGATTGGAACGGAAGACCCGAATGATCGCTCACTGCAAGTTATAGTGAACCAAAGGGACAATTCCTTGTACTTCCAATTGTTCAACAACACAAACTCTGTTCTGGCTGGTAACTGCAAACTAAAGTTCATCAGTGCTGAGGATAATCCAATCGCAGGTATAATTGAAATGGGCCCTCATGAAATAGGAATAAAGGAACGCAAGGAATTGCGGTACTTCCCGTATGCACCCGAACTAACGACTGGTTCCACTGTCGAAATAGAGAATCAATATGGAGAGGTGATCTTCTTGGGTAAACATGACAGTTCTTCAAGAGTTAGCCTAAAACCGCCTTCAAGATTATCTGCGGAGAGTTTACAAGCATCCCAAGAGCCCTTCTGTTCCTTTCGAATCGATACATTACCGGAACTAGATGATTCCAGTATCATAAGCACATCCATATCACTATCTTATGTCGATGGCAACGATGAGAAAGCGTTGACTTGGGAAGAACTGTAGAACAAACATCATTCTTTTACAATAGAGAATCCTTTTTTATATACAAATACATATACACGTAAGTTTGTTCGATAATGGAATTCACCTCCCAAAACCCCTTATTCTCATCATCACTGCCGTGAATTTTATACCTATTCTATTCTATATATATATCCCAACAATATACGGCTAATCAGAAAAAGTAGGGACGATCAGGGACGAGCAACTACGAGACTCCTTCCTACGCAGGTTTGTCAAAGAAAAGCAATGAAACAGTAAACAAGTAGACAAGTAAACAAGAAAACCATAACTTTTCTTATGGGTTTCACATCTTATGGCATCTGGAATTATTTGTTCACCTATCACACCCGAAACATCCTTGTTTCGCCTGGCCCAGCATTATTGGGCAAGTGTGACCGATTATCCACAAGCAGCATGAGGAGAAAAGAAGCTGCCGCCAAAGCTACCAGCCCATTCTTGGACCTGGCTTGACTTTATAAAGAAGACCCTTTAAACTCTCTTGCACGGCCCCAGCACCTTGCCCCAGGTTGTAGCCATAAATCGTCTTTCTCCTTCTAGTGTGATGCCAACTCAAAATAGCCCCTCAAGAAGTGTCACCCGCCTGGGGAATGGATCCGCGGCGCAGAAAAGTCCGTAGAACTCTCGTTTCTTCTAGAACGCTCCCCTGGTGAAACGAAAATTTCCACCACAATAAAGCTGGCACACGCCCTTCTGAAAACACATGCTTGATATATCTTCTTACAAAAAGCATTAATCAACAATTATCTATCCTACCTGTAATCACTGGTCCAAGCGTATTCTATTGCCCTACTGTTCTCTCCGTTATCTTCATTGTCTAGAGCTCCTGGGAAAGAAAGACCGAAAAACAGAAAACAAAATCAGAAGAAGGCTTGTATACTTTTTCACCGACTGTAACAAGTGTCTAACCAAAACTTAGCATACTAACATACAGCATTGTATTTCTGTTGTTCATTTTGCTTTTCATTCAGTGTTACTTTTTTCCCACGTTACACGATATTTTGATATCAAACCAACCTGTATACATCATCTTTCTTCAGGGAGAATCATGTCCCAGCCTACTAGAAGTAAGAAGAAAGAACATGGGACCGATGCCAAATCGTCCCACATGACTCGGACGCTGGTAAATCATATTCTTTTTGAAAGAATGCTCCCGATTCTTCCAGTAGAGTCGAACCTACGTACATATACAGAAGTGGAGGAATATTCCTCATTCGTCTCATGCAGATCTGTACTCATCAACGTCACCGTTTCGCGAGATGCAAACGCTATGGTGGAGGGTACTTTGGAGTTGATAGAATCACTTCTTCAAGGGAATGAAATAATTTCAGATAGGGCCAGCGATGATGTTATCGAATCAATACTGATCACGCTAAGGTTATTGAGTGATGCGCTTGAGTATAACTGGCAAAATCAGGAAAGCTTGCACTATAATGACATATCGACTCACGTAGAACACGAGCAAGAACAGAAATACAGGCCCAAACTCAACAGTATTCTGCCTGACTATTCATCAACCCATTCTGATGGCAATAAGCATTTTTTCCACCAGACTAAACCTCAAGCGCTGATACCAGAATTGGCATCCAAGTTACTAGAAAGTTGCTCGAAGTTGAAGTTCAATACAAGGACTTTGCAAATCTTACAGAATATGATCAGTCACGTCCACGGTAACGTTCTGACGGCATTAAGTTCCTCCATTCTTCCCCGCCACCAATCCTATCTGACAAAGCACAACTACCCTTGTCATTGTAAAATGATTGACTCCACTTTAGGCCACATTCTCCGATTCGTAGCAGCTTCCAATCCATCCGAATATTTCGAATTCATCAGGAAAAGCGTGCAAGTACCTGTAACGCAAACACATACGCATTCGCACTCTCATTCACATTCACTATCATCTTCCGTTTACAACAGCATTATACCCCACTTCGATCTTTTTAGTTTCATCTATCTAACCAAGCATAATTTCAAAAGATATTTGGAGCTCATCAGAAACTTATCTATGGCACTAAGGAAATCGATCTATCATTGTTTACTTTTACATTTCAGTGCCAAGGCAATAATGTTTTGGATAATGGCCAGGCCTGCAGAATATTATGAGCTTTTTAACATATTAAGAGATAATGATGGCGAATACTCGAAATCTGTGAATTTGTTGAGTCATAACCTTTTCGAGGAGATTCATTCGACTTTTAATGTAAATAGTATGATAACCACCAATCAGAACGTCTATCAAGGCTCATCATCTCCTTCGACATCCTCACCATCCTCACCGCCTAGCTCGTTGTCGTCGGACAACAACCAAAACGTAATAGCAAAATCTTTGAATCGTCAACTCTCTCACCATCAATCCTACATTCAACAGCAACCTGAAAGGAAACTTCATTCCTCGTGGACAACAAACTCTCAATCATCTACTTCATTGTCGTCTTCAACTTCTTCTTCCACAACAACCGATTTTTCTAACCATGCACAATCAGGAGAACATGATTCTTCCTTACCAGATACTCCAACGATGTCCAACGTCACCATTAGTGCATCTTCCTTATTATCTCAAACTCCAACACCAACAACGCAATTGCAACAGCGATTGAACTCTGCGGCAGCAGCAGCGGCAGCATCACCGTCGAATTCGACTCCAACTGGATATATAGAAAAACAACAAAATCGATATTCATACGACGCACACAAAATCGGCCAAACTGGTAAGGATTATGATGAAAATTTCTTATCTGTCACTCGTCTGGATAATATTTTGGAACTATACACACATTTTGATGATACTGAAGTGCTACCGCACACGTCTGTTCTGAAATTTTTAACCACTTTGGCAATGTTCGATATTGATCTCTTCAATGAATTGAATGCGACTTCATTCAAGTATATCCCCGATTGTACAACACACCGGCCAAGAGAGAGAACAAGTTCATTCAATAACGCCGCACATGAAGCGGGTTCGGAAAAGACATCAGGTATAAAACACATCACACAAGGCTTAAAGAAATTGACTTCTTTACCCACTTCAACCAAAAAGACTGTAAAATTCATGAAAATGTTATTAAAAAATCTAAATGGGACTCAAGCCGTATCTGATGTTGCCCTTTTAGATACTATGAGGGCTTTATTATCATTCTTAACAATGACTTCTGCCGTCTTCCTCGTGGATAGAAACTTACCTTCGGTACTTTTTGCCAAGAGGCTTGTCCCCATAATAGGGACAAATTTAAGCGTTGGTCAAGATTGGAATTCGAAAGCGAATCACAGCTTAATGGTTTGTTTGAAAAGAAATTCTACATCATTTGTTCAGTTACAACTAATATTCTTCTCTTCAGCCATCCAATTTGATCATGAATTGTTGCTTGCACGTTTGAGCATTGATACGATGGCCAACAATCTAAATATGCAGAAGCTATGCCTTTATACCGAAGGATTCAGGATATTCTTCGATATACCAAGTAAGAAAGAATCGCGTAAAGCAATCGCAGTTAAAATTTCCAAATTTTTCAAGACATTATTCTCAATTATAGCAGATATTCTCTTACAAGAGTTCCCGTACTTTGATGAACAAATTACTGATATAGTTGCTTCCATTCTCGATGGTACAATCATAAACGAATATGGTACAAAAAAACATTTTAAAGGCAGCTCGCCATCTTTATGTTCGACAACCAGATCAAGGTCCGGATCTACATCTCAAAATTCAATAACACCTGTTTCTCCCTTGGGATTAGAAGCTGATCCATATCCAATTAACACTTTATCTTTAGTTGGCTCAGGCACTCCAAGAAATTCTGACAACATCAACTCTTTAAACGCTTCCCCAAAAAATTTGTCTTCTGATCCGTATCTGTCACATCTTGTAGCCCCAAGAGCCCGCCATGCGTTAGGCGGTCCATCTAGTATTATAAGGAATAAAATACCGGCTACACTGACTTCGCCTCCAGATACTGAAAAGTCGTCACCAATACAGCGTCCGCAAACCGATAGTATCAGTGCTACGCCTATGGCAATAACAAACTCTACTCCTTTATCATCTGCTGCCTTGGGAATTAGGTCGCCTTTACAGAAGATAAGGACAAGACGTTACTCCGACGAAAGTCTAGGGAAATTCATGAAATCTACAAACAATTATATCCAAGAACATTTGGTACCAAAGGATTTGAATGAAGCTACTCTTCAAGACGCTAGAAGAATAATGATTAATATTTTCAGTATTTTTAAAAGACCCAATAGTTACTTCATTATCCCACATAATATAAACTCCAATTTACAGTGGGTTTCTCAAGACTTCAGGAATATTATGAAACCAATTTTCGTTGCCATTGTAAGTTCAGATGTAGCCTTAGAGAGAACAGCACAATCGTTTATGGATACCTTATTATCAAATGTTATTAATTATAGCGGATCAGATCAGAATATTAGCATCGAAGGCTATCATCTTCTTTGCAGTTATACTGTGACATTATTTGCTATGGGTCTTTTTGATTTGAAGATTAATAATGAAAAGCGTCAAATTCTCTTAGATATAACCATAAAATTCATGAAAGTTAGGTCTCATTTGGCTGGAATTGCGGAGGCTTCACATCATATGGAATACATAAACGATTCTGAAAAGCTTACTTTTCCACTGATAATGGGGACTGTTGGGAGAGCCTTATTTGTTTCATTATACTCTAGTCAACAGAAAATTGAAAAAACTTTAAAGATTGCATACACAGAGTATCTTTCTGCTATTAATTTTCATGAAAGAAACATTGATGATGCCGATAAAACCTGGGTTCATAATATTGAATTTGTGGAAGCGATGTGCCATGATAACTATACAACTTCTGGCTCAATTGCTTTCCAAAGGAGAACCAGAAATAATATTTTACGATTTGCTACTATTCCTAATGCTATATTACTTGATTCTATGAGAATGATCTACAAAAAGTGGCATACGTACACGCATACGAAAAATTTAGATAAACAAGAACTAAATGATTTCAGGAATTTCGCCGGTATTTTAGCCTCTATGTCTGGTATCCTGTTCATCAATAAAAAGATACTGCAAGAAATATATCCTTATCTACTCGACACCGTTTCCGAATTAAAGAAAAATATCGACTCTTTTATCTCAAAACAATGCCAATGGTTAAACTATCCTGATTTATTAACAAGAGAAAATTCAAGGGATATTTTGAGCGTAGAGCTACATCCCCTGTCGTTCAACTTACTCTTCAATAATTTAAGGCTGAAATTAGGAGAGTTGGCTTGTTCAGACCTATCAATACCAGAAAACGAAAGCTCCTATGTTTTATTGGAACAGATAATCAAGATGCTGCGAACAATCTTAAGTCGTGATGATGATAATTTTGTGATGATTCTTTTCTCTACAGAGATCGTTGACCTTATCGATTTACTGACAGAAGAAATAAAAAAAATTCCAGCTTATTGTCCAAAGTATCTCAAGGCAATTATTCAAATGACTAAAATGTTTAGTGCTCTGCAGCACTCAGAAGTTAATTTGGCTGTCAAGAACCATTTTCATGTTAAAAATAAATGGTTGAGACAAGTAACCGATTGGTTTCAAGTGAGTATTGCGAGGGATTATGATTTCGAAAACTTGTCAAAACCGCTTAAAGAAATGGATTTAGTGAAAAGGGATATGGATATTCTATATATAGACACTGCGATCGAGGCATCAACGGCCATTGCATACTTGACCAGGCATACTTTTTTGGAGATTCCACCAGCTGCGTCAGATCCCGAACTGTCTCGCTCCAGGTCAGTAATATTTGGATATTATTTCAATATCTTAATGAAGGGCCTTGAGAAAAGTAGTGATCGTGACAAGTTCCCGGTATTTTTGAGACACAAAATGAGCGTTCTTAATGACAATGTCATACTTTCGTTGACAAATCTTTCCAATACCAATGTGGATGCGAGCTTGCAATTTACCTTACCAATGGGCTACTCTGGAAATAGAAATATCAGGAACGCATTTTTAGAAGTGTTCATCAATATTGTTACGAACTATCGCACCTACACAGCTAAAACTGATCTCGGAAAATTGGAGGCGGCAGACAAGTTTTTACAATTTACGATAGATCATCCCCAGTTATCATCGTATGGAGCAGCAGTTTGTCCTGCTAGTGACATTGATGCCTATGCTGCAGGCTTAATAAATGCATTTGAAACAAGAAATGCCACTCATATTGTAGTGTCACAATTGATCAAAAATGAAATTGAAAAATCTTCTAGACCTACTGACATCCTCAGAAGAAATAGCTGTGCTACGAGATCATTATCTATGCTAGCTAGATCCAAAGGAAATGATTATTTGATCCGTACTTTGCAACCACTGCTCAAAGAGATTATTGAGAGAAAGGATTTTTTTGAGATTGAAAAGTTAAAACCAGAGGATTCAAATGCTGAACGCCAGATAGAACTTTTCGTCAAATATATGGATGAATTATTAGAAGCCATATCCAGTTCTGTCTCCTATTTCCCACCTCCCTTATTTTATATTTGCCAGAATATATATAAAGTTGCGTGTGAAAAATTTCCGGACCATGCTCTTATCGCCGCTGGATCTTTCGTATTTCTACGGTTTTTTTGTCCTGCCTTAGTAAGCCCCGATTCTGAAAATATCATAGACATTTCTCATCTGAGTGAGAAACGTACATTTATCAGCTTGGCTAAGGTTATCCAGAATATTGCCAATGGATCAGAGAATTTTTCGAGGTGGCCAGCTTTGTGCACTCAAAAGGTTTTCCTCAAGGAATGCAGTGACAGAATTTTTAGGTTCCTTGCTGAACTTTGTAGAAAAGACCGGACCATAGACATCCAAGTTAGAACAGATCCTACTCCAATAAACTTTGATTATCAATTTCTTCATTCTTTTGCCTACCTTTACGGACTTGAAGTAAGAAGGAATATACTAAATGATGCAAATCATGGCGACGGTGACATTGACGGTAACGACTTTTATACGACTACATTTTTACTTATTGACGATGTCCTTGGCCAATTAGGTAAACCTAAAATGAAATTCTCCAACGAAATACCAGTTTACATCAGAGAGCATATGGATGACTACCCTGAACTTTATGAGTTCATGAATAGACACGCATTCAGAAATATTGAGACCTCAACAGCATACAGCCCAAACGTCCATGAGTCTACTTCAAGCGAAGGTATCCCAATAATTACGTTAACAATGTCAAATTTCTCAGACAAACACATAGACATTGATACAGTTGTTTATAAGTTTTTACAAATATATGCTCGAATCTGGACCACTAAACATTGCTTGATTATCGATTGTACGGAATTCGATGAAGATGGACTTGATATGAGAAAATTCATTTCTTTGGTTATGGGACTATTACCAGAAGTTGCACCGAAAAACTGTATGGGCTGTTACTACTTTAATGTAAACGAAACATTTATGGATATTTACGGAAAATGTCTAGACAAAGACAACCTATTCGTTTCTTCCAAGATTCCTCATTACTTCATTAATAGTAATTCTGATGAAGAACTTATGAAATCAGTAGGTATAACGGGGCAAGGTTTAAAAGTTCTGCAAGACATTCGTGTTTCTTTGCACGATATCACCCTGTATGACGAGAAAAGAAATAGATTTACACCAGTTTCACTGAAAATAGGTGACATTTATTTCCAGGTCTTGCACGAAACCCCTAGGCAATATAAAATCAGGGATATGGATACCTTATTTGATGTCAAATTTAATGATGTCTACGAAATTAGCCGCATTTTTGAAGTACATGTTTCCTCAATTACCGGAGTGGCTGCTGAATTTACAGTGACCTTCAAGGACGGACAAAGGTTGATTTTTAGTAGTCCCAAATATCTTGAAATTGTGAAAATGTTTTATTATGCGCAGATTCGACTAGAAAGTGAATACGAAATGGACAACAATTTAGGTACATCGTCCTCAAATTCGAATACCAGGGACAAAGAACAGAAAGAAAGAACAAAATTATTATGTCATTTACTACTAGTATCTCTTATCGGTTTATTTGATGAAAGTAAAAAAATGAAAAACAGTTCATATAATCTAATAGCTGCTACTGAGGCATCTTTCGGGTTGAACTTTGGCTCACACTTTCATCGTTCTCCCGAGGTGTACGTTCCCGAAGATACCACAACATTTTTAGGTGTGATTGGAAAATCCCTTGCGGAATCTAATCCAGAACTTACAGCCTATATGTTCATCTATATTTTAGAAGCATTGAAGAATAATGTAATTCCTCATGTTTACATCCCTCATACAATCTGTGGGTTGTCTTATTGGATTCCTAACCTGTACCAATATGTGTATTTGGCTGATGATGAAGAAGGTCCTGAGAATATATCTCACATTTTCCGTGTGCTCATCAGACTTTCCGTGAGAGAGACGGACTTCAAGGCCGTGTACATGCAATATATTTGGTTGCTACTTTTAGATGATGGTCGGTTAACTGACATTATTGTTGATGAAGTTATTAACCATGCGTTGGAGAGAGATTCTGAAAACCGTGACTGGAAGAAAACAATTTCATTGTTAACCGTATTACCAACTACTGAAGTTGCCAATAACATCATTCAAAAAATAATGGCAAAAATTAGATCGTTTTTACCATCGCTTAAGTTAGAAGCTATGACTCAAAGTTGGTCCGAACTAACTATATTGGTTAGAATAAGCATCCATGTTTTTTTTGAAACTTCTTTATTGGTGCAAATGTACTTACCAGAGATCTTGTTTATTGTATCCTTATTAATTGATGTTGGTCCAAGGGAGCTCAGATCGTCGCTGCACCAACTACTAATGAACGTGTGCCATTCCCTGGCCATAAATTCAGCATTACCACAAGATCACCGAAATAATCTCGATGAAATAAGTGACATATTTGCACATCAGAAAGTAAAGTTTATGTTTGGATTTAGCGAAGATAAAGGACGAATTTTACAGATTTTCAGCGCATCGTCGTTTGCAAGTAAGTTTAATATTTTGGATTTTTTCATTAACAATATAATACTGCTGATGGAATATTCTTCGACATACGAGGCGAACGTATGGAAGACAAGATACAAGAAGTACGTTTTAGAATCCGTGTTCACCAGTAATTCTTTCCTTTCTGCGCGCTCTATCATGATCGTTGGTATAATGGGTAAATCTTACATAACTGAGGGATTATGCAAAGCTATGCTGATCGAGACCATGAAAGTTATTGCTGAACCTAAAGTTACTGACGAACACCTTTTCTTAGCCATATCTCATATCTTTACCTATTCCAAGATTGTCGAAGGACTGGATCCCAACCTTGATTTAATGAAACACTTATTTTGGCTGTCAACTCTCTTCCTTGAATCACGCCATCCCATAATCTTTGAAGGAGCTCTTCTATTTGTGTCAAACTGTGCGAGGCGCCTATATATGGCCCAGTTTGAAAACGAAAATAACACACTGTTAATTACTACCTTATTAAAAGAGAGGAAGTTTGCTTATTCATTCTTAAGCCAAATAGAACGTATTAATGGTATTGTTTGGAACCAGGATAATTTTACACATATTCTCGTTTCCATAATTAATAAAGGGCTATCCAACCCTTTTATCAAGAGCACAGCATTTGATCTCTTAAAAATGATGTTCAGGAACTCCTATTTTGAACATCAAATTGATCCGAAATCTGATCATTATTTGTGTTACATGTTCTTGTTGTATTTTATACTAAGTTCTAGTCAATTTGGAGAACTTTTAGGTGACGTTGATTTCGAAGGTGAAATGGTCACAATTGAGAACAAAAACACTATTCCAAAGATTTTGTCAGAATGGTTGAGCTCTGACAAAGAAGATGCTAACATTACACTCTATCAAGGTGCCCTGCTGTTCAAATGTGCGGTTACGGATGAACCAAGTAAGTTCAGGTTCGCCTTAATTATTAGACATCTGCTTAAGGTAAGACCTATTTGTGCATTACGTTTTTACAGTGTTATTCGTGACGAAATTAGAAAAATCTCGGCATTTGAACAGAATTCCGACTGTGTCCCCCTAGCCTTCGATATACTAAATTTATTGGTAACAAATTCGGATTCTAATTCATTAGACAAACTCCACGAAGAGTCAATTGAACGTCTTACTGAAAGAGGGTTATTAATTGTGACTTCGGTCAATACATTTGCGAAGAATTCTGACATGATGATTTCATTGGATATAGGACCTGAAGATATCTACGAACGTAAAAGAATAATGACAATGATTTTGTCGAGGATGTCATGCTCTGCTTAGAGTGTATATAAATCAAGTGAATAAAACATTAATATTTAACTGCGTACATGAATGTGTATGTTTTTTATTCATCGATTTTTTGACACTTTTTTACGTGAATTACTTTCATACAGCAACATTCTTATATATTCTATCGTGTAGTGTGGCTCAATGAGTTTAAACGCCATATAGACTAATGTACAAATTACTGCATTCAAATTACGTGAATGAAAAGAAACGGACAATATACTTACCGTCTTAATTGAAAGTATTTCTGTGAATCTTTTCAAATTCTGCCTTCTCCTTCTTATATAACAACATGGTAGCACGAGCATCTTCAACAGAAGAATGCTCACCTTCTTGAATTGCAACTTTCAATACCTCCCGGGTTAATTTCTTTAAGCTTGGAGTTTTACCTTTAGCATAAGCTTGCCTGAATGGTAGGTGTCTAGAAGTATCTCTCAGCATTGATTTTGGGTGAGATAGCATCAAAGCTTCGAGGTCATGCTTTAAAGCATGACCTACAAGAATCCTACCATCCAAAACATCAGCAGTCCTCTTTTGTGCATCTTTGAAGGTTATCGCGTTCTTCATATGTTCTGGTTTAATACCACTAACCCAGGTTCTCCATTCTACAACCTTCTCCCTCGGTTTCACAAACTCATCCAGGATGATATGTCCATAATAATTTACAATAGATATCCTAGCTAACGCAGATTCTTTACCTTCGGGTCCAACGCCTACAAATTCGCAGTCCATAGCAATGTACTTGCCAATTTCTTTGCTCTTGTTGTTACCACTACCAGTATTTTCTAACACACCTACCTGTACCGGTTCTTCGATAGTAGTATCTGCATTTCCTCTAGTCGGGTTGAATTCAAACACCTTTCCCTCGAGCTTATTCTTCTCATGTTTGCTGATTTCTTTGTTCATGCTATATACCATGTCCATGATCTTACTACCAGTTTTGCGCTTCTGGTGAACACATTGGGAAATACTATTGGGTCCGGTTACCTTGCTAATTTTCTTGCTACTGCTGATCCTCCTATTAGGTTGTTTACCCTTTCTAACAGAAACAGGACTGCTTTCAGAGGCTAATAGTGCTTGCCAGTTTGATGAAAGAGCCATTGAAATTATAAATTATCCGCTTTAAACAACTTGTACCCACCTATTCAGTGCCTAGAACCAGGCTACAATTGGACTATAATTGCGATGAGATTAGCTAAACTTTTGAAATTTTTCTTCTTTTAGCCGGCCGACCTTGCATTAGCCCGCGTCAAATATAAACAATACAATATGATGAATAACTTAATTACTTAACATAGGATAAATAAATGAGACAATACGAAAACAAAATAAAGAACCCGTATTCTGAAAGCTCAAGCACGGTACGGTGACACAGTAATGGATACGATGACAGTGTTGAATGAACTTCGGGCTCAGTTTCTGCGAGTATGCCCGGAGAAAGATCAGATGAAAAGAATAATAAAACCATACATTCCTATCGATGAATTCAATACAGAGCAGTGGTTAGATCCTTCTATTCGTGAACTGTATACAAACTCACACGGAGTAAGCCTTTTGCCTGAGCTAGAATCTCCACCGATATCTAAGGATTTCATGGAGAACTATGCTTCGTTAGGGAAAATGAGGATAATGAGAGAGAATGAAGGACAAAAAGGGAACACTAACCAGAACTTGATACGAACAGAGAAGGCTGAGGAAAATGAGGAAGAAAAACGGAATCAGCAGGACAAAAGTGCTAAAAACACTCTGATAGTAGAAGATAACGGAACACTTCGCTATAATCCACTAAATTCGCCTATTTCGGATTCTCTCTTAATTGGTGATGACCATACTAGTGGAAAAAATCAGAAGACGTCCTCAAAGGAAGATTTGTATTTAAATAGCTCGATAGAATTACAAAAGAAATCTAGCAAGAGATCATCCCTTCCTTTTGTAAGGATATTCAAAAGTCGAAGGGACCACTCGAACACTTCTGGAAATAAGAATACTATCAGCACAGCTGCTACAAGAACAAAAACACCAAATTTGCATCCAACTGGTGCACGTCACAATAAGAAAGGCAGTAAGTTTGATATGAATTTTGACTTCGATGAAAACTTAGAAGAGGAGGATGACGATGACGATGACGACGAGGAAGGTGACGATATACATTCACAATTTTTTCAATTAGATAATGAATTTGATGCGGAAAGTTCTGGAGCCAGTTCATTCCAAAAAGGCTCCAATGGCATATTAAATAATAAGAACAACACCTCCTACACAAATAACAGAAATAGCATCAGTATTCTCGATGATCGAGAAAGTTCAAATGGAAATTTGGGAAGCGTTACAAGGTTAAAACCACATTTTCCAACAAGCCAAAAGGGAAAGAATTTTCTAGTGGAGAGCAAAAACGATGGACAAAAACCAGATTCGTTGAACGTCAATAAAAGTGTAAATGGAGAGGGAGGCAGCACCGGCGGAAATGCATCTATCGGTAGGGATGGTTTAACGGAAACGGAAAGTAACAATATTTCTGATATGGAGTCATACATAAACGAGAAAGACTTAGATGATTTGAACTTTGATACAGTGACCTCTAACATCAACAAAACTGTTTCAGATTTGGGAGGACATGAATCGGTGATTGATGGAACAGCAGACACAAACCGGGATTCTAGCAGTCATGTTAATGATGATGAATTTAGTGCTCAAAATCACGATCGAATCACCCCTGGTTCATCATATGGGAAGTCTCTTTTAGGGTCTGAATACTCCGAAGAACACTACTTGAATAATGGATCATCGACTATGGAAAGCGGTGAAATGTCTATTGATTCAGACATACAAACTAATACTATACCTTCTCATTCCATACCGATGTCGATGCAAAAATACGGCATTTATCATGGTGACGATGACTCTACTTTGAACAACGTCTTTGATAAGGCTGTACTAACTATGAACTCATCGCGGCACCCCAAGGAAAGGCGTGATACTGCTATATCTGCAAAAGAGCCAACATCCTTTGCCAGTTCTAATAGAAAATTGTCTGTTAGCTCGAATTTAACATCGACAAGATCTCCCCTTTTTCGAGGACATGGGAGAACTTCATCAACAGTAAGTAGTGAACATATGAAAGTCCCGAAGTTCTCTGACGGTGTTTCACATAGAGCAAGAAAAAGTACACTGTCATTGAAGCAAGATCATACTCAATCCAATGTTTCCTCAAATGCTCATAAGAGCTCAAAAGAGGGGAACATTCTTATTGAGAAAAGTACTGATTATTTAGAGTTCAAACCTAAAACATCGCAGTTGTCAAATATGTTCAACAAAAAGAAAAAAATAACCAATACTAATTCTGTAGATGTATTGGAGTATTTTTCCTTTGTATGCGGTGATAAAGTGCCAAATTATGAATCAATGGGTCTCGAAATATATATACAAGCTTCAAAGAAATATAAAAGACACTCATTTACGACAAAAGTCCGAAAATCTTCCACCATCTTCGAAGTAATTGGTTTTGCTTTGTTTCTGTATTCCACTGAAAAAAAACCCAATAGTTTTGAAGAAGATGGATTGACAGTGGAAGACATCTCTAATCCGAATAATTTCGCCTTGAAGATTGTTGATGAAGATGGTGAACCATTTGAGGATAACTTTGGTAAACTTGATAGAAAGAGCACTATACAATCAATTTCGGACAGCGAAGTTGTGCTATGTAAGGTCGATAATGCCGAGAAAACCCGAAATGAAAATGAAACACCTTTACCATTTGATATTGGTGGTAGCCTAATGGATGCTTCGGCAATTGATGCTAACAGTAATAACGATACAACTGAAGGCACTATCAATCAACTGAGTTTCTACAAACCTATAATAGGTAATGAAGACGACACAGATAAGGCCAATGGTTCAAAGATCATTGACGTAACAGTGTTTTTATATCCTAACGTGAATCCCAAATTTAATTATACCACCATTAGCGTTTTAGTGACCTCACGCGTCAATGACATTTTGGTTAAATATTGTAAAATGAAGAATATGGATCCTAATGAGTATGCTTTGAAAGTACTGGGTAAGAACTATATACTAGATTTGAATGATACAGTATTAAGGCTCGATGGAATTAATAAGGTGGAACTTATCTCTAAAAAGGATGCAAGAGAGCTGCATTTGGAAAAGATGAAGCCGGACCTAAAGAAGCCCGTTTTGCCAACGATCCAAAGTAATGATTTAACTCCGTTGACTTTGGAACCTCTGAACTCATATCTGAAAGCGGATGCTGGAGGAGCTGTTGCTGCCGTTCCTGAAAACGCAAAACTGACATCTAAGGCTAAGAAGATTTCCGCAAAGTATAAGCTTAGTTTAGCAAAACAACACTCATCCTCAAGTGTTGCTAGTGGGAATGGTTCAATTACTGGAGGCCTAGCAAATGGAAATGGGTTTTTCAAGAACAAGAATTCATCGAAATCCTCTTTGCATGGGACATTACAGTTTCATAATTTAAACCGTTCACAGAGCACGATGGAGCATACCCCGGACACCCCCAGTGGGGTTGGTGATAACTTTCAAGATCTCTTCACCGGAGCTTATCATAAATACAAAGTATGGAGAAGGCAACAAATGTCATTCATAAACAAGCATGAAAGAACGCTGGCCATTGACGGCGATTACATATACATCGTACCTCCAGAGGGACGTATGCATTGGCATGATAATGTAAAGACCAAGTCACTACATATCAGCCAAGTGGTTCTTGTCAAAAAATCTAAAAGAGTTCCAGAGCATTTCAAAATTTTCGTAAGAAGAGAGGGGCAAGACGACATCAAAAGATACTACTTCGAAGCGGTTTCGAATCAAGAGTGTACTGAAATTGTGACTCGGTTACAAAACTTGTTAAGTGCATATAGAATGAACCACAAATAAATGTCATTCTTATTGTACTGTATCTTACATACATTTATTTTGTTTTATATCCACATTATAATATAGAAAAATACCCTCAACGTGATCTCGACTGTGATTGGTCGGAGTCCGCCTTTTGACACAAGGGAAGAAAAAGAAGCTTTTAGGAGCAAGTTATATCATGAAATGCAGAACCGAGTATCATTGAATAAAGTCAGTCGTTCTTCAACATCACTTATCACTGCAAAATGGGTGCTGCTTATCATTTCATGGGGAAAGCTATCCCCCCACATCAACTAGCTATTGGAACATTAGGACTATTAAGTTTATTGGTTATTCCAAATCCTTTCAAAAGTGCTAAGGCAAAAACTGTTGATATCAAAACTGACAATAAAGATGAAGAACAATTCATTGAAAACTACTTGAAGAAACATTTAGAAAGGCAAGATGCGTAAATAAAGCTCGATTGCTCCGCTTTTGAAGGCCTTTTGTACATACAGTAAATATTCTTTATACATACAGCTTTTGATATTCAGGATTTAAACATTTTTATAATTTAACAAACGTTTACATCCAGGTAGCGTGACGTTCACCCTTTCATATTATCTCTTTTTAATGTACAATACTATGTAAGACTACGTGATGGCAATATGCTCATTATTTAAATAAAGCGTCATTTGATAAAGGATCCGCAGCAATGATATTTTCTCTTCTCTTAATCTTCCTCTCCACGGCAGCATCGGCTCTAGATTTCGCCTCTTCAGCAGCTTGTTGTTTAATTTGAGCTCTTACGACATTTGGTGAAACATACTGTTTATTTTCGTAGATCTTTGGACCACCAAATGAACCTTCTAGAATCAAAATGACAGTCATAACGAATCTGGGACCAATTTCCACCAATGATATGTCCTCCTCACCATCTTCATATTCTTCTTTGTTTTTAGTACTATGTGAGATCTCGTATGTTCTCACCCATATCTTATCATCCACGATACTGAAGGACATGACGTGATCGATAAAGGGCTTGGACTTTCTAGCATTTGGTGGCACGCCAAAGTTGTGTACTAACAACTCCTTAATCAATTGATAGTGTGGGGAAGATTCGAAACGCTGGTCAAATGACAATACTGGACGAGAACCCTTTAAACAGTTACCTGTGAAATTCAATTCATCCATGGTATGCAAGTTTTGAATGTAAAATTTAATAGTAGGTCCATTTGGTGGTTTAGATAACCATAGATACAAATCTTGATGTTTTCTGGCCTCGAAGAATAGAACATTATTACAATTATACAACTCAGCGATTTCGTTTAATTGTTGAAGATCTTTCTTGGTATCCAATTTAGGCTCCTTCCTAGAATGAGGTAATAAACCGCTTAAATCTTGAATTAAATGACGATGTCTGTAGTTAACACCTCTACTCGAAATCAAAAGTGTTCTTTGCTTGTTCATAAATTGCTTGACATTGCCTTGCTTCTTTTCAAATTTACTATCTTTGCTCTTTCCTGCAAGGGCCTTGTAGATAGAAGACATATTTATTCGGATACTTGCAACAATTTAAGTATTACTTAAGAAAGATGACCAGCAGATCTGTTTTTGGAGACCTCTTGCTTGTAAATACTCTACTATTCACTATGCCAAAGGTATTAGCTTCTTTGCAAACTCTTGCGATGAGCATCTAAAATTTTTTCAGTCATCTCTAACGAAAGTCGCTTCTTACGGGCCGCCGAAGGCCCCAAGAAAAGAATACAAATCAAGTTGAAACTAAACTCAGTGGCAAAGCAACGATCCATAAAAGATTAGGTATAACCAACCGGGGGTTGAAGCATGTCCGAGAAGATACAGGAGGAAATCCTAGGGCTAATAAACAAATCTAGCTTCAAACAATGCTATATACGACTGGCACAATTGCAAAAACAATTCCCTAACGCATTGTATTTCAAGATTCTCGAAACTTATGTTAAGTTTAAGCAATCGCCTAGTAAGTTCGACTACATTAAGCTATTGGATGAGCCTTTCGGGCTAAATGGAACAAAAATCACGGGTGACACTCGTTCCTTGGAGTTTTTGCACAACTTCTTTGTAGAACTGGGGAAGTACGACGAAGCCTTACACGTGTATGAAAGAGGCAACTTTAAATTCCCTAGTTACGAATTGTCGTACCATTGGTTTTCAAAAGCTTTGGAAGATTCGAATTATAACCAAATGAGCAAAGCATCCCTTCAACTAGCCAAGTATTGCGATAGCGGGAACCTGCCTAAAAGAGTATACTACTTTTGGAATGCCATTTCAACTTTAGCCGTAGTAAGATTCCAGGAAAGCACTCTTCCTGAACCAAAAAAAATTATTTTGGCCAGGCTGGCACGTCAGTCTTTGTTAGACTTGAAACCGTTCGAGAATGTACAAGAAATCATCGCTTATTGTCTGGTATTGGATGAACTGTTTCCTCAATCTAAGGATATCTCGGAAGAGATTGTTGAAATAGCTTTTGTTAATTTTGATACTTCAGTAAACCTGTATTTGAAAAACTTTATCCTGAAGCACGCCAAATTGTTGAATTCCCCGCAAAAGCTTTTTGAAGTTTGTTCGAAACTTATTGAAAAAGGTCTTGATGATTATGAATTAATTATAAATTTGATTGACGCGAGCTACAAACTTTCTACACCTCAAGAGGAGGTTAAACATTGGATTGATAAAAATTTGGGCGATTCAAGGAATACTCGATTGGCACGATTGAAAATTGATATAGTGTACACTAGTTCTGTTTCAGAGTCATCTTTGTCGTATTATCTATCAAAGTACCATAATAAACCTTGCTGCTCAATTGATTTGAATCATTACGCTGGCTACATAAATACAGATATGTTTAAAAACGTTATGGCCAAGTACGATCCGGATGATAAGGATTTGATTCATCATTGTAATATTTTAGAATTAAAACTGGTTGAATGTGATTCAGTTACTGACTACATCAAGTTTAGTGAAACCTTGTCAAAAAAATCGATAACCGATTATTCATCCTGCTCTAAATTCGTATTAGAAATAGTGAAGAATATATGCCAAGAAACTAATCCCGATTTGAAGGATATTCTTTTATGTATAACAATATTGGAAAAATACCAAATCAAGGACCCTCATAACTTTGGCACTATGTGTTGGCTAGTTGTTTTATACATGTATCTAGGCTTAGTCCCCGATGCTTATTTCCATTTTTCCAATCTAAAAATCAAAAATGTTCAAACAGATTCCATGGATTACATGATATTTACAAGGTTTTCTACTTTATTTCCTAACAAACAAAGTGAATTTTATTCCAAAACTTTCCATGAACATAATAATTTATATGATGTATCTCTGGCTAATATACCAAAATATATCCAGGTAGCATTTGAAAGAAATTCATATAGCAAAATATTAGGCATGTTGGAGATGAGGGATAAACTAATGAAATCTTATACCAGATGGATCAAAACTTTAGAAAACTTACAGTTCTCACGTTTATGCAACGACAAACGCGGCAATCTACTGCAAAAATTACATGGAGATTGGCGGTCTTTAGAAATGACGGAAAACCTATCATTTTCGGATAATAGAGATTTTTCGATACTAGATAATAACATTGCTCGATTTCTCAACCGTGATGGAATTTTAGAATATGTTAATTTGAATGAGAACTCGATTTTGTTAGCCTTGACTAGAGAACTTATTATCGAAGCTTTGCCAAATGGAGAGAAAACAGAACAAGTAAGCGCACTTCTAGAAAAACTTCCATCAGATAACTTTGAAGAACATTTGAATAATAACCTGACCGAAGTGGAATCAATGTCATTTCAGATTTTTTTCGAAATTTACGAAAATAACGGCAAGGAGCTGGGCAATTTAATTTCTAAGTTAATGGAAATTCCAATAAATACAAAAAAAAATTGGAAGATATCTCATACTTATCTCACCAAAATAGCAACTTTAAAAACTCTGGACAGTTTAAAAAGGATCAAGGATAAAGAAGTTCAAAAATTAATCAAGAATTCCCTTAAGGAGTTAAGAGGCTGTTGCGATGATATTTTCAAAGAATACTCAAATACTTTAGTCCAAGCGTTTGAAGAATTACACAATGGCAAATATAGCAGCTTATTAAAAGAGCTTGGTTCTAAACCTGAAAGTATTAAAAATATAAAAAATTCATTATTAAGCATCCAAAAGAATGTGAGAAATCTATAAACTTTAAATCTCGTCTTCATTATAGAACTATTACAACTGGACGGTTTTTTTTTCTTTTAGTTTTCTTTTAGGTAGATAAAATAACATGTATCGCAAGACTTTTATATCAGTATCCTTTTCAACTATATCCCAGTGAAACAAGTACTGTATGGTTCTCAAGGAGAATTAAATTTTAAACCCTTATGTACCCAGCAAAAAACGATGTTCTCTTTACAAGTATCCAAAGAAATTCATTCAAAATCACCACTTAATCCATTCCAATTTGGCCTTCAAGATAAAAAAAGCAATAAGACGATATATAATGGCCACACACACAATAATTCCCAAATACTTTTGTGTATCTCTCACTAAGCCGTATGAAACCAAAACATCATGCCCATTAGCAAATTTGCATGTACCATCCGAATTTTTCCCACCATCTTCACATGTTAATTTCAAATTACCTGGAAACGCAAAATTAATGATAATCATAGATGTGTACCCCACAGGGTTCAAATAGTTGAAACCCTTTAATACTCTCGACATGCCTAACGACATCAATCCTGACATTTGGGTACCAATGGATAAAATAATCGAAATAAAGTTAACAACGAATCCTGGTCTTTCAAAGAATGTGTTCGTCATTATACCCAGAGCTTCACCACAACAAGTAACAATAAAGGAACAATAAACGGTCGCAAAGAAATTGGCCGCAGTTCTTGGCAACCCACATGCAAATACTGTAAACACTGCGTATAAAACTGAAGCAAATGCGGATAACGGTAACTCTAGAGTCATATAAGCCAAGAAAAAAGGTGCTATTCCGTAAACATTGTCATTGTATTCTTCGTAAAAGTAATCTCTTTCAGTTGGATAGCATGCCAAGTTTCCTAACATACCCACAAAATACAACGCTGTAGATTCCTGTGCCAGCCCTAAACGATTGCTGATACTAGTATAATTATGCTTGACCGGAGCAAAAAATAAGGCGAAGATAACACCTAGACCAGGAATTTGTGCAATACGTGCCATTAAGGAGTCGAAGCTTCTTCTTGTCGTAGTAAATTGCCTCTTAACGTTGACTATGTATGCCAAAACCAAGTTAGCTGGTTTTCTTACGAAATCGCTGTATTCTGTTAAAAATGACTCTTGAGAGTATTGTTGTTTTTCAGAAAGTGAAGTGGATAAAATACTTTCAGTTTCTATATTTTCTTTCCATGCGGTAAGTAGCTTTTCAACTCTTGCTCTTGAAGTTTGTTCATTCTGTTCGTTTTGCGTATTGACTGAGATTAAATCGAGAAAAAAGTCTGCCACGTTCGTAAACGAAGGACAATTAAATCCCATTTTAGCAAAATAAGCAATCATTTCATCAGGTGATCCATTGAAAGCGGTTCTACCCGATTTAGCTAATAGCAAAACATTACCAAATCGTTTGAATAATTCTGACCTTGGTTGATGAATGGTAATAATGACTGTCTTCCCTTGTTCTGTACAAAGCTTCTCCAATATTTCTAATATAGTAGCAGATGTGAAGCTATCTAGTCCAGAAGTTGGTTCATCTAGTAATAAGATTGGAGGATCATTCAATAATTGCACCCCCATCGTTACTCTTCTCTTTTCGCCACCACTAATGCCTTTAACAAATTCATTACCAATAATATTGTTCTCACAGTGCTTTAAACCCAGAGATCTTATCAAGTTATCAGTTCTTTCCATTCTTTCTGCCTCAGTTAAATGATGCAACCTTAACGCAGATGCATATTTAAGGGTTTCTTTTACAGTTAAGGTGGCCAAAAGATGGTCATCATCCTGCGAAACATACGAGCATACATTTTTGAACATAAACTCTGAGACCTGAATGTCATTGAGCATAATCGATCCTGCAGTGTTAAACTTCGCAAAAAATGAGGATTTTAGTCTGCCAGAAATTAAATTCAACAGTGAGGACTTACCTGACCCTGATGGTCCCATAATAGCATTAATCATTCCAGGCTTGAAAATGGCATTCACCGATTGTAAAATTTGTTTAGTTTCGTGGCGATGGAAGTTACCTTTTTTCCAAGTTGAGAAAGAAGTTGAAAAAATGATTCGTAGGTCTATGTCTTGCAATTTTATAGTGATAGTTGTTTTTTTCTCTTTTTCTGCCTCCAAATCCTTTTGGTGATAAACATCGTCTAGCAGCTGAATTTCCGGTTTCACTTCTGTGGGAGTTTTGCTAATGGATTTCTTTCGTTTTGATTTCACCTCATTCTGTAAAGTAATATCAATCTTGTGCAAATACAGTACAACCGCACCTACTACAAAGTATCCTATAGACCAACATAATAGGATAACAGCGGGCACGGTTATCCAGTTCTTCGGAAATCCGTAAACTTCTAGAATCTGGTTACCTAAGCATTCCTCGAGATTGCCAGAGGTACAATAAGAATCCGTAAAAGTACTAGACATCAGAGTACCAAATGAATACCATGTAAAGGCAATATATTTAACCCAACGAACATACACTGGCATAACTTTAGCATTCACAAAAAAACCGCACCCCATTGATAATACTGTGAATGTCATATTCCCCACTAAAGAGGCCTTAGAAAAATCCCTCGATACAGCAACTGATAACATGGACAAACTGGAACATGATAATTGACATAAAAATACGATAGAAAATTGATAAAAGAATTTTCTAGCATTTGCTTCGAGTCCAAACATGAAATACGTTATACTGACAAAAATCATGGTCATGGCGAAATCGTCAGAAAGGAAGAGAGATAATTTTCTGGCGACAATAAATGCCAACGGTGTCACCGAACCTTCCGCCCTCTCTCTGTCATATAACGCAATGTCCTGTTCACAAAGTCGATACGTATCAAATAACAAATATAAGTAACATTGTAAAATAGTAGATGCATACAGACACGCGGTCGTTGTCCTTAAACCACCGATACTAGTTTTATCAGGTTTATAGTATATCCAACCGCAAACAGTACCAATGATCAGCGGTTCTGCGAAAGTCGATATTAGAGTAACATAATCTGAAAGATTAAGTTTAAAATTCCGTCTCGTCAAGACTGCAACTTGTTTCCAAAATGGTAGTCTGGTAGTCATATTTTGAATATGAATTTCCGTAGCGTTGCCTATACAAGATTCCGCCCGTAGTTTCAAATGAGTCCTTTCATAATCATGCCAATGACCAATCAATGAATTTAACCTGTTTTGCGTAGTAACCTCTTCCTTATCTGATCTAGAATCTACACTTGACAAATCGATGAAATAATCGGCTGGATTCACGAGCTGAGGAATACGATAACCAATAGATTCAAAATAAGGGATGATATTATTCATTTTGTCACAGTATACTACATTACCCTTTGACAAAATACAAACCTGGTCTAATAAGAATAATATATCTGATCTCGGCTGGTGAATTGACATGATAAAAGTTCTACCATCCTCTTTTGCTAGTTTTTTCAAAGTTTTAATAACCAAGTAGGCAGAATAAGCATCCAAACCAGTAGTAGGCTCATCCAAAAACATGACAGAAGGGTTTGAAATCATTTGAGTACCAATACTTAGTCTTCTCTTTTCGCCACCAGAAAGGCCTCTATGTGAGTTATCACCCACTAAAGTGTCGGCACAATCTTTGAGCCCTAATTCTTCTATTAACTGCTCAACCATTATTCTCTTAGTCCGTTCGGATGAATTAAGTTTCAAGTCTGCTGCAAATTTAAGAGTTTCTCTGCAGGTCAACCTGGGGGAAAGCACATCTTGTTGCGGTAGGTAAGCCATTATCACATGCTTATGAGTAGGGTGGTCTTGGTCATCCAAGTGACCCACCTTTAGCCTTGCCTCCCCAGATTCAGAACCCATGTCTTCCAAGACATACCGTATAGAACCGTTATGAGTTAATCCACCACTTATCTTGGATGCTAGAACATTCAACAACGTAGTCTTCCCGGACCCTGACCCACCCATAACTGCCATGACCGACCCACTGGGCAAGTCCATGGAAAATGCATTAACCAGCGTTGTGTTGGTCTTGGAGGCAACAATTGACAAATCCCTTACATGGAGACTTATCCTAGGGATTCTTGAGAAAGAAAGTTTATTTTCTATCAAATCAGTGGCTACATCGCCGTTCTTCCGCTGTGACATAGTACCTGCAGTTCGATATTTGGCGTTTCAGCTTGTAATTTGAAATACGATGATCGTTTGAAAGATAGCAAGTTCTTGTGCCTACTTCTGCATTTTCACTACGAAGTCGTTTATCTCATCACTAAGTTCTTTTTTTCCACCTTTCGATATTCGTATAAGTGTCAAACCAACAACACCAAAGCCAGACATAAAGCAGAATCAACAGCCAGGCATGGAATTGTAAACGATGCTCATAAAACGTTGTTATGTTTACATGTTTATACAAGTATATACTGATATAAGTCATCTTCGAAAGATATCCAAAAACTGGACTCCCAGGGGCCTTGCAGGCTCATCGGCACCAGGTTCGTCGTCGCCAGCAGTAGACGAATCTGTGGGTGTGGTACTTGAACCACGAAGTGGAATGCTTGCAGGTCCAGAGTTTCCCGCATTTGAACTTCCTGCGACAGCAGTGGCTGCCTGCGCTGTTGCCCTTGCTGCTGCCGTATTTGTAGCTGCATTAGCAGCCATAGCAACATCAGCCCTGGTAGGTGGGCCTCGGGAGATGTAATGTGATACAAATGGTATTCGCCAATGGTCTAGTCCCGGTAGCAGGCCCTTGTCGATGAAAATACCACACATCCAGCTAATGAATCCGCATATTATTCCTGCAAATCCTTGGTTTAGTATAAGCAATAGTATTAACCCGTTTAGAAGGAACTGATCGTTGATACTCCAATCTACAGCGCTCTTGTCCTCTTGCTTATTATAATTTTGACTTGCCACTCCTCCTCGAGGTCCCAGTAATCTTATACTCCATTCATAAATTTGAGGGGTGTATTCTTTGTAAAAGTGCATCAAGCTTAAAACGATGGGCAATGAACCTGTGCTAAAGTTGTTCCATTGAAGCCACGTAAACTGCCCAATAAAAGCGTTCCAAATGAGATTCAATCCCCAGATTGCTAATGTGGTGTACATCCATGATAGAGCAATCAATGTCAAATACTTGTGGGAACCTAGCAGTCGTTCCAAATGTCTAAACAGATACCATAATAGCGCCAGTATTACCGTGTCAGATTCGTTGATGGCACAGAACTGGAATATAAACAGGCGGAAGTACTGATGGTACGTCTGTAGGAAAGGATCATATTGTAGCAGGAATAGGTGCTTGTAACTTGCAATCGAAGCCACTAAGGGCACCACAAGGGTCATAACCATGGACAGTTTGGTGACAGGCATGGAAGCCAGCCCTACTGGAGGTTCCATAGACATTATATATAAGCGTTTGTGTTTCTTCTGTTCTTAGTCTTTTCCTCCCTTTGAAAGTTGAGTTCATCCATCAATTTTATCTTTCATTTTTAGAGAAAAAGAACCTCTTATACAATAACATCGAAAAGAGAAAACCGAACAGGGATAAAGAGGCACCTAGCAATGGATGTGGCCAATCAACTGCTTGATCAATTAGGTCACGGGAATTTTGTGCAATTGACATTGAACCTGTCCCAAAATGGTCACGAAGTTGCTCTCTTGCAGCAACAATTGACCGGATCTGATGACAAACGCTTGGAAACGCTGGTAGAGCAACACCCGGCTATGCCTAATGATACGAGATTTAATATGATGTGTGTATCGTATCTAAAATATGCCAGAGATGTTGACCCATGGTCAGTCTGGTCCAGTTCGGATCTAATATTTGAGTTCTATCAATGCTTGATCAATTGCCTCGTCAATGACAATGCTCCTCATATCGAAAAACTCATAACAGTATCAACCAGAGAGACGGAGCTTGTCATCGGCATAGCTGATAGGCTTGACTCGTTTCACCTACAGTTGCATACGAGCGGTCATCAATTTTTATCGCATATATCGTCCATCCTATCAAGATTATTTAACAGTATCAAGCCTCCACGAAGTAATGCATCATCTAAAAATATTCCAGGAAAACAGCGAATACTGCTGTACCTAGTCAATAAACTGAATAACATTTATTTCAGAATCGAGTCACCGCAACTGTGTTCCAACATCTTCAAAAACTTTCAACCAAAAAGCATGCTTACACATTTCAATGAGTACCAAATCGACCAGCAGATAGAATATAGATACCTCTTAGGAAGATACTACCTCTTGAACTCTCAAGTACACAACGCTTTTGTTCAATTCAACGAGGCTTTTCAATCGCTCCTGAGTCTGCCTCTAACAAATCAAGCGATCATTAGAAATGGTTCGAGAATACTCAACTACATGATCCCCACGGGATTGATATTGGGCAAAATGGTCAAATGGGAACCGTTACGACCGTTCCTTACTCAGGAAATAATTGATAATTGGAGCGCTCTGTACAATTATGTACGTTCTGGGAACATCCAAGGCGTGAGCCTCTGGCTGAGACAAAACGAACGTCATTTGTGTGCAAGACAGTTGCTAATTATACTACTAGAGAAATTGCCCATGGTCACATACAGAAATCTGCTCAAAACGGTAATTAAGATCTGGACTACCGAATGGGGCCAGAACAAACTACCATACTCGTTAATAGAACGGGCATTGCAGCTATCCATTGCTCAGACATTTGGAGATCCCAATGTCCAGGAAATTACTATTTATAACGGCATCCATTCCCCCAAGAACGTGGAAAACGTGCTCGTGACATTGATCAACTTGGGATTTTTACGTGCGAACTGTTTCCCACAATTGCAACTCTGTGTAGTAAAAAAGACCACCTTGATTCAAGAAATTGTTCCGCCAGTTAATGAACGGATCACCAAGATGTTTCCTGCACAGTCACGAATTCTTTGGTGATACATATAGAGAACAAGGAAGAAAGGAAGAGAGTGTATGTATATGTGTATATGTTTATACGAGTGTGAAAAAGCATATTTTACTTATGAGTTTTATTTTAGAATTATAAGAGCGGAATTTGTGAAAACGAAAACAAGAGAAGTGATTTTTAAAGGGAGCACACTTTAAAGAGACGTACCTAGAAACACAAGATGTTTTCACCACTCACGAAGGCACTATCGCTGCAAAGTTACAGAACTATCAACCTTCAGACAAGGACCGATGCATGGTTGCGGTGCCGCAGGTGGTATTGTAGTGACAAAGATGACGTCGACGATGTAGTAACAAGAATCAAAATTTCCCCTATAAAGAGAACCAACGAGTCCATAGAGAAGAAAAGAGCACGGTTGATATATCAATCACGGAAAAGAGGGATCCTGGAGACAGACTTGCTTTTGTCGGGGTTCGCTGCCAAATATCTGAAGAAGATGAACGAAGAGGAACTGGAAGAGTATGATTCTCTATTGAATGAGTTGGACTGGGATATCTATTATTGGGCTACAAAGAATTTCAAAACTAGTCCTTTGCCTAAAAAATGGTCTAACTCTAAGTTGTTGAAGCAACTACAAGAGTTCAGCGAGAATAAAGAGAAGGAAATCTTAAGCATGCCTGATTTGTCTAAGTATTAGTAAATACAAGCGATTGAGTTACTGTCGCTTTCTCTTTTCCCTTTATATATACTTCATTGCTTGTAAATAAGTCTCATAGGAAAAAAAACATAAACATTATCACTAGACTATACTTATTACTATTACTATTACTATTACTATTATTATTATTATTACTATTACTATTATAACTGTTCCTATCACTATCATCAGAATCCCTCAAGGGCCTTTGTAGCTTTGTCCAATCTTTTCAACCCCTCTTCATAACGATCGGGATCGAGAACCATATCTGCGGTTAATCTTGACAATGAGTCCACTAATCTTTCCAGGGCACGTTTCTCCTCTATTTGCATCCCCAGCTGCGCAAATTCAGATCCAATTAAGGTTCCCTTTGTCACACTCAATAACTGGTTTAAAGTATCGATGTCAAATGACCGCAATTCCTTAACAGATTTTTTTTTGTTCTGCTTTTTTTTAGCATCCTTCTTGATATTAGTTTTCTTGGGTGTCTCCTCAATAATATCCTCGTATTTATCATCGTCTTGTTCGTCTGCAGTAGTTGATATTTTATTTGCTTTAGTATGTGCAGCCTTTAACGTGTCGTCACGTTTCAAATTTGATGCATCCCTGCAATCCTCATTGGGCGTACTGGGCAATGGTCTCGTCAAGTAAGCCTCTTCTTCTGGAGGCATACTGGTCGCTGCGGAGTAGTATGATTCGGACTTTTGTTCGCTAACGGTAGAAATCTGTGATAGATTCTTATAATGGCCAGCGGTTTGGATCGGTGTCAGTAATACCTCTGCATCTAAAAAGTCGTCTTGGACATCACCTTCTTGGATAAACAACCTTGACCTAGGACGATCTTTACTTCTGGGGGGAATGGTCGGATTGTAGTCATTGGTTTCAGAACGTATTGGCTTCATTTCTTTGGGAACATCATTTGTCTTAGTTGACAAGTCTGGTATCACACTAGAAACAATCGAAAGCTTATCACTGCCATTGGCCTCTTCTTCTTCCTCTAACTGCTCCTGGATAGACTGGTGAAATTTGGTGTTATAAGTGGAGGATCCGCTCTCACTAGCTAAATTACCTGAACCAATGGAAGAACGCAAACCCTTTTCCTGACGTCGAGGACTTGATAGTAACTTTAGTGACCCGCGATTCTCTGCTTTCTTAGAGGTGCTAGAATTAAACCTCCCCACTGGTTTGGCATTGGTAACTGGTCTAATGATAATTTCGTCTCCTTCATTTTTTGATTTTTTGCTTTGACCATCATTCAGTTGTTTGGTCAACGTCACCTCTGAGGGCAACATAGGCAACGCTGGTAGATCTTCTTTACTTACGGACTGTTTCAAAGGACTCAAACTACTGGAACCGTTGCTGGCATGCTCTTCTTGGTTTTGTTGCCTGACAATATATGAAACTTCAACGCCTTCTTGAATGACTCCGGAATAGTTAGAAATCATGCTTGATCTGTTGTCACCAGGTGGTGGTAGCGAGACGTCACCAGCAGGTGATCTTAATAGTCTCGATGGGGGTTTAAATACATTACTTTCGTCCACCTTTTCGCCTGGGATCACTGTTTTAATAGTTGTAGGAGATTGAAAGAGTTTTTCATCTTTTTCATTGTTCAGTGAATCAATCATCGCTGAAAGTCGCTGGGTATTTAGTGTGGCTCTAGATGGCCCGTTTTCTTCTCTCTCTTCTGACATAGTTACACACCTGTTTGGCCTCGATAATGGTCCTGTTGTTAGTTAAGTGTACAACTGCTCTTTATCTTCTTGATGATGCCAGCCATTTGGCCAAGAGATCGATTTTCCGAATCGGGTCATACGACAAACAATAACAATAATAATAAACATCATCATAAAAAATACATGCAAAAGGCAGGTACTAAGTTAAAAGTTCGAACAACGTTGAACTAATATGAGCAGGAATCAAGATGTATTTCCAGTATTAGACCTACAGGAACTGGTAATATGTTTACAGAGCTGCGATTTTGCCTTAGCTACACAGGAGAATATCTCTAGGCCCACTTCAGATTATATGGTGACCCTTTACAAGCAAATCATAGAAAACTTCATGGGTATTTCAGTAGAGTCGTTGCTGAATAGTAGCAGTCGGGATGTGGGTGAAGGTCACTTACAGGATGAGAACGAAAACATTTATTCTGATACCTTGAATGTTTTGGTATTGAACAAAATTTGCTTCAAGTTCTTTGAGAACATAGGCGTTCAAGATTTCAACATGACAGATTTATACAAGCCTGAGGCCCAAAGGACACAGCGCTTGTTGAGTGCTGTGGTGAATTATGCTCGTTTTAGGGAAGAACGGATGTTTGATTGCAATTCGTTTATCCTTCAAATGGAGTCCTTGTTAGGGCAACTTCGATCTAAATTCGATGATTATAACCTGATTCAGCAACAGTTAAAGCAGTACGAGGACACAGATGGGGAAAATATTCCCGATGAGCAGGAGCTCCAAAAACTGGAAGAGCAGAATAAAGAGCTGGAAATTCAGCTAAAAAAATTAACTAAGATTCAAGAAACTTTATCAATAGATTATAATGATTACAAGATTTCAAAACAGTCAATTTTTAAAGATTTAGAGGCTTTAAGTTTTCAAATAGTAGAATTGGAGTCTAATCGAGATAAGCTAATAAAAATCTCCAATACAGACATCAGAGAGTTATCTGAAGGGATCAAAGAGTTGAACAATCTTTTGACGGAAAGGAAAAAGACTTTGCACGATTTAAGTACACAGCAGAAGAACCTGCAAGCGACAGTGACAACTTTTGAAACCATAATTAGCGAGCTTTATGATGTTTTAAGAATAATTTCAGGCGAGGTACAAGAGTCTAATCGAACCGAAACGGAATTGACAGGATTGAAGCAAAATTTAATCAACAACAAGTCGAAACTGTCGAATGTATTGGAAACGGGTATTTTATACAAATTAGAAATCTTACAAGAACAGTTAGATTTACAACTAAATAATTTGGAAAAGCTATCACAAGATACTGAAGAAGAGTCTCGGTTGAATAATTCTAAATTGTCGGAACTACAGGTTAAATATGAAAACGAAATTAAACCTAAGATTGACAAGACAGACATTTTTATTCAAGATGAACTGATCAATGGTAAAATCAATAAATTAGATGATGAAATTAAACAATTACAAAAAGATTTCGAAGTTGAAGTTAAAGAAATTGAAATTGAATATTCTTTATTATCTGGTCATATTAATAAATACATGGATGAAATGCTCGAATATACGCAATAGTGGTGGTATTTTTGTTTTTATTTCCTTTGTTCTTTTTTCTTTTTGGTTACTGTTGTTTTTTCCGTGGCTGTTTCTTAATTTTATATGTACCTTTATCTATTTCCGTACAGTTGTAATCGATTTTCTTTAAATCTTGCCATTTTTTATGTGGTATATCCCAATGACACTTCTTAGCTACAAGACTGGCCACGTCGTCACAAAATCCTAACAGGTTTAAATCAAACTCCGCGTGTGTGACCATATCCCTATTAATTAGAATTTGCGGTACATGTGAAGGTACCATGTTGACAATTTCAGATACGGGAGCTACTTTTAAACTGGTACCTATACAAATCAGCAGGTCGCATTCTAGTATATCCTTGCGGATGGTCTTATGGAATCGCGATGGTAAGGCCTCACCGAAAAATGTCATATCTGGTTTCAAAACACCGTAAGATTTTAAAATTGGTGAATTGAAATTCGTGCTTGGTTGTGCCGTATTATTTGCATTACTCATAGGAAAATACTGCTTTCTTTTTTGGTAACAGTAGGGACATAATGGCAATTCGAGATTTCTTATATTGTCGAATATTTTCTCACCAGGAATTTGCCAGTGGCAAGTCACGCAAGACGCTGTGGCAAATGAACCGTGGCATTGCACCAACTTATCAGGATCTATCCCTGCATATGACTCCAAGTTATCTATATTCTGTGTGTAATTTCTTAGTAATTTGCCCTTGTCTTGCAGCATTTTGATAAAACTGTGTAAGGGAGAATACATGTTCTCAGGCGGTAAAACCATATGGGCAATGTTGTAAAAAACAGAAGGGTCCTGTAGGAATATATCCAAGTTGAAAACATCTTGGGGATCTTCCAACCCAAGGTGTCGGATCTTGGAATAAAACCCTTCAGAAGATCTGAAGTCGGGAATACCCAAAGAAGTTGAAACCCCAGCACCGGTTAGAACCAAAATTTTCTTGGCGTTATGTAAAGTGGCGGTAAGATTATCAACGGTACTAAAGTTGGGTAATCGTAGTCTTGTACTGAGGACTTTATTTATCGCTTTCTGCAAATCTTTAACTAATTTTACAGCATGTTTTTTCTCCAAGGGGTCCGTTAACTCATCGTCATCTTCAAACTTTGCATGTGAAGATGATACCTCTGTGCTGGTATTACGTTCTTTATTGGAGGTGATGTTGGAATTCAACGCCATGAATAGCTCTTTATCCTTGACGTCGAATCCCAACAACTTGACCATGAAATAAATATAAATGGAGTTTACTTCCACTGGCAAAAAATACTCTAAAAACGTTTTCAAATCATTATTTTTCAGAAACAGTCGTGCGTTCATCACATCATCTTTAGTGATCGCAGGAAAGATAAATTTGCCAGTTACATTATCTTTCCTGAGGATAAAAGGGTATGTTGATCTCAGTTTCAGCTTCTTTGTATCATTATTATCTGACTCTTCCTCGTGAGGTCTTTTCATCATCGTCATGGCCAGCTCTCGAACATGAAAGTACCACCCCTTGACTAATCACTAAAATAACGCTATTGTTTGTTGTATTGACAGTATTTTCATGTAGATTTTTTTTTCACAAAAACAACAAAAAAAGATTGAAGTATTCAAATCACTACCAACGAGCACAATTAAAATGGTAGTCACTGAGGACCATTTGTGGTTTTAAGTACCATTTCCGTACTCACCATATCCTCCGTACTCAAAGGAACTCAATCTTTTTGCTGGTGGTCTTACTGAGTCATCATTCGTTGCTGCCAGCGGCCCCACGCCAATTCTGGAGAGCGCGACTTCAGCGCTGGTGTTCTCTAAGTTTATATCATTGACAATAGTACCCGTCTGCTTTGCCAGCTGAGTGACTTTCATCATGAGCTCCACTTCCTCTCTGTTCTGTGTGTCCACTTGATTCTGTAGATGTGATATATACTCCACAGCCTGAGTCAGGATTTGACCCTTGTTGGGCTTACCATCCTTGGTTCCTGTACCCTTGGCCTTGCTGGATAGACCCGAAGCACCTGGAGTAGACTCACTCAACGTGTCATTGCTGCCAGAGTTGCCGTAATAGTCCCTGAAGAAGTCTTTGGGGATGATACTCAATAGTTCCTGGATACGGTCGTTAATTTTGTCTCTACGCTTGCGATCGTTCTTGAAATTGGCACCACAAGATCCAGTGTCAGTGCCAGCTGGAATGCTACTCATGTTTGCTGGCTTGCGTTCTTTCTTTGTTCCCTATGTGATGTCTGTTGTGTGTGTGGAGGAACTCATTTCTGTTCTTTTACTCAAAATTTTCGGTGGCGCCTTTTTCCGTTTCTAGTAACAAATGATTATACTTCTATAATATAAGATGACACGATACTACATATGCTAAATGATCTAGGGGTTATCACCGTCATCGTCGTGGCCTTTGAAGGCGATGACAGTGCATTCTTTCTCATATCCTGGTATTTGTATGTAGTCCACGCCATGGGATTCTAGCTTATTCAAGCTTGTATTGTTCTTAACAAATGTATCAGGCTCCATGACCCCCACGAAGACGGTGCCAATGGCCCCGTGAGTGGCCAAGATCCTATCGCAACAGGGTAGATTGCCACTCAATCTGAAAGAGCACGGTTCCATGGTTGTGTAGAGTACGGTTCCCCTAGGGACTATGGTTGGGCAGTCTGGGTGCAATTGTGAGTACTTCATCAGGGCACACTGCTCTGCATGAGTGTTCCCAGGTAGCTCTCTTGAATATCCTGTAGAAAGCACTTGATTGCCATGGACAAGAACAGCACCTACACTGAAGGCAGTCTTTGTTGGCCCACATTTGTCAGCCTCCTTGACGGCCATTTCCATGTATTTGCGGTGCGGTTCTATGGCCCATTCTGGAAATCTTGTCTTGTAACTCCAGAGAGGTTTCTGCGTATCTGGGTCCCTCTCCAAGGACTCGTACCGAAAGGCATGCAGCCAGAGATCCAGGTCATTGGTACCAGGATTTGCGTACATTTCAGCCTCGCATTCTTCACATTGACGACCAAGCAAATACTCTCCTTCGCTATGAGGATGAATCCAGCTCTCGGCAGGCTTGGTCTTTCCAATAGCGTCTAGTTTCAAAACGATGTCGTCATAGTTTTTGAGACCATTGCGACCCAATTCTGGGCCCCAGATATCTAGGTTCGAGTATATAGGATCATTAGCTATGGGAAAGCCTAAATACTGTAAGTGAACTCTTATTTGATGTGTTCTACCCGTCAATGGCTTACATTTCACGACACTTGTCTGTCCATCATAGCTGATTCTTTGGAAAACAGTCTTAGCATGCTTCGCATTCTCGTCACTCATTTCGCAAACAGCATTCAACGCAACTTTAGGATTAATAGATCTGACAGGCTTGTTCACTTCCATTATACCTATCGGGAACTCGCCCTTCACACGGGCTACATACTCTTTGGTGACCTCCCTCGCTTTCATTTGGTCTCCCATTTTGTCTGCACCTTGAGGAGTCTTCGCCAAAAACATTAATCCGCTCGTAGGTTTGTCCAGTCGATTACATGGATGCACCGAATATCCTAACTGTCTTTCAAGCATCTTTGTAATGGTATTGAATCTGTATCTACCTGTTGGATGTACAGGAATACTGCTGGGTTTGTCAATGACGAGAATATCCTTGTCTTCAAACACAATATCTATAGGCTTAGATGTGACTGGCGGTTCATGTCGATGTACTTTATGAGTGATCAAATCACCATCATGAATAATAGTATCAAGGTTTGCCGGTTCATCGTTTAAGTAGACTTTTCCTTCCGCAATGGTTTTTACATAATAACTTGGCTCACGGTCTCTGAATTCACTCACAAACACATCTATTAACTTACGATCCCTCCATCTCTCCTTGCAAAAAGTCTTGTAGGTGAAGAAATACGGTACTATCTTTCTCAAAGGTCCGTCAATTGCAACTTCATAATCCGGATCTACTTTTTTGGTCTTACGCCCATCAGTTTGGATAACTCTCAACCTAAATCCACTTGCATCTTTAACCTTGGAGTTAGTTTCAACCTTACTATTATTTCTGTTTGCATCCTTTCTGAGCCTCACTTCCTTCGCAGACTCAATTTCCTTATTCAATAAAATGTTGAATTCGTTGCTTGATTGACTTGTGGAGCCCTCCATTTTCACAATCAGACTTCCTAATACTGGTTGTTTTTTCAACGTCCTTCTCTTCTCTTCCTTTCTACCTCTCAGAATTTATTAGCTTTGCTCGTTTTTTTCATTTTTTCACAACTTACGTATTGAAATGATATAGAGTATAGAAAGGTATAGGAATAGAAATAAGAAAATAAGGAATAATGGTACAACTTCATGTTACCTGTGTCAAAAGTAAATGGAAAATTATAAATACATGGGCACAGGTTACTTTACAGGATTTTTAACAGTAAATATAATAATATAGATCCCAATATCCAATAATGTGCGTTTTTACTTATGAGCCAACCACAGTACCCAATGACTGCATCGCCAATTTCTCCCATTAGGCCGTAACTCCAGGCTAGATGGTACTCTTCTACATTTAGCGACAACGACTCCACCCCTCCTGTAGACCTTGGTAACGCTACAGTGAGATTAACAGGTTGATGATCACTGAATAATAGAGCATTGGATCTAGAGACAGAGCGGTACGTACTTTCTTGTTCTGATATTGGCGTAGAATATTCTTTGTATAGAATCCTATCGCACCATGATGGAATTCTTTTTGTGTTGTATTTTTCTTCCTCAAATAACTTGAACTTGTAAGTTGGTGGAAACTTTATCTCTAATTCTTGGAAACCCTTACATAATGGTTCACCCTCGCTTCTACGTAGCAGATTTAGCTCTTCGTAATTTTCTAATAAACGTCTCAATGTCGTCGCGGAAGAATAGTCAGTAGCAGGATCGTAAGCACTACCCACCCTGAAATTTAAATCGCCTAGAAAGAAAAAGTGTTCGCTTTTGGCAATCTCAGAATCGCATAGTTCACTCATGATTCGTTTGTAGTCATTTATTCTCTGGTTTCTATTGTTGACACCTTCATTTGCATTTAAATGTGCGCAAATATAAGTAAATCTTTCCCAGTTTTCATCTCCACTACGTGCCATTTTGAAGCTTATTAAAGTTCCGCCTTTCAAATTCGTATTAAACCAACCGCATTTGCCATTTCTCTTTATAATACTTCCTTTCACATTTAGCGCTTTATTGTTGTATAATACTATTATAGTGATGGCACCAAGGCTGTTCACCCCTAAACACGAGTACTGCTCATCCCCTTGGAGAGCCATCACCTTTTCATTTAAGCAATCAACTGCAGTGGTTGTAATTCCATCGATTAAGTCACGATTCACAGTAGGGAAAGAGCCTTGCCATATGGGAACTAGTTCTTGAAAGCCCAAAACATATACATCTTGCATTTCCAGTTGAGAGATGCCGTTATCATAAGGAAAGAGCAATTGCTTAACGATTGCTTTCGAATTTTCAACAGGAAACTCTTTACCGCAATTGAATGTGGTGACTGATACCTTCCATTTTCTTTTGTTCATTGGTTAAAACTATGTTGGGGTTTGGCCCCTTCCTTTCCTATCTGCTAGTATTTGCCCTTCAATTTTAAAAGTATTGTTTTCTTTTTCACGATGTAATGACAAATGGAAAAAGCTATTCTTCATATAGTATATAAGCATAGACATACATAGACACAAATATATATATGTATATGCTTATGTATTCATGTCTATCAATTAAGTAAAGTATATATATATTTTAGGCCTTTCTTGATTCAATAACAGCGCATGATGTAGATACAACCAAATCATGCAACTTGCGTGGTCCACTTGACGCTATAACTCCCTTAGTAGCCAATGTTCTACCGTTTCCGAAGTCTAGGGGGACATTTTGCATTGCATCTGTATGAATACCACCAGCTTCGTGGACAATAACGTTACCTGCGGCATGATCCCAGATCTTTTCCTGGTAAGAAAGCTTGATTGGTAAACGTAAGTATACGTCGGCTAAGCCCAAGGCCAACAAACAGTATTTGGCTTGAGAATCCAGGTGCAAAGATTGAGATATATTTAGCTTGTTTTTGATGGCGGTTTGTTCATCATGAGACGAGTGTCCCTTTTCTACCCCCTCCAAAGTAATCATGTCCTTGGTATCCTTCAAGTGTCTAACATGAATTTTGGTCCACGATTCAGCATCTGAAGATGGAGAGTAGAAGGCACCTGAACCTCTAACAGCACGGAAAATGTAACCAAATGATTCATGACCTTTCAAATCTTGAGCTCCATAAGAATTCAAAACCAAGTTTGGACACCCAATACAGCCAAGCTGGACAACACCATCTACGATTAATGCCAAACATACTGCGAACTGTTCACCTCTCAAAAACCCCTTGGTACCGTCAATAGGGTCCAAACACCAGAACCTTCCCTTTCTGCCACCTTCGTAGTTGCCGAAGTCGATGATTTGTCTGACATCTTCCAAAGACTTTAGTGGGAACTGATCACTGGTAAACTGAAAATCTTTTTTTTTATAAATCTTGTCGTAGATTTCATCATTAGCTTTTATTTCGTCTAAAATCCCTGAGACGAATGTATCGCTCAACCCAGATGATGATTCTTCACCTACCACATTATCGTTCGGGAAATTACTCTTGATGGCATTGATTATAATGGTCTGGGCAGCATAATCACCAGTAGTGACTGGTGAATTGTCACTCTTGGTGATAGTAGTGGAATCTCTATGAGAGATCACTTCAGATTGAATTCTTTTCGTCAATAGAGACGCCTTACGTACAGCTTGCGTTGCAATCAACAATTCCCTTTCAAATGCCATCCTGAAGTGTCACGATTGTTTAATTTGTTCTCTAAGTTTCTCCGTACTACTTATTGACAACTAAAATTAAATGTAAACGTTCTTTATATGTGTGGCATGGTTCTTTTCTTGCAAATTCAAAGCAAAAATTCACCACGTGATATTGCTAACTTAAGTCATCTGTGTATTTCAGTAAGAAATGTATTATGTAGACGGCTATGTAACTGACAAAATATGCTATAACTGAGTATTTTCATGCTCAGTGGTGATCTTAAACGCTCTTAAGGTGCCTCTTGACGCTACATAAAGGGTGGCATATCCCTTATGCTTCAAGTCTTCGCCGCCAGCTGTGTAAGTGTAATCTAGACCGCATATATCACCCATGGGAAAATATACATCGCACACACCGCAGTACGTGTTTGAGTTCTCTCCATCCACACCGTGAATACGCGCATCAAACAAGTTTCTATTGCACTTGCACTCTAGACTAGGGTTAACAGGGTCTTGGACTTCCCATCCAAGAATGTACTCTTGTCGAAACGAATAGATACCTCTGTACTCTGTTAATCTTAGTAACGAAATAAGACCCAGTTGTGAGGCTACAGCTATACAATTTAGTTCCTTGATGTGACACACAAAATTTATTCTGTTCAATGCCTGCAGTAAAGACTTCGAGGTACATGACACGACACCATCGAGAGGAAAAATCTCGTGAGGTGTCGCTGATATAATTATGAGCGGATACGCTTTCATCAGCACCAACCTATTTGCTGTGGTTAGGAAGAAAAAGTCATAATGCATTTCAGATAGTTGATACCCAAGGGGCGAATCTTCTGAGCCTGGCACAACTGACTCCAATAATCTTTTGACGTTTCTGACGTAATTATGAAACCCCCAAGAATTTTGTGAATCTGATTTCAGGTGAACACGCTGTTCAGTCTCCCTGTACCTGCGTTGGAAACTTGTCAAGTTGTTGGCAGATTCTTCATTTTCAGGGTCGCTGTTGACTCCATCATCCTCTGCCCAGTTCAGTTGAGCGCTACTACAAATCTCCGGGTTCCTTAAAACTGTGCTCAAATCCTTGCCAAAAAGTGTTCTCCAATCGGCTGCAGCATCAGTGTTGTACCATAGAAAATTGCCAGATTCAATAATCGGTAAGTGATTTACTGAACTTAGCGATTTAAATTCTTTCGAAGTTTGTAGTTGTCTTTGTTTATCCATTTTCAAATTTCGAATACTTCGATTAAACTCCCTAGACATCTCTTCAATATCGTTTTCTATATCTGTAAGCTTGTAAGTGAACGGCTCACAAGTTTTTCTGTCAGAAGCACTCTGATATTGTGACGATTTATTTCTTCCATTGGGTATTATAAGTTGTGGAAATGTGCTGATAATATCTCTGTACTTCGAAAATCCACGATCATTAGCTGGATAATTTTTGTAACCAAAATTATCCCAAAATGTCCATTGTTGTAAATGTTCACATGAAAGGATTTTTGTTACTCTATCATTCATATCACCTAAGTCACCAGCATGTAGAATAAGCGCAAATTCCTCTCTACTGTGTTCGTATTTTATTGAACCAGCTGTCGTATAGTCTCTATCGAATGAGGTAAATCTCAATAGCATAACTTCATCTGGTATTCCTTCTGAAGAAGTCAGCCGTAGGTCAGTTACAGGAACCTGAAATTGATTGAGTAATGTACCAATACCGAAATTTCCCGAGAGATAGGCGTTATCGCAGTAATATCCAAGCAAGAAATCATCTCGACAAATTGAATATAGCTTATTCTCCTTGAAACCTTCTTGATAGTTAAGATTTAGCGATTCAAAATTATCCACTTTTACAAAATCTTTATTTGTCAATGGTGTTATTGTCCACAGGTCCTCTCCAAAAAACTGGGTATCAAGGAAGTTCGTCAAAATCATGGAATCATACTCCTTCAATTTAATGGTAACGACGTTTCCAAATATAGAACAGTAACTTAATGCAATGTATCCATTAGAATCTTTTGAATTCGGAACAAAATTAACACAGGGAACGTTATGGGATGAAGGAAGATCTAAAGGGCGAATATATCTCCTTTCCTTCTTTATATCTTTATCGAATGCAAAGACTGTGACACCAGGCTTATTATGTCCCACAGCGATGTATATAATACCACTTATATCTATTACATCAACACTCCAACAGGATTCCTCTACTCTTAACACCATATATGGATCTACGTTTATGTATCTTTCTCGACTGTTATTTGTACCACCTAGCATATCTGAAGTAAATTTATTGAATATTTTGATAATTTTGTTGATTTCCCAAATATAAACAACTCCATTATCACCACACGTCAAGAGAAAATCTTGATGCATGAAGTTACAAATCTTCAAAAAGTTGATAGAGGATAGTTCTGGAATGCTGTTAAACTGTGTATCCTTGAATTTCACATGTGAGGAGTTATGTGAAGTTCTTGCGTCTCTGTCATCCGGTATTATCACAGGCAACAGAGCATGGCAAATTTCTAGTGACGAACCGTTCAATAGTACATCAAAATTATGGACTTCAATGCATTGGCCAGCAGCCAAGAAGGAATAACTCCCATATGTAACAAATAAGTTGTTCTTGAATTGCAAACCACCATACGCAAACCTATTCGTGTACTGAAAAGGTCCAAATTCTAGTGGTATCTCTTGTACGAGCAATTTCTCGTCTTGTGGTAACAGTAACTCAGCTGGATTTAAGAGCCTTGCTGGACCCCAGACAGGTTCTAAGTTTGAGAACGCAGATTTGATATCCTCCACGAATATTTTTTTGGATGAATGGGAAATGTTCGGAATTTTCCATGAGGAGTCATGTTTTTCTAAGTTGTGTAGTCGTTCCTTTATGAAGTCAACAGTCTTTGGGTGAAACCAGTTGTAACTTGAGTTCGACCATTTGAGTTGGTAGTATTTTCTTAATGTCACCATCTCGTTGGTTATATTCCAGCCGCCAGAAGCTAAAAATACTTCATAATCAAAACACTCTCTCGTCGATACAGTCCTTTGGATAATGGCACGAGACTTTAACCACTTCGTAAATGGGTCGTCAGTTTCATTGGGCAGCTGAGAGGGCATTATATTCAAAACCAAAGGTTCAAGTCTAGGAAGTACTAGTACTTCTTGATTGTGCTTTTGACCTTCATTACTATGGTACTTTTGGACTTATGTATGGTTTTTCAAGATTTTCCCTTGTTTTTTTTTTTCACTGAAAATCTAGATTGCATGTCTCTTAGCAATTAATAATGCTTGACATCAAAGAAACATACTTTTCAGTAAGAATGGCTAATTATAAATACAGGCGCCGTAAGCATATATCTACATAAAGTGGCAGGGCTAATACCTGACTTCGTAAGAACCTGACCTCGATATATATTTGATCCATTTTACAGCACGATGTTTGCTGTCTTTTCCGAAAATTGTGAAGTACCGCACGACCAATCCTGAGTTACTGAACATCATAACTTCGAAGTCCAGAGACATTGGAGGCCTTGTCCATTGTTGCAAATTCAACTGAGTAGTATCACTTGTGGATACGGTTACCGCACTTAAAGTGTTTTCCGTCAATCCATTGTACTTGTTGAATCTCCACATCATTGCGTTCTCCTCGGGCACGAACTTACAATGACCATTAGAAACACTTATTTTACAATCTACAGTGCTTGGTGGAACAGGTATATGTAATGTTACATCCTTGGCGGAAAGCTTCCCCGGGAATAACGACTTCAATGTTATCCTGTAATCGATCTCATTATCTCTTGTGGAATGTGTAACAATAGGTGTGATCTTGAACGGCAGGTTTATGTTGTCCCGTACATGATATTTCATTAATTCCATCGAACCATCTGGTGGGACGAACTCAATAGTATGGTTTTTATTAAACTTGTCAAGTGACACACATTCGTGGAATTTACAATCCTCTAATAAAACACTGCCAGCAGCAGCTTTGTGAATAAAGTTCTTGCTTTCAAAATTGCCACGGGAATGATGCTGCTGCTGCGCTAACCATTTCTTCTCGTCCTCGGATTGCATCCCTAAAGAATCATTCAGTCCGAATCTGCAAATTGGAGTCCCGCTCAGATGTGTCGTAATGTCTATGGTCCCATCGACATAAGACTTCAAGATAGAGCCATCTCTAGAAACCAGAATATTCATCCTCTCATTGACATACAGAAACACTTCGTCCTTCTTGTGCGTTATCCCTTTGGGCCTCCAAGTGATCTTATTGCCATCGTAGAAATCAGAAGCCGAATCTCCTTGACCTAGGAAACTACTGCTGCTTTTCTTCAAAAATTTGGGAAAATGCAATTCTCCACTGACAGAACTGGGAGAAGATGAGGAAGACAACATATCATTTCCATCGGGACTATCCAATAACCCGCCCGTGTTTCTCACGGGTTTCACAGACATCTGTGCTATTACAGAATTCAATTCAGTGTCAATGGGTATCCCATTCCCTCCCAGCATTATATCCAGCATCTCATGCACGATCATGAATTCTTCTTTCAAGGCCTCCTCTCTATCCAGTCGATATGCATTCATTACGAAATCAAGCTTGTATAAAAACTCCCAGATCGCCGCACTGTTGGCGTTGCTTCTCGTAATTGTTACTAACCATAAATTGTCACCATGTCTCGACCGGATGTGATGGAAAGTCGTAGATCCCAACGTCAGCACAGGCGATCTGACATCCAGGTTGTTAATAACTTGCACTCGGAAGATATCGGATATAGACCGCTTCAACGAGTTCTTGAAGAACTTGTTCAAAACAAGCTCACCTCTCGACGAGTATATCAGCACCCCACTAATCATTGCTCACCATAACTCTCTGTGATTCTTTCTTCAAGGGCCTGCTAAGGATATCTATACCTTACCTTTATGTTCTCCTATAGTCTTCAATAAAAGAAACGATGGCTGTTACCCTTCGATTACAATTGAAAAAATTTTCTAGCAAATAAATGGCTGCGATTAAATGAAGGCTAGATGAGATGAGAGTAGATTGGTGGAATTAATAACTTGATTGGAGGCTGCTACGAGGCTAGGAACGTAGTCTATATGTCTATGAGTAATATTGTTGTCTTTGGAGGGGATTCGCACCCCGAGTTAGTCACTAAGATCTGCGAGAATTTGGACATTCATCCTTCACAGGTAGAATTAGGGAAGTTTTCTAATGGGGAAACGAGCATTGCGCTACGTGAGTCTGTTCGTGAAAAGGACGTGTACATTATCCAGAGTGGGTGCGGCCAAGTGAACGACACGTTCATGCAGTTGCTGATCTTGATCAGTGCCTGTAAGTCAGCTTCTGCCTCGAGGGTTACAGCTGTGATGCCATATCTCTGCTACTCGAGACAGCCGGATATCCCATATACTGCCAAGGGTGCACCCATCATCTCAAAGCCCAAGGAAAATTACACTTTTGAATCTCATCCTGGCACCCCTGTGTCATCTTCATTAATGACGCAAAGACCGGGTGCTGAAAGCTCGCTGAAGAGTTTGGATAGTGCCATACGATCCACGATCAATTTAGAAAATCCTCAACCTATCAGAACGCCAAACAACATTGCGACGGCAAATAATAATTTCGATATCAAGAAGACGCTTTCTTTTTCAAGAATCCCCATGATTCCCGGTGGAAAGTTGCAAAATACGAGCAATAGCACGGACGCTGGTGAATTATTCAACGCACAAAATGCCGGTTATAAGTTGTGGGTAGTACAAGCCGGTACTCTGATTGCTCATTTATTGAGCGCTGCAGGAGCAGACCACGTGATCACAATGGATTTGCACGACCCACAATTTCCTGGGTTCTTCGATATTCCAGTCGATAATCTTTACTGTAAGCCTATTGCTCAAAACTATATCCAACATCGTATTCCAGACTATCAGGATGCTGTGATTGTTTCGCCAGACGCCGGTGGTGCCAAAAGAGCTACAGCTATTGCAGACGCTCTAGAGTTGTCCTTTGCTTTAATTCATAAAGAAAGAAGGTCACAGTTATTAAAGGGTCCTCCAGATGCCACATTGACTTCTGGTGGTTCACTGCCTGTATCTCCAAGACCATTAGTGACTACTTTGGTATCCTCGCAGAACATGACCACTTCAGGTGCCGCTGCAGTTGCAGCTCTTGAAATGAAGAAAACAACTTCAGCCTCTTCTACTTCGTCTCAATCTTCTAATTCGTCCAAGTTCGTTCAGACCACCATGCTTGTTGGTGATGTTAGAAACAAGGTTTGCATTATAGTGGATGATTTGGTGGATACTTCATACACAATCACCAGAGCTGCGAAATTATTGAAGGATCAAGGATCTACCAAAGTTTACGCTTTAATCACGCACGGTATCTTTTCCGGTGATGCGCTAGAAAGGATCGGTCAAAGTAGTATAGACAAACTGATAATTTCCAATACAGTTCCTCAGGATAGAACGTTACAATACCTAGGTAAGGATAGAGTGGATGTTATTGACGTTTCTTGCATAATTGGTGAAGCTATCAGAAGAATCCATAACGGTGAGTCCATTTCAATGTTGTTTGAACACGGTTGGTAGTGGCGTTAATGTGTTATATTCTTTATCGATAAAATAGGAAAAAGTGTATATATAGTTCATATATAAAATTTCTACATTTTCTTTTGTTTAGTATGTGTATTGAAACATTTTATTTATAGGTTAGAGAAACAAAAAAAAAAGGTAACTTCTTCATGTAAAACTGTTGGAAAATTTTAAACACCCCTTCCCACTTGTAAACTCATGCATGTAGGTGTAGTAACGATGATTTATAGTCGATTTTTCTATTATATCTGCTTTATCTTTTCATAGTTGACGAAGAGCCATTTCCTTCATAATTGGAGGTTCTTGAAAACGAGTCTGAGAAATTTGTACGATCATTGTTAGTGTTTTCGTTCTTGAATTTCTTTCTAATACTGGAAAATAAACTCGTATTCGAACTTGAACTTTCCCTATCGTCAGTTTGGTTTGAGTTGTCTTGATTGGCATTTTCGTTGCCATATTCGCTTTTGGATTCATCCCAATCCTTTGCAGGGCCAATGATTGTCTTAGGAACACCTTTGACTGTAATCACAGATTCAACAATACCATTCTTGGTGTTTTGGTAAGAGGACGAAATTGTGACGTTTTGGTTTTCATTGAGATGGTCTGTGCCAGAATTAGGAATTGATATGCTATCAGGGCTATTTCTTGTGGTGTTTGTAGAGGTAGTGACTTGAGTCGGCTGACCAGACCGCTGAGTATGGAGCATAGCTTGGCGCGATAACTCTGCGTGATCATTTAATAGTTGGTGTTCTTCAGTAGAGAGTGACTTATCGCTCGAGTGGGGTGCTGGAGACGGTTCTTTGCCAGAAGGAGAAGAGTGAGTAGTGATAATCTTTGGGACATTAGCAGGCTTTTTAATAGTGACAAAGGATTTATTTATATTCAATGGGTTCGATGCTAGGTTGGAAGGTATGATAGCGCTATGTTCTGTAGATTGTGGGGTTGGGGATGAAAGAGCCAATCTTGAAGTGACATTCGGAGTCGGATTGGACCTGTCGTTACCATCATTGGATTTTCTCCAATTCCAAGTTTTATTGTTTGAAGCTTGTTGTTGGTGCTCGGATGGGTGATTGGAAGTGGATGGAGATAAGAGTGGAGACAATTCATCGGTTTGATCCGCAGTTCGGTGCTCCTTGTGCGAGCTGGTGTACAAATGATGCAAGTAGGAAGTAATATGCCTTTTACTCAAGGGCCCCGGTTGTTGCCTCATAATATGTTGATGCATGTCGACAAAGACGTCAGATTCGTCTACAATTTCTTCACCAATCAATTCTTCAATGACATCTTCCAAAGTTAAGACACCAATAGCGCCATGGGAGGAGCCTGGCTCTTTGCTCACAACACACATGTGTGATTTTCCTTCTTGGAAATAATTCAGAATATTCAAACAAGATGTGTTTGGGGAAGTTTCCGGTAACGTGGCTAAAGGAAAGTGCGAAACTGGGAGGCAATCATCAGGATCGTAGGAGATAAGCACCCTGACAAGTAACATTCCAATGAAATTGTTCGGTTCATTGGGCAAAAAAATGGGTATTCTGGAAAACCCCGAATTGAAGATCTTTTCGACTGTTTTATCGTCTAGGATGGTGTCAGCACTCATTGTAAAGACATTTTCAATTGGAGTCATGATTTCCTCCACCCTTTTTGCCTTCAGATCCAAAACAGCAGAGATGATGGTGACTTCGTCCTTCGTCAACCTTTCGACACCCATGGTCCTATGCAGTGTGACCAAAGTTTTCAGACCGGACTTCTTGTATATGGTGCCATGGTCTTCACCTAGCATATAATCCAGTAGAGTGGCAATCGGATACGCAACAGGGTACATCAGGTACATCAGCACAAGAACAAAAGGGCAAAAGAATGCCCCAACCTGCAACCCGTATTTAACACAGACACTTTGCGGTATGATTTCACCGAAAATCACAATCAGGATAGTTGATGAGACCACGGCTTGCCAGCCGCCCCCAAGACACCTATCCAAGACAATAGGCAGCGTTTCGTTGGTTATAACATTGGAGAGAAGCAGTGTGACCAGAACCCAATGTTTACCCTTAGATATCAAGTCAAGCACTCGCTTGGCCAGCTTCTTTTCAGAACTTGAGCCTGAAGTACTAATCACTTTCAGGTAAACCTCATCTTGACCCATCAGCCCGAGAGTCAACCCTGCAAACACACCACCTAGCAGCACCAGGATGATGGAAATAATGTAGTACGTGGTGACGCCTGCCTCGTCACCTACACCGTGGCCGGACTCGCCAACGTCCCTAGAATAGAGTCCGTGCGATCCGGATATCAACGGCAGCGAGTATATTTTCGGAATAGTGAAGATATGGTACAAGAACATGTATAACCAATGAGAGGCCCCAGATCGTGATCTCGACCTTAGCGACAACAACGACATATTTCTTAAACTAGTTCGCGTTCGGTCCGAATAGCAGTAACACCAGCAATCCAGAAGCAGCGGCAGCAAGTAATAGCAGTAAGAATATTAACTCTTTTCCTATTATGTAATGTGCAACAACCACGATCGGGAAGACATATGTGCAATTACCAAGGTCCCCTTTTTTCCCACTTGAAAATTCAATACTGATGAAATAAACCCGAAAAATGAAAAAAAATAAAGAGAAAAGAGAAAGCACAAGCCCTACTCCTGAATCCGTCTTTAAGACAGTACCCTATCAAAATAAAACACCTAGCCCTAGGTTTTGCAATCACTCGGAACGTCTGAAAACTCCGATTATTTTATCGGAACATCCGAGCACCCGCGCCTTCCTCAACCCAGTCACCGCTTTAGGAACCGTGTGCGATGAGCTAATCCTGAGCCATCACCCACCCCCACCCGATGATGACAGCAATTCGGGAGGGCGAAAAAATAAAAACTGGAGCAAGAAATTAACATCACCATCACCATCACCATCGTATCGCCATAGCCTCTAGTCATAGCCATCATGCAAGCGTGTATCTTTTAGGATTCAGTCATCATTGCTGAGTTTCGTTCCCCTTCACATGATGAGGGAGGTTGAGTATGCTCGAAACAATGAGAGGATGATAGTTTTTTACTATTGTTATATTACGCTTTTTGCGCCTGAGTGCCGATGGTTTGCTGAGGGGAAGAGGGTTTAGCTTGCGGACCTATTGTCATTGTTATTCCGATTAATGTATTGTTCAGTTCTCCTCTACTTTATGATTCTAGTACTATAATTTTTTTTTTTGGTTTACTTTTTCTTCTTGCCTTTTTTTCTTGTTACTTTTTTTTTTCTTACTTTTTTTTTCTTCCACTAAGCTTTTTTCTTGGATTTATCCTTGGGTTCTTCTTTCTACTCCTTTAGAATTTTTTTTTATATATTAATTTTTAAGTTTACGTATTTTAGTAGATTCAATTCTCTTTCCTTTTCCTTTTCCTTCGGTCCCCTTCCTTATCAATGCTTGCTGTCAGAAGATTAACAAGGTATACATTTCTCAAGCGAACGCATCCGGTGTTATATACTCGTCGTGCATATAGAATTTTGCCTTTAAGATCCGCTTCCCTTAGAAGATCATCGTTACGAATACAACTGCACTCAAAGATGACAGCTCATACCGATGAGAAACAGCACAAGCATTGCCATGAGGACCATTTTATCAGAAGATCGGACTCTGCCGTGTCGATTGTACATTTAAAACGTGCACCTTTCAAAGTCACAGTGATCGGTTCTGGTAACTGGGGTACCACTATTGCTAAGGTGATTGCAGAAAACACAGAATTGCATCCTCACATTTTCGAATCGGAGGTGAGAATGTGGGTGTTTGATGAGAAGATTGGTGACGAAAATCTGACGGATATCATAAATACAAGACACCAAAATGTCAAGTACCTACCAAAGATTGATCTGCCCCATAACTTAGTAGCCGATCCTGATCTTTTGCATTCCATCAAGGGTGCCGATATCCTTGTTTTCAACATTCCTCATCAGTTTTTGCCAAATATAGTCAAGCAGTTGCAAGGCCACGTGGCACCTCATGTAAGAGCCATCTCATGTCTAAAGGGTTTCGAACTAGGTTCCAAGGGTGTCCAGTTGTTATCCTCGTACGTCACTGACGAGTTAGGAATTCAGTGTGGGGCTCTATCCGGTGCCAACTTAGCACCAGAAGTGGCTAAGGAGCATTGGTCTGAAACTACGGTGGCTTACCAATTACCAAAGGACTACCAAGGAGATGGGAAAGATGTAGATCATAAGATTTTGAAACTACTATTCCACAGACCTTATTTCCACGTTAACGTCATCGACGATGTCGCTGGTATATCCATTGCAGGTGCTTTGAAGAACGTTGTGGCACTTGCATGTGGTTTTGTAGAAGGTATGGGATGGGGTAACAATGCCTCTGCTGCCATCCAAAGACTAGGTTTGGGTGAAATCATCAAGTTTGGTAGAATGTTCTTCCCGGAATCCAAAGTCGAAACCTACTATCAAGAATCAGCCGGTGTTGCAGATCTAATCACCACGTGTTCAGGTGGTAGAAACGTCAAGGTTGCCACATACATGGCCAAAACCGGTAAGTCTGCCTTGGAAGCAGAAAAGGAACTACTAAACGGTCAATCTGCCCAAGGCATAATCACATGTAGAGAAGTTCATGAATGGCTCCAAACATGCGAATTAACCCAAGAATACCCACTGTTCGAGGCAGTGTACCAGATAATCTACAACAACCTCCGGATGGAAGACCTACCGGAAATGATTGAAGAACTGGACATCGATGACGAATAGACACTCGCCCCTCTTTGATCTTTTTTTTTTCCTCCTCATTTTATCATTATAAACAAACTCTACTACTACTACTAATAGTACTACTATGATTTTCTATTCTCTTTCTCTTTAAGTATCTATCATTTACCGATAATTTCTATATAAACACGACTACTTCTCTACACGCCATTATCGTTTACATATTATTACACTACTAAAGAAAGATACGACACACTGCACCATAAAACAATAAAACATCCTCCTTTAGCCTTTCTGTTATCTACACAACCCTCAGTAGCATTCTCTCGAACTTCTTCACTGCGCTCATTTTCCACATGGGCCCAGCTATCGAGATAAGCGAAGTCAGGCCAGTCACTACAAACGATAGGCATAGAATTTCACACTTTTTTCGTGACTCATGCACTTTTTACCCGTGGTTTTCCGCGGTCGCAACCTATTTCCATTAACGGTGCCGTATGCAAGAGTCATTTAAAGGCAGGAGAGAGAGATTACTCATCTTCATTGGATCAAATTGATGACTGCGCAGCATTAGATAGTGTAATCTAGGCAGTTGCGAGACCCAAATTGGGGCTGCGCCCATTGGTATATTAATGGGCATACAATTGTAGTCTCCTGTTCTTGTTTTTGTTCTTGTTCCGTTTTGGTTTTCTCCATACTTTGGATCTTATCTGTCGGTATTGCATCATTAAAAACATTGTTCTAATATACACGCACACAAGAAAATACACATACTTGCATAAATAAAATGTCTAAGGGAAAAGTTTGTTTGGCTTACTCTGGGGGTTTAGACACCTCCGTCATTCTGGCTTGGTTGCTGGACCAAGGTTACGAGGTTGTGGCTTTCATGGCTAACGTTGGTCAAGAAGAAGATTTTGACGCCGCTAAAGAAAAGGCTTTGAAGATTGGTGCCTGTAAGTTTGTTTGCGTTGACTGTCGTGAAGATTTTGTCAAGGACATTCTATTCCCAGCTGTACAGGTTAACGCTGTATACGAAGACGTCTACCTATTGGGTACCTCATTGGCCAGACCAGTTATCGCCAAGGCTCAAATTGACGTCGCTAAACAAGAGGGCTGTTTTGCGGTGTCTCACGGCTGTACCGGTAAAGGTAACGATCAAATCAGATTCGAATTATCCTTCTACGCTTTGAAGCCAGATGTTAAATGTATCACACCATGGAGAATGCCTGAATTTTTTGAAAGATTTGCTGGTAGAAAGGACTTGTTAGACTATGCGGCACAAAAGGGTATTCCAGTTGCTCAAACCAAGTCCAAGCCATGGTCTACCGACGAAAACCAAGCTCATATCTCTTATGAAGCTGGTATTTTGGAAGACCCAGATACTACCCCACCAAAGGACATGTGGAAACTGATCGTAGACCCAATGGATGCTCCAGACCAACCACAAGATTTGTCCATTGATTTCGAACGTGGTCTCCCAGCTAAATTGACCTACACCGATAACAAGACTTCCAAGGAGGTTTCTGTTACCAAGCCTTTGGACGTTTTCTTGGCCGCATCCAATTTGGCAAGAGCCAATGGTGTTGGTAGAATCGATATTGTAGAAGATCGTTACATTAACTTGAAATCCAGAGGTTGTTACGAACAAGCTCCATTGACCGTTTTGAGAAAAGCTCATGTTGACCTGGAAGGTTTGACGCTAGATAAGGAAGTCCGCCAATTGAGGGACTCATTCGTTACACCAAACTACTCAAGATTGATATATAACGGTTCCTACTTCACCCCAGAATGTGAGTACATCAGATCCATGATCCAACCTTCCCAAAATAGTGTCAATGGTACTGTCAGAGTTAGATTATATAAAGGTAACGTCATCATTCTGGGTAGATCCACAAAGACTGAGAAGTTATACGACCCAACAGAATCATCTATGGATGAATTGACCGGTTTCTTACCTACTGACACCACTGGTTTCATCGCCATCCAAGCTATCAGAATTAAAAAATACGGGGAATCCAAAAAAAGCAAAGGTGAAGAATTGACTTTGTAAGTTAGACAATCTACTGCCTCAAAATAAATAACATTATTCTCCTACTCGTATTCATACACTCTTTTAGTGTAATTACATATGTAGACATGTGTGCTCAAGTATAAATAAAATAAAAAATTACTATTATTTCTGTATCTGGATAAAGAAATTTTTCACCAAAAGGCGTAGCCGTTCAGTTCAGGATAAATTCACGTAGCGTGAAATCCCAATCTTGTAAAGATGATAAAAATTATCCGTGAGGTAATTGAAAGGAAATAAACAGAACACAACATTATCAAGTCCGAGATGAATCAATTTTTTGCTGACCATGATGCTCCTTTGAGCATGCTCTCTGTAAAAACAGAATATTTTCCCCAATTGACGGAGAAGGAACAAAAATATGCACATTTCATGTCAAAAGCTTCCCATGCAGGTTCAAGGGTGGTAATGAGGCAAGTTTCTCACGAAAGTGAGCCAATTTTTGACCTCATCCTTGCTATTCATGCGAACTTGAAGGGTCAATACCCAGAGGATGATACTGCTCAAAAGCAGCAAACAGAATTATATTTAGAGTTCGTTTCTCAATTTCTATCCAACTTAGGTAATTACAAATCATTTGGTGATTCGAAGTTCATTCCTCGTTGTGAAGCGAAATTCTTTAAACAACTCCTGGACCTGGCCAAGATTGACCCGTCTTCTTCACCACTTACCTTGTCTTCCGCTGACGTTAACCATAAATTTACATCTCATCATCTTTTTTCTACCATCAATGAATTGATCGATATTGGCATATATCGCGTGGAAGGAAAGGCAACTCTTTTAGGGTTTCCATCTCAAGGTTATACTTCAGCCTACTATCTGGGTCTACCAGTAACACCTGAGGATATGGCTCTCTTGAAAGAAGAATTGTTTGCTAGACTCGCTATCTTGCCAGAAAATACAAGAATCAACAAGGTTAGCAGCCAATACTTTCAAGTTTGGGTTGCCTCTGAGACTGTGAAAAACAGAATAACAAAAAGTTATCCAGATGGACAGATAACGTTATCCAATGATATCACCAAAGTTGAATTTATATTCGGCGACCACTCACGTGAAATGAGTTTAATAGCATTATATCTAAAGGAAGCTCAAATTTTTGCCGCTAACGATACTCAAAAAGCGATGATTCAAGAATACATTAACCATTTTGTCACGGGCTCCTCTCAGGCACACAAAGAAGCACAAAAGTTATGGGTCAAAGATATTTCTCCTGCCATTGAAACAAATATTGGGTTCATCGAGACATATAGAGAACCTTCTGGTATAATTGGAGAGTTTGAATCATTAGTTGCTATTCAAAACAAAGAACGTACTGCTAAATTTTCCAACTTGGTCAAGAACGCTGAAGAGTTTATTTCTTTACTGCCATGGTCTAAAGATTACGAGAAACCAAATTTCAACCCACCTGACTTTACCTCTCTTGAAGTATTAACGTTTACTGGGTCGGGGATACCAGCAGGTATCAATATCCCAAATTATGATGACGTTAGACTAAAAATTGGGTTCAAGAATGTTTCTCTCGGAAATATTTTAAGTGCAGCTGCCAAAAGCTCATCAAAGCATCCACCAAGTTTCATTGCACAAGAAGATCGTGTAGTTTTCGAAAAATATCAAAGCGATTCGTTTGAAGTTCAAGTAGGGATTCATGAATTATTAGGCCACGGTTCAGGAAAGTTATTGACTCAGTTTGCTGATGGGTTCAATTTTGATAAAGACCACCCACCTTTAGGCTTAGATGGAACCCCGGTGAAGACTTACTATAAAGTAGGTGAAACCTGGGGCTCAAAATTTGGTCAGTTAGCTGGTCCATTTGAAGAATGCCGTGCTGAAGTAATTGCAATGTTTTTGATTACCAATAAAAAAATTCTGGATATTTTTGGCTTCCATGACGAAGAATCTCAAAACAGTGTGATTTATGCTGGGTATCTACAAATGGCACGTGCAGGTCTATTAGCTCTAGAATATTGGAATCCAGAAACTGGTAAATGGGGACAACCACACATGCAAGCAAGATTTTCTATCATGAAAACTTTTATGAAACATTCTACGGATAAGAATTTCTTGAGGTTGGAAATCAATGACATGAAAAATGATTTTACTATCAAATTGGACCAATCTCTTATTGAAACTATTGGACATGAGTGTGTGAAAGATTACCTACAACATTTACACGTCTACAAATGTTCAGGTGATGTGGAACAGGGAAGCAAGTACTTTATCGATAGATCAACGGTGACACCAGATTTGGCCTCTCTGAGAGATATTGTCATATCCAAGAGATTGCCTAGAAGACAATTTATACAAGCGAACTCTTATATTGATGATGATAAGGTAACTCTGAAAGAATATGATGAAACTCCACAAGGCATGCTCCAATCTTTCCTTGACAGAGAATTGTAAAGTTTTTGTCAGCTGTCTCCCGATTAGTAACTTTTCCATCTTGTTTTTATTCAAGGTGCTATTCAATTATTTAAACAGTAGGATACTATGTAAGTGCGAAGAAACAAGCTGGCATTTATTGTCAACTGACTTTGCTATGTTTACTTTTGTTTAGCTTTTGTTTAGCTTTTATTTGTCTGTTTTTTAACTTTTTTTTTCAGATTTCTTTTATGATGACAATGCGAAATTTCATTGAAAAGTTAGAAAGAACAATAGAGTTTTTATCTTGTACATGCATGGTTAAAAAAGTGGGCAAACAAAAGTTACTCAGAAACATTGGTTTTAGAGATTTGAAAAAAAAAAACCATAAGATAACAAGCAGTTATGACTATCGCTGACACTTTCAAGCTGTTTATTTTGAGACACGGTCAAAGTGAATTGAACTCAGAGAATATATTCTGTGGATGGATAGATGCTAAATTGACTGAGAAAGGCAAGTCTCAAGCTCGCCACTCCGCAAAATTGATTAGGCAGTTTTGCAACTCTAACAATATCTCTTTACCTCAGATCGGCTATACCTCAAGATTGGTCCGGACTCAGCAAACTATGAACGTTATTCTTGAAGAATTAGAATTAAAATCAGAAAACCACGTAATTACGACAAATACGGACATTAATGAAGAATTGTGCAACATAGAATCTGGAAAAAGTATACCTGTGTTGCAAACTTGGAGACTAAATGAGCGTCATTACGGTTCATGGCAAGGACAAAGAAAACCGGACGTCCTGAAAGAATACGGCAAGGAAAAATACATGTACATTAGAAGAGATTACAACGGGAAGCCGCCTAAAGTAAACCTAAATTTGGAAATGGTTCAAGAGGAAAATGATCAAGGCTCCTCTACAGGTTATGATTTTAAAGAACCTAATAGACACTTGAAATACGGCTCAGAAGAAGAAGCTAATGAGCGTTTACCAGAGAGTGAGTCTCTTTGTGAAGTAGTCATCAGATTAAAACCATTCCTAAATGATATTGTTTTATCTACTGCCAAAAAGAGTAATCAAGAATCGTGTATCATAGTCGGGCATGGTAGCTCTGTTAGATCACTGTTAAAAATACTAGAAGGAATCTCGGACGAAGATATTAAAGATATCGATATCCCTAACGGCATTCCGTTAGTTATAGAATTGGACAGGGACAATTACTCTTTTGTGAGGAAGTTTTACTTGGATCCAGAATCAGCTAAAGTCAATGCACAAATGGTTCGTGATGAAGGATTTGAAAAAATTACATGAGCGGCATTTTCGACCTACTGTGCTATTGTAATTTTGTATGGTTTCCTTTTTTATTTTTAGAGTAATGAGTAATGAAAAGCAGCTAAAGGAATGTATTTAAATTTCTGAAAAAATGTTTTATAAATTGTATAACTTAGAAAGTATTTTTTTGTTGATTTTACGTTTTTTGTTTAATTATAATTCATTATATGTAGGTGTACCTTTTATCTATTGTATACGTTATCTTGTCTATTGGTATTCAAGGGCAGCGGTCCAGAAATTCGTTTCCAATTCACAAACTTCAGCGTAGATTGTCACTAAAGTGTCAAGTTGTTCTAAAGGATATGTCTCTAAAATATGATTCAAAAGCTTTTCACCTTCTACCATGGCTTCACGATACCACGAAGAGGCATAGGTTTCACACCATTCATGGTAAACGGAGCCCGTGGCTACAGTGACTTTACCCTTCATCCTAGTCAAAGCTTCACCATAACCCATTAAACAAGGCGTAAGGGCCGCGACCAATTCTTGCCAGTTACCTCTCCTGGAAACGTCGTTAAAGTAACGAGAGTAAGCTTTTAATGCGGGACCTCTCTGGATCTTTTGGAAGTAATCAGGATTATCAACTCCAAATTCTTCTTTTAGTCTCTTTTCATGTTGGCCCATTTCATTACGAACAGCTCCGACAATGACCAACTCCTTTTCCATATCTCCTAAGCATGGAGCTTTACTACCTGCAATGCAGTGAACTCTAGCATAATCCACCAAGTATGCATAATCTTGTTCAATAAAGAACTGGAACTTCTTACGATCTAATGTACCATCAGCAACCTTTTTAACGAATTCGTGGTTCACGTAGGAGTCCCAGTGTGGCTTGACTTTAGGATGGTTAATCAGATATTCGTAGAAATTGCCACCTGGAACGTTGTCAGCAGCACTTTTGAGTGGTTTTTTAGGTACGACATCCGTTGCAGTGAAACATTCATCGTTGAGCATTTTTTCTAATGGGATTTCTACAGCATAGACATGATTAATTGGCCCATTGTTCTTGACAGTTTCTTTGGTAACATCACAGCCAATGGCCACGGCATTTTGGACGTATTCAATACCACCATAAACAGACTGGGGGAGAGAATAGCCACGAGCCAAGTTAGATGCAATGGAAGAAGCTAGAGTGCACCCAGTACCATGGGTATGCGTAGTGTTAACAAAATTGCCTTTGAAAACGATGAACTTCTGTTCATTATCCAAGTAAAGAACGTCAGTAATATACTTTTCATTTTCGTCATTCCATGGAATATGGCCACCTTTCACTAAGATATTGGAACACTTGGTGATTTTAGCAAGGTCTTTAGCGACTTCAAAAATATCTTGTAATTTTCTAACTTTCCTTTCCTCACCCAACAACTTGAAACACTCTGGAATGTTGGGAGTCAAAATATCAGCAAAAGGAGCGATTTTCTCAGTAATTAAACTAACTATATCTTTTCCGGCCAAAGAAGAACCAGAAGTAGCGACAAGAACTGGGTCAACCACTAATTTTGGTCTATTTTCACCTAGCTGTAACAGCTTTTCGTGCAAGACCTCAATAGCAGCAGCCGTAAGCATACCTGTCTTGATGACGTCACATCTCATATCCTGTAGGTTAGCTTCCAAAGTTTGAGAAACCACTTCTTTTGGAGTGTTATTAATGCTGTATACCTTAACTGGAGTTTGAGCATTCAATGCGGTGATACATGTCATGGCGTAACATCTGTGCGCAGTGATAGTTTTCACATCAGCTTCGATACCAGCACCACCACTTGGGTCTGTTCCAGCAATCGATAAAACTGTTGGCAATTTTTCATTGCTGGCTAAAGTAAGGTAGGGTGGAGGTGTGTTGATGCTAACTGTAGAATAGGTCATAATGAAACGCGGTATTACGTTCTTATATATCTATTTATTACTATGTGTAGCACCATAAGAGAAAGACACCAACAACAAACAATGCATCTCTTGTCTGTCTTTGTATGCTTTATCTGGTGGTTTAAATAATAGCATTTTTCTGGTCACTTGGCACAGCTCTAAAGGTTTCCTTTCCTTTACCGGACATCATTAAGCTACTAGAAAATAGAAGCTATACATATACATTTCGCTAAAGAATATAGAGTGCCTGCACAGGGAAAGGCTAAACGACATAGTTTTGCTTTGCTAATATATGCAAGTAAAAGTAGTACATCTGGCCCCACTTATAAGTGAAATCTCAGCACTGTAGGAGGCAAGCATAAATAATAGACGTATAAGAGGTGACGCAGAGAATGCCACTTGAGATTTTTTACATGCTAGTAATAAACATAAAAAAAACAAAACAATGTCTTTACATTGAGTGAGAAATGTGAAATAAAAAAATTTCAAAAACAATTGCGCAAGCCCGGAATCGAACCGGGGGCCCAACGATGGCAACGTTGGATTTTACCACTAAACCACTTGCGCTTAGTTTGTTGAAATTGGTGGTATTTTAAGATGAGATACCTCAGTATGATAATACATCATTCTAAACGTTCATAAAACACATATAGAACAGCCTCACAACTAACAGTTTGAGCAACATAAGGTAAAACTCTGCCTTCCTGAGCTGAACTAATCAAATGTATAAGTACCTGAACAATTGGTTTAGATCTGAGATTCCACGCTTCCACTATTTAGTATAAACCTGTTGTAATATAAATCAACTATCATCTACTAACTAGTAGTCATATTACTAGTATATTATCATATACGGTGTTAGAAGATGACGCAAATGATGAGATATAGTCATCTAAACTAGTGGAAGCTGAAACGCAAGGATTGATAATGTAATAGGATCAATGAATAAGAACATATAAAACGATGATAATAATGTTTATAGAATTGTGTAGAATTGCAGATTCCCTTTTATGGATTCCTAAATCCCTGAGGAGAACTTCTAGTATATCTACATACTTAATATTATTGCCTTATAAAAAATGGAATCCCAAAAATTACATCAAACTCCACTATTATCTCAAAACCATATCTTATATAATATATAGGATAAGTAACATCCCGTGAATCAAGTTGATAATTCGTCTTGACAACAAGTTACTTCCCTAAGATAGTATATATTAGGATTGTCAAGGCACCCTGGTATTACTCGAGCCCGTAATACAACACCACTTCGAGTAGTACATTGTGTTATACGTTATTACGAAGATATTTATCCTGAACGTTTACTTGAAGCGTTTATCAAACGCGCAAGAAACAACCTTACTACAAGACGTGAGGTGATGGTAGATTTTGAGCCAATTGTTGGAGTTCCATTGCTGATAAGGAAAATATAGTTTGTATACTAGAACTTCTCCTCGAGGGTATAGGAATCCAATAAACGGAACTCGTAATTCTACATAGTTCTGTATATGCTTTTATTGTCACTTTATATGTTGTCAGTTATTATCCTATTACATTATCAATCCTTGCGTTTTAGCTTCCACTAAAATCGATGAATGTTTCTTGACCTTTATGTCATCTTCTAAGACCGTATATGATAATATACTAGTAGTAAGACTAGTTGCTGATGGACGATGGTTGAATTTTATTCTAACACTAAGATGCAAGGATTGGTAATGTAATAGGATCAATGAATAACAACATATAAAACGATGATAATAACATTTGCATCAAAATCCACACTTATCTCAATACAGATAATATTGCCTTTATAAACAATGAAACTTGAACAATAGGCTCAAAACTCACCTATTTCTCTAAAACTGAGCTTTTGGCATTTGAAATCAGGTCTGCACATTCTCCATAATCATCAAGAACGCCATCCAACGCGTATTCGGTGAGTACCGCGTCAGCATACCCAGTGTAAGTGTCATTATGAAGCATTTTCAACGCTTCAATTATGCCGTAGTATGGAAAAAGCACAAAGAGCCTACTGATCTCATCACCGTCAATCGACCGCATAGCATCAGCATGGGTAGATAGCGCGATATGAATTGTACTGTTCTCTTCCATGCCGAAGAAATAATTACTTGGTAGGGCGTAAGCAGACACACAACTGTCAACTGATGTAGTTCCACTGACCCGCACGTAGATCCAGTTTATGTCTGTGTGTGCATGCCTGTCTATAGAAACAATCGAAGCATGAACAGCGTGTGAATAGAAAAAGCAGGAACTGAAAATAGTAATTAATAATTTATAAAACATTTGAGGGTGGTATTTATCTTTTTGAATTTTTCTGCCTATGCGTAAATCTCGTCTCGATTTGAGCACTTCGTAAATGTCTGTAGTGTCTGTAGCGGAATAAGACTGCCTGGAGCTATTCGTGTAGCCTAATATGTCTGGCTAGGCACTGTTTGTTGGCACAGTGCATTATCAGTATCACCCTCTTCTTCACGCACTATATCACAGTTGTACACCCCGGCCGGGTCACCCACACCACCTCCGACGCTCAACCGTAGGATAGTAGTCCTGGGCATCACCAAGTTAATTCACGATATCATTGTCAATGATACTCATCATTAAATTGGTTGCGTTGCGATAACTCAACAATCTGTTGTTACAACTTTAATCTAAAACCTCATGACCTTATTGCTACTACTTTCTTATCATAATTGCTGCTGTTGTAATAAAAATCCACTCTCATCTCATGGTAGCGCCTATGCTTCGGCTCCTTCTGAGGAAGCCCCATCAAATCAAGATCCGTTTGCCGTTCCAGCTTCCAATTTACCGGAATTTGATAGAGATTCCACTAAGGTTAATTCTCAACAAGCGACAACACCTGAGACATCAGCTGTTCCAGAGAATCATCATCATGTCCCTCCTCAACCTGCTTCAGTACCACCTCCACAGGATGGACAGTACCAACAGCACGGCATGATGACCTCGAACAAAGCTATGGGTTCTAGCTGGGCACATTACCAACGACCATCTATGATGACGTATTCATCCTGTCAAACGTCACCTGCGTATTATCAACCTGACCCACACTCTGAAATGCCTCAAGCTAAGACAAAGGTGAGAAATAACGTCTTACCACCACACACTTTAACATCAGAAGAAAACTTCTCTACATGGGTCAAGTTTTACATTAGATTTTTGAAAAACTCTGATCTCGGTGACATCATTCCAAATGACCAGGGTGAAATAAAAAGACAAATGACTTATGAAGAACATGCGTATATTTACAATACCTTCCAAGCACTTGCCCCATTTCATTTATTACCAACATGGGTAAAACAAATTTTGGAAATTAATTATACTGATATCCTTACAGTCCTTTGTAAAAGTGTGTTCAAAATGCAGACTAACAATCAAGAATTAAAAGATTGGATAGCTCTTGCCAATCTTGAGTACAACGGAAGTACATCTGCTGATACATTTGAGATTACAGTCAGCACGATTATTCAAAGGCTAAAAGAAAACAATATCAATGTTAGCGACAGATTGGGCTGCCAACTAATACTTAAAGGTCTATCCGGTGACTACAAATACCTACGTAATCAATATCGTACCAAAACGAACATGAAACTTTCCCAATTATTCGCTGAAATTCAATTAATATATGACGAGAATAAAATCATGAATCTAAATAAACCGACCCAATCCAAACAACACAGCGAATACAGAAATGTTTCTCGCACATCTCCAAACACGACTAACACGAAGGTTACAACTCGCAATTATCATTACAACAAATAATTCAAAACCAAGAGCAGCAAAAGCTCACAATATTGCTACATCGAGTAAATTCTCAAGAATGAACAATGATTACATTAATGAATCAACCGTTTCATCACAACACTTAAGCGATGACAACCAACTTAGTCTTAGGCCAGCAAGAGAAAAAATCTAAGACAACTCGCATAATAGACTCGAATGATGAACTACCTGATCACCTTCTTATTGACTCAGGAGCTTCACAAACGCTTGTCAGATCAGCCCATTATCTACACCATGCAACACCCAATTCTGAAATAAACATAGTCGATGCTCAAAAAGAAGACATTCCTATAAATGCCATTGGTAATCTTTACTTCAACTTTCAGAACGGAACCAAAACATCAATAAAAGCACTGCACACACCAAACATAGCCTATGATCTATTAAGTTTGAGTGAGCTGGCTAATCAAGATATTACTGCCTGCTTTACCAGAAACACTTTAGAAAGATCGGATGGTACAGTACTAGCCCCCATATTCAAACATGGAGACTTTTACTGGTTATCTAAAAAATACCTAATTCCTTCACAAATTTCAAAGCTAACAATAAACAACGTCAACAACAGCAATAAGCGATGCTTCATATGGTAACCAACCATATTACAAGTCACAGGTTGGTAATATTTTCCTACTCAACGGAAAAGTGATTGGAGGAAAGTTGATAAAGGCTTCGTTAACATGCACTTCAACTACAGAAGCAGAAATGCACAGTCAGTGAAGCTATTCCGCTATTGAATAACCTCAGTCACCTTGTGCAAGAACTTAACAAAAAAACAATCATTAAAGGCTTACTTACCGATAGTAGATCAACGATCAGTATAATTAAGTCTACTAATGAAGAGAAATTTAGGAACAGATTTTTTGGCACAAAGGCAATGAGACTTAGAGATGAAGTATCAAGTAATAATTTATACATATACTACATCGAAACCAAGAAGAACATTGCTGATGTGATGACAAAACCCCTTCCGATAAAAACATTTAAAAGATTAACAAACAAATGGATTCATTAGACTTATTACATTATGGGTGGTATGTTGTAATATAAATCAACTATCATCTACTAACTAGTAGTCATATTACTAGTATATTATCATATACGGTGTTAGAAGATGACGCAAATGATGAGATATAGTCATCTAAACTAGTGGAAGCTGAAACGCAAGGATTGATAATGTAATAGGATCAATGAATAACAACATATAAAACGATGATAATAATGTTTATAGAATTGTGTAGAATTGCAGATTCCCTTTTATGGATTCCTAAATCCCTGAGGAGAACTTCTAGTATATCTACATACTTAATATTATTGCCTTATAAAAAATGGAATCCCAACAATTACATCAAACTCCACTATTATCTCAACAATAGTAAATGGTCTCATCATTATTATATTGGTTATGTTTAATAAGTCCAATCGGCGTATTTTTTATATACCTCCCTTTTAACTATAAGATGATCCACTTTTACTCTTCATTAACAACACAACTTAACTACTAATTATCAATGGCAATTCTAACAGTTATCCCAGAATCCATCATTTTCTCACCTACATATCTTCTTTTCAAACAATGGTTTTCTGTCAACTATGATTACTAATACTCCAACACATGAAACGACAGCATCTCCATTATAGACTCCATGGCCAAGTTGGTTAAGGCGTGCGACTGTTAATCGCAAGATCGTGAGTTCAACCCTCACTGGGGTCGTTTTTAATATCTGGGTTTTTCTTTTTTTCGGGCTTTTCTCATTATGGTGTTTTCTTATTTTAGTTTCACGAGAAACTTAGATGAGCTCTCTTCCAGCGTGTAACAACAATAAAGAAAGCCACTTTAAATTTATTAGATCTTATTCTTAATAAAATAAAACTTGTGTTATTTACCAAAGAAAAAAATATAACACTTGGATAGGAAAAATGGTTGACGAATTACACAACCGTCTACTTCATCAAGGCAATGGCACTAAGGATGCCATCCTTTATAAAATAATAGAATCGTTAGTTTGTTCCATCTGCCATGATTATATGTTTGTACCGATGATGACACCTTGTGGTCATAATTATTGTTACGGATGTTTAAATACCTGGTTTGCTAGCAATACTCAAAAAGAATTAGCTTGTCCACAGTGCAGATCAGACATAACAACTATTCCAGCATTGAATACAACATTACAACAATATTTATCATTTATTTTGGACAAACTAAGTAGTGAAAATGATGAGTCTTTTAAAAAACTTTTAACTACTAAAATCAGGGAGGAAACCGATTACAAGCTTGATAAGGAAAAAGACACTTTATTTGAAAAAGTATTTAAGAATAGTGCATTAGCAGTGGCCGACGATTCAGATGACGGTATCACACGTTGTAGTAATTGTCATTGGGAATTAGATCCTGACGAAGTCGAAGATGGAAATGTTTGTCCTCACTGCAATGCCAGAATAAGGAATTATGCAGGTGGCCGTGACGAATTCGATGAAGAAGAATACAGTGAAGGAGAACTGGACGAAATTCGAGAGAGCATGCGCAGGCGTAGAGAGGATCAATTTACGTCCACTGATCCGTTTGCCAATAGAGATGATATAAGTTCCGAAGAAGATAGCAGCAGTGAAGAAGAGCCTATGCGGGAACATATCCCTCAAGGTCGTTGGGCCAGCTCACATAATCGTAGCATCGCCGTAGATGCTGTAGATGATGAAGAGGATGAGGAAGAACTAGAGGAAGATGAGGAAGACATGGATTCTGATCTGAAAGATTTTATAGAGGATGATGAGGACGACGAAGATGAAGATGGCAGTAGAAGGAATTTGATACTGTCTGCACTCAATAATAGACAAGTAATCATAACTGATGATGAGGAAGATGAGGGACGGGAACATACCACAGATGAGGAAGAGCACGACAGTGATTTTTACGAGCACAATGATGAAGGATTTGCAAGTGGCGATAGTCTTGATGAAGACCGGAAAGAAGCTATTCAGGTGCAATCAAGTTCTGACTCCGAAGATCGTTCAATTTCTTATCCTAGCTCTAGTGATGTCAAAGATAAAGACGAACCTGACACCGAAGACTTCGACGATCTGCAACCAAGAAGACAAAAGCGATTCCGTGTTGTCCTAGGAGAAAGTGATGACGAATGATGTTAATGTTTCAACCGGCCAGGGTGGTTATGTACGGAACTTTTATGTATTTTTTTAGAAGTATCCTTTCTGTTCTTGTAATGTGATTACAGAGCGGTAGTAGGCTCAAATTCAATCATTAGTTATGTATGACAGAGTTACTTAAAGGAAATCTAAAATCTTATCAATTTATAGACTATTCTTCCTTTTTTTTCGACCTGCCATTGTTATTTTTTTAGGCGTTACGTTAACTAGCACAATTATGTGGGGGTTATGCAAGAACCTTTTCCGAGCAATAAAATTTAAGAGCAAAAGAGAACAAAACATCAAAATAAAAAAAAAGAGTGGCAACTGCTTCCTGAATTAAGTTACGAGAGGAAGAAAAAGGTGGTAATGATTCGGTTCACGATTCTACGTAATACTAAGACATCTCTTCTTTCTACGAGTAATATATGTTTATCATTTGCCCAGGTGTCCACTAGTAGTCTAATTTGGTCCAATACTTTGAATAGCACTGTTATAACTAAAAACCCAATAGTGCTAGCACCAAAGAGACATGTTCATGATGGAAAGCATTTTTTTACGACACCACATCAACAACAGCAGACGAAGTTAGGGGAAACTGAAGAGGGAACTCGTCGCAATATAAAAGAAGAGGATTTGAAAAGCATTGGCCAAGCAATAACACACCAACGAAACAAACGCCGAAAACAAATATGGTCTGCTGTGTTTGGGGGTATATTCGGCGTAATAATAGGATATTCAGTAATCTATAAAGTGATATATTTAAAGGAACAAAGCTTCTTACCATTGTTTCCTTCATCCAAGATACGTAAATTAAGTGCAAGAGATTTGAAAAAGGTTGACGTAAACCAGGTACAAAAGCTTTCTAAATTAAGAGTTTTAGAAATATTATCCGGCCATGACATGATTAAAGAACAATATGGAGTGCCATTATTAGATAAAGACGGAAGCTCACCTAGATTAAATGAATTCAGCATGTGGTGCGAAGACCAAGATCCATGTGTGACTGGTGTTGTAATGGAGCCAGATGATCAAAGAAATAGCTCACACACTTGGTATAGAATACCTTTAGTTTGTAAATGGAGGATAACGCATCGGCCAATAAGCATACGCGGGACCATCGACGACTTATTGAACCGCATTGGATTAGAAACAGCGGATTTATTCGAGATTATATCGCCTGAGCGAGTATACGGATCGTTCAAGTACGAATACCCGCTACAGGGGGACTCTCATGCATTGCACCTCTGGTTCCATGGCGAGATCGAACTGGATGATAATTCATTGATTGTATATAACGGGAAATACCATGTTGATGTTAAACTGCAAGAAATCGACCTTTTCAGGCGTGAAAAGAATGGGCAATTAGTGCAGTATGTTCTGTTTAAAAACAATCCCGTGAACAGATAAAAGAAGTGTAAATAATTCTGTCACAATTATGATTATTATCGGTATTAAACTACTTATTTTCGGTTACTTAGGTAAAATAGTGTTTATATAAGAATATTTGAAAGTAAAAAAAAACTGATAAATGAATAAAATAGAGAAGATTGGAGACGAACTGGAAGAAATTGAGAAAACCCACCGAATATACTACCCTGGGCTTACAGATGGAATATCAAAGGAAGAAAGGAAAAAAAATAATACATTTCAGAAACGTCAATAGGTATTATCATCTTAGCAATGAACGGATGCCTTTCTTAAATTAAAAAGGCCAGAGCACCACCGACTGCGGCTCCGACAACTCCAGCATTCAACAGTTGACCGTTCTGTGCGTGCAATGCAGGGGCTGCATTGCTAGTGGTGTTGGAAGCATTTTGGGCGTTTACGCTAGCAGCGAAGCCGAAAACAGAGACAGCAGAAACCAAAATTTGTGATACTTTCATTATTATTTGTGTGTTGAATTAGCGTGCTTATTTGAGGTTCTTCTCAGAAGCTAAAAGAAAAAAAGCATAATTGGAAATGTAAGCGATGAGCAAGAAATGCCATTTATTTATACGTTTATATAATATGTATTTGCAAGTATAGAACGTCGGTTTCATAAGGGGTGAGAGGAGACATAAATAGAAACAGGGGAAAGAAAATCATTGAAGAGAAATGAAAAAAAAAAGGATGATACTAGGAGAGAAAGGGGATTAGAAAGGTCATCGGCCATAAAGTTGGTACATTATCCTTTATTGACTTTTGACACTTTGCCGTTGATGAAATATTGATGGCTATTAATGAAACTCTTCATGAGCACTGGTCCGTTTTTCGGATAGCGTTTTGCCAAAAGAGGGGAGGGGGAGTCTCGGCAACCGTGTCTGGGTGTGTGAAATATTACATCAGAGAAGGAGAGAAGTTTGTGCGGCTAAACTTTCTTGGCAGAGGGGAAAGGGGGGGAGGTCTGGCCAAAATTTTCAATGGCCATTTCACTTCTCCCCAGGCCTGGCCAATATAGTGATTGGTATTTTCTCCGGGAGAAATCGATGTGGGGTAATGATGTGATGATGATTTATAAGTGGGTTAAATTAAGAGGGGAATTTGAGAGCAAAGAAAGTAATAGAAACTATTTTAAATAGTTATGTTATGGTATGTAGGGGACGCATTGCTTTTCATATTTTCTTTTGAAGTTTCATGTAGAAAAGGTGGTAGTCGTCCAGATCATAGACAATTTTGTCTAGTTTGATATAGTCAGGAAGTGATTCATTGATGCTTAGTAGTTTTTGAAAGGACTGATTCTTATAATTCTTGGTGAAGAAGGTCATCGAGAATTCTCTTGGCTGGAAGACGTTCAGAATGTGTAGAAGAACGTTCAAATTGTCTTGCTTCCCTTGAGAAATATCGAAAACGGGTATGTTGCTTTCGAAAGAGGCGTATGACCAGCCCTTTTCTGGAGTCACATGCAGGGTGTAGTAGTATCTTTCATCGAGAACCATGTTAGACGAGTAGCCACACGGTGTGAATGCAAACGCGTCGTGGTGAAATGATAGGTTGGAGTCTTGAGATGAGTTCACGTATATTTCGTCAAGCTTAGTTTCCTTAGTCATTTGGTAGCCGAGGTTGTGGCCCTTGTCTTCGTTCGGCTCAACAGGGGCGGTTGTAGATGCTTCTGGGCCGCAAACAAATTTGCTAGCACACTCAGGGTTCAGCTCCGTCATTAGAACTTCAAAGGTTTCGTCGTCATCCTCAATACACTCCTTCACTTGAGGAGCCGACCGATCCGTCTCAGTGACATACAGGTTCCAATGATTGCTCTTGTCATTTCTTCCAACGGAATAACTCTTACCGGTGTCAAAAAATTGGTTCAGATAGTCTACTTCGTCTGCCCAGTTTTGATGGATAGCAGCTTGCTTGCAGGGGAAAAGAAAACATCGTCTGGAATAGAATACTTTGAATGGCTTGTACTTACCCCCCGGTGTTTTCTGGAAAACCCATGACAGCTCTTGCTCAATGGTTTGGAAAAGCTTGTCAAGACAAAACAATGTCGTTGTAGTACCGCACGTCTTCAACGTCAATTTGTGATCGAAAACGAAGAGCGAGGACTCACTCAGCAAAAAGGCGTCCAGTTCTTTAGTCTTCTTCATGGAAAGAACCTCGCACTTGACTAGTTTCAAAATCTCGATCCATTTCTCCATGACAATATCTCTTAGCGTCTTTTCGGAGCTGACGCAATTCTTGTGAGGAAAGAACCAGATTTCCAGCAGCTTCTCAGGACCCTCGAACGCGTCCGTTGAGTCTAGTGTGGCCGATAATTCGTGATCAATGTAATTGTGGTTAGTCAGTTCTTTGATGGTAACGGTCATGATATGGTTTGCTTATTTGCATAAGACACTATAAATAAAAAGGTAAAGAATAAGGAAGTTACAATACAGTAGGTGGCTCACTTGAAAAAAAAAAAACGCTGACGCAAGCACCGAACAGCAGCGAACACAATATATACACGTACAGATGTATTGAGATTCTTTAGTCAATTGACAAAGTTTAACCGATGCCTGAATATCGGAAAAACGTTTTTGGATTTTGTTCTTCCTCGAGTGGGAGAAAGTGAAATTTTCCACAATTCCATCATTGCCTACGTACGTGAGACTATTACTTGAAAAAAGAGGGAAAGGAGAGGAACAAGATGCGAGAGATAAAAACCTAAGCAGCATGCAATAAATTGTCTTTAGTTCATGCTCACCCTAATGGCATGACAACATGCCCTTGCCACTTTCCTTCAAGCATTATTGCCGATTTTAACGCTTCCAACCCTAGAAAGGCGATAATAGTATGTCCGGGTATCCGATTTATTCTCGAAGTTTTTTTTTCCATACGCGATTGAGCTATAAAAGAGCCTGGTTAAGAGAAACAGTCCTGAACTTTCTCAGTGGCGGCGGTACAAACAGAAAATCTCATCGAGTAACTTACGCTATTTTGTGCAACATGCATGAAGGAGTACCCTCATGCTGTGGCGCGTATGTCTATGTAATCTCAGGGACAGCAAAAGAAGCGGCAAGAGAGCCCACGATAAGTGGAACTACACAGACTTCCTTGCCGCGATACTACGGTCCCCAGAACAATCCTAACAAGCAATTACATATTCCCCCGCTGAACCTGTGCAGTCCATGGACGACGCTGATACTATATGATTCGGGGGAAGACGCTTTTTCACATCTTCTTGAGTAGTAAGAACAGTAATCAAGTAATATAATGGTTAAGAGCGGATCTTGTTGGATGCCTCCTAGGCATTACCCTACAATGGGGCGGTCTCTTTTAATTTTGAATCGGGTCTTTCACCCCGGCCCCGGTTGCGTCGATCAGAAAATTATTATGGATGAGGATGATGAAAGTACTAGACCTTTACCATCAAGTCTCGATAATTCACCGTTCAAAAAGACTAGGAATTCGTTATAGATCAGCTAGTTCGACAAAGAAGTACTTCCGGGACATTGCTACATAGTTGTGCTGTTATATTTTTTTTGTTAGTTAAACCCATTAGATAAGTGTATCGTTTCGTATAGTGCCGTACTCAAAGATCAAGGATTGAAACGCTATTTCTTTTACGCCTGCCATGTCTGCTGCTCCCGTCCAAGACAAAGACACTCTAACCAATGCCGAGCGTGCGAAGAACGTCAACGGTTTGCTTCAAGTGCTCATGGACATTAACACTCTAAATGGAGGGAGTTCTCACACTGCTGATAAGATAAGGATTCATGCCAAAAATTTCGAGGCAGCTTTGTTCGCCAAGAGTTCCTCAAAGAAAGAATATATGGACAGCATGAACGAAAAAGTTGCTGTCATGCGCAATGCATACAATTCCAGAAAAAGCACAGTTGCAGCAGCAGCAGCCAGTAACAACATCAGCCCCGTGGAACAGCATCATATCAACAATATGAAAAATTCTAGCGGCAGCGCCAACAATATGAACGTGAATATGAATCTGAACCCCCAGATGTTCCTGAATCAGCAGGCTCAGGCAAGACAACAGGTTGCACAACAATTAAGAAACCAACAACAGGTTGCACAGCAACAACAACAACAACAACAACAGCAACAACAACAGCAACAACAACAGCAACAACAGCAGCAGCAGCAGCAACAACAACAACAGCAGCAGCAGAGGCGCCAATTGACTCCTCAGCAACAACAGCTAGTGAACCAAATGAAGGTAGCCCCCATCCCCAAGCAACTGCTGCAAAGAATTCCTAATATTCCACCAAATATCAATACTTGGCAGCAAGTCACTGCTTTAGCTCAGCAGAAGTTACTAACACCTCAGGATATGGAAGCTGCAAAAGAAGTCTACAAGATTCATCAGCAATTATTGTTTAAAGCAAGATTGCAGCAACAACAAGCCCAAGTCCAAGCCCAAGCCCAAGCCCAGGTTCAAGTTAATAACAACAATAACGGCGGCCTCCCTCAAAATGGTAATATCAATAATAGTATGAATATTCCTCAACAACAGCAAATGCAACCTTCTAACGCAAATACGAATGCGAATCCTTTGCAACAGCAACCATCACAAAATACCGTACCAAACGTTCTTCATCAAATCAATCAAATTTTCTCTCCCGAAGAACAACGCAGCTTACTGCAAGAAGCCATTGAAACCTGCAAGAATTTCGAAAAGGCTCAATTGGGCAATACAATGACGGAACCGGTTAAGCAAAGCTTTATCAGAAAGTACATTAACCAAAAGGCGTTGAGAAAAATCCAGGCTTTGAGGGATGTTAAGAACAACAACAATGTTAACAACAACAGCGCGAACCTGCAAAGAGCTCAAAATGTTCCTATGAACATCATTCAACAACAACAACAAAGCCCCAACAACAATGAGATTATCCCACCTTCTGCTACTCCCAACACTACCTCTTTCCCTCAGCCACAGAATGCAAGTTCCAAATTATATCAAATGCAACAACAGCAGGCTCAAGCACAAGCACAGGCTCAAGCACAAGCACAGGCTCAAGCACAAGCACAAGCACAAGCACAGGCACAAGCACAAGCACAGGCACAGGCTCAGGCACAAGCACAAGCACAGGCACAAGCTCAAGCACAAGCTCAAGCACAAGCACAGGCACAAGCACAGGCACAAGCACAAGCACAAGCACAAGCACAAGTACAAGCTCAACATCAACCCTCACAACAGCCCCAACAGGCTCAATCGCAACCTAATCCACTTCACGGGTTGACACCTACTGCAAAGGATGTCGAAGTCATTAAGCAATTGTCTTTGGATGCTTCCAAGACCAATCTAAGGCTCACAGATGTAACAAATTCTTTATCCAATGAAGAAAAAGAAAAAATAAGAATGAAGTTAAAGAAAGGTCAGAAGCTTTTTGTTCAAGTAAGTAATTTCGCACCTCAAGTTTACATCATCACGAAAAATGAGAATTTCTTAAAAGAAGTTTTCCAATTGAGAATATTTGTCAAAGAGATATTGGAAAAGTGTGCCGAGGGCGTATTTGTTGTTAAATTAGACACCGTTGACAGGTTAATCATTAAATATCAAAAATACTGGGAAAGTATGAGAATTCAAATTTTAAGAAGACAAGCCATTTTAAGACAACAACAGCAGATGGCTAGCAACAACAGCAACCCAGGTACTGCTTCTGCTGTTAATAATAACAATATTGCAACTCAGCAAAATATGCAACAGTCACTACAGCAAATGCAGCATTTACAGCAATTGAAAATGCAACAACAACAACAACAACAACAGCAACAACAACAACAGCAACAACAACAACAACAACAACAACAACAACAACAACAACAACAACAACAACAACAACAACAGCAGCTACAACAACAGCAGCTACAACAACAACAACAACAACAACAGCAACAGCAACAACAGCAACAACAACACCTATATCCTTCCTCAACGAGTGGTGGAGCTAATTATCCGGCAATGGCTAATGCTTCCAATAACAATATCCCTTATATGAATCACAAGAACACCTCTAGCATGGAGTTTTTGAACTCTATGGAAAATACACCAAAAGTTTCTGTATCTGCTGCGGCCACTCCATCACTTAACAAGGCGATCACTAGTAAGGTAAACAACAGAACTAAATCTAATTCAATACCTGTTACCAGCATTCCATCAACAAATAAGAAACTTTCAATATCAAATGCCGCTAGTCAACAACCAACTCCTCGATCTGCATCGAATACCGCTAAGTCAACCCCAAATACTAATCCTTCTCCATTGAAGACTCAAGCAAAAAATGGAACGCCAAACTCCAATAATATGAAGACAGTGCAATCTCCTATGGGTACACAACCATCCTATGGTAATACCATTATTGAAAATGCGTTTAGAAAGGAAGAGCTTTTGCTAAAAGATTTGGAAATGAGGAAGTCAGAAATATCCTCTCGTTTTAAACATCGTCAAGAAATTTTCAAAGATTCTCCTACAGATTTGTTTATGAATACATTAGGTGATTGTTTAGGTATTAAGGATGAAGAGATGCTTACTTCGTGCACTATTCCTAAGACTGTGGTTGATCACACCAATGGTTCTGGTAAAAGGAAGCCTACCAAAGCAGCCCAGAGGGCCCGTGATCAAGACTCTGTTGACATTTCCATAAAGGACAACAAGTTAATCATGAAAAGTAAATTTAATAAGACTAATAGGTTATATTCGATAGCATTGTCCAATGTTGCTGTCATTTTCAAAAACATTGGTGGTAACTTTAAAGATTTATCTACTCTGGTCCATTCATCGTCACCGCCTGCCTCATCTTCCAAGTTGAATATCGGCAATTCCAATAAGAGGAAAGCCAGCGTGTTAGAAATAAGCCCACAGGATTCAATAGCTTCGGTGCTATCCCCAGATTCAAATATAATGTGTGATTCCAAAAGAATCAAAATAGACTCCCCTGATGACCCATTCATGACAAAATCCGGAGTCGCAACTAATGAAAAACAAGAAGTTACAAAGAACGAAACGACGTTTTTGACTTCCACTACTGATTCGGTGCAATTCAATGTATGGGATTGGAATAATTGGACAAGTGCTACTTGAACCTCGAAACTTTCATATACTTGAACCTACCTAATTTGGTGTTATGACCACCAATACCTTTTATTTTTCACCTCCTTTTAACTCTTTTTCTCTCTCTAAAAGAAATTCTTTATTTCACAGAAATTTCTCCACACTTTAATGTATCTTTTTTTATTTATATAATTATATATATATATATATACATGAATAACAACAATATAATCTAATTTAGCTTTTTATTTCAACGTACTTAATACTTAAACGACCAGTACAATAGAGTGTCACTTTTATCAATATGCTTCCTTTAGCCGGGTAAGATTTTGCTGACAAATAGTCAGAACGACTTGAATCATCGGTATATTCTTCGAAATATACTACATCTACGATTCTTGAGTAACCGTAAGTTGCCACTGTGAAGCAATTACAGTAATCATTAACAAACATCTATAAACATGTCACATCATTCACCTCCCAAGAACCAAATCCGTGAACTAATCGAGGAAATCAATCAGTGGGCTATAGCTAATGGATTAGCCATGTATCCTCCTAATTTTGAGGCAAATCCATCGAATGCTTCGGTGTCGCCGGTAACGATCTATCCAACTCCAATTCCTAAGAGATGTTTTGATGAGGCCGTTGAAATTCAACCAGTATTTAATGAATTATATGCCCGTCTTGCTCAAGATATGGCTCACCCAGATTCGTTGCTGCATAAGACAACTGAAGCGTTGGCTTTATCAGACCCCGAATTCACTGGTAAATTATGGTCCTTATACCTTAAAATTTTGAAAGATGTACAGAAAAAAAGGCAGACTTTTAAACTAGGTATATTTAGGTCAGATTATTTAATTGATAAGAAGAACGGTAGTGAGCAAATTAAGCAAGTGGAATTCAATACTGTATCCGTATCATTTGCAGGTCTCAGTGAGAAAGTAGATAGATTGCATGCCTATTTAAACAAGGCAAACAAATACGATCTTAAAGGACCGTTCTATAATGAACAAAATATGGTCATTTCCGACTCAGGGTATTTATTATCTATGGCATTGGCTAAAGCTGTTGAATCATATACATCACAGCAAATTTCTTCCACTTCTAGTGATCCAATTGTTGCGTTCATTGTTCAAAGAAATGAGAGAAATGTGTTTGATCAGAAGATCTTGGAATTGAATCTGTTGGAAAAGTTCGGTATTAAGTCTGTGAGATTGACATTCGATGATGTTCACGACAAAATGTTCACTGATAATGAAACAGGAAAACTTTTTGTCAAGGATGCAGAACAAGAAGTAGCGGTTGTCTATTATAGAACTGGTTATACAACTACCGATTACACGTCCGAAAAGGACTGGGAAGCAAGATTATTCCTCGAGAAAAGTTTCGCTATTAAGGCTCCAGACTTACTTACCCAATTATCTGGTTCCAAGAAAATCCAGCAATTGTTGACCAACAAGAGCGTATTGGGTAAGTATACCTGCAATCCTAAAAAAAGAGATAGTTTGTTGAAAACATTTGTCAAAATTTACCCCTTAGACGATACAGAACTTGGTAGGGAAGGCAAGAGATTAGCGTTCAGTGACCCCTCTAAATATGTGCTAAAACCACAAAGAGAAGGCGGTGGTAACAATGTTTATAAAGAGAATATTCCTAATTTTTTGAAGGGTATTGAAGAACGTCATTGGGACGCATATATTCTCATGGAGTTGATCGAGCCCGAGTTGAATGAGAATAACGTTATATTACGTGATAATAAGTCTTATGAAGAGCCAATAATTAGTGAGTTGGGAGTTTACGGTTGCATTCTATTTGACGACAAGCAAGTTTTAATGAATGAATTTAGTGGCTCATTACTAAGATCCAAGTTCAACACTTCAAATGAAGGCGGTGTGGCTGCAGGATTTGGATGTTTGGACAGTATTATTCTGTATTAGACCTATATATAGATACTATATATATATATATATGCCATAATAATGGAGAATAACGTTAGGTTTTAATTTACGAACAATTGAAGAATATATAATCGCATTCCCACATGAATTTGCTATTCTAATCTTGCTTCTTCTCTCTTTCCCCTTTTAGCAACGAAGAACACCATTTCGCTGCACCAACGGTATTACTAGATATGGTGACTATTGTGAAGAATGGTATTAACTCCAATAAGCCAGCAGACATCCCGAAGCATATGAAACTTGCGTAATGCTCATATTGGAAATCTTTAGCCTGTTTCTTACTGAACCCCTTTAGTAGGAAGTACCTTTGTAAATAGGTGAAGCTTCTTCTTGGGGCCATCAGTTGGTTTGCTAATATGGGCCCTATTATAGGAATTAGTGACAGAAGTGTTATTGAAGTGAAATTAGTCAGTTTAAAAAACAATCTGAATAGTAGTTTGGGGACTTTAAAAGCCCAATTTCCCTTTATTGTATTGAAATTTCTCACGGCATCAGGCTCATCAATTTTCCTATGCGATTTTTGTAGTTTTGGTAAAACCTTCACCTCGTTGAGGAATTCGTTTTGATCTTGCAATACCAAAGAAATATCGAATATCTGATTTGTAATATGAGTCAACACTAGTGTTCTGCAAACAAAAGCAGTTAAAACATTCGTTTGTAGAATCCATTGAATATGAACTAAAATAACACCAAGAGGGCCTAATAATAATATTGCCCATGTCACTAACACTGGTACAAGGGTGACGTAAAAAAAGCCAGCAATGGTAACAAAAATCAAAGCATAACAAACAGCAAACAGTAAAATATGTTTCCAGTAAACGGTATTTGTGAGTACTTCATAGAATCCCTATAATTAATACACAAAAAAAAAATGTGTTAGTCAAAAAATGAATATGGTCATAAAAAACAAATACTTTTACTTACTAAAAATGGGTACATGAATGCTTTTGAGTTGAAAACTTCTTTAATGAAGTTCTTCTTAAATAACTCGTATCTCAACTTCATTGTTGGTATTGTTTCAGGGAACCAAATATCAAACTGTCTTCTTAAAACCTTTAGCCAACGACTTATTTTACTTTCCTTTGGAGTCCTATCTTCTTCGGATGGCTCTTCTGAAGGTTGCGGCCTCTTTTCTGCAAGGGTTGTAGAATTAGCATCTCGAGTGTGAGAATTTTGACTATGACTTATAAGCTTAACTCTGGCTTTCATCCTTAGTTTGTCTTAGCAGCCAGTCAGGGGTCCTCAGGGATAGCCTTGCCCTTTTTTTGACGTCCCTTTACTTTTCCTGAGGGTGATTGATTTACCTTGACAAGTTTTTGAAAGTCCGAGTCAAAAGCACCCTGATTTTCATAATCCCCTGATTGCCAAAAATCTATACAAAAAATACCAATGTTGCAGCACGAATATTATTAGCAAGTACCAATGTGTAAATATTTATGGAATTTATGTGTATATATATATATATATAATGAACATATGAACTGGTATGAAGAAAAAAATAGCTAGGTTCATGGTGGATTTACGTGGGCTATGGATTGTTGAATCGGAGGCGCATACGATCCTACTGTAGGCCCTTCTGGTTCTGCAGAGGGCGCGGGAGCTACGGCTGGCTGTTCTTGATCTTTTATCTCTTTTACTATCCAAAGAGACGCACCTACTACGTTTGTACCAATGAACAACCCGCCCAGTATTGGGATGGACTCTAATAAACCGCTGGACATTGAGTATAGGAGCCATTTGGCAAAACCCTTGTAGTATACTTCGGATAGTTTTCGCGAACCCAAATGTAGTACGTCAACAAAATAGGGTTCGAAATAATAGAATCCCATTCCGGGACTAAATGGTAGCATATTGATAATGATTGGACCCACAATTGGAACAATCAATAACAAAAGAAACACGAAGGCTATGAAAACATACCAGAAAAAAAAAAAGAGAAACTGTGGCAAAGAGACGAGATAAAACCTTTTGGAAAAAAGACCACCCAATCGATGCGATCTTCTGTAAACAAAAGGCGAGAAACTTATCGTTTCACAGGCTTCGCTCAATTCTGGCAAATTCTTTCTTGCAAATGTCACACCGTAAATACGTGTGAAAAGAACAAAATCAGTACCTTTCACCATAGAATTACACAGGGTTGTAGAAATGAGAATAGTTTGCACATATGCTAGCGGTAACGCAAAGAGCCCAAGAAAGGGCAGGTATATGCACACCAAAAGAGAACAAGCTAGGATCGACGTAAACGCAATAATGAGCCCAAGATTTAGCACATAATATCCAAATATTAGGAAGAACAGGTGCAAGTAATCCGTGCTCCCTACGGATTCACTAATACCCTTCATCAGCAGTTAGTAAATTGGATCAACACATAAGACGTGCACCAAAGCATAAACATACTTTATATGGATACCAAATAATCTGGTGAGACGACTCCAGGTCTTTCCAGAAATTGTTTTTGATAAGCATAGCATTCTTATACCATTGAACTATGGGACCCTTGTATGCCATCCAAATTTTCGACTTCTTATGGTTCCTTTGATCTTGGATAGGTAACAATTGTGGTTCCTCTCCTTCCGCCAATGGTGTCGAGGCATATGGGTGTCTATGGTAGTACCAATCAGGTTGCGGTCTAGTAGACATAGTTGCTTGGTATATTGGATCTTTTATAGTCTCAATTGTAAAACTAAAACTTTATAATCGTAAGAAACTTTGTATAGAGTATTCATACATAGGTTTTCATAGCCATTCCTTCGTTTTTGTGGCGCGACGCGATCAGTCAAAATTAAATCAACGGAAAAATTCTTCGGAACATTTTTTTTTTGGCCAAGCTATTGTTGCAGGGTGGGGCAGGGGCAAGAGTCGATATGTCATCACGAAGCTGCAAGAACATGGTTTTATCGAATGGCGCAGCAAAGACGCAGCAGAGAAAAGGTGAAAGCCGTTTGTCTAAAAGACCAACAAGAATTACTAGCAGCGTGCTTCTCGCAACGACAACTTTGTTTGACTTTCTTCTGGTGTAAGTAATCAAAAAGTTAACAGAAAAAGAAGCTACGAAAAACAAGAAAAAGAAACAACAGCAAAAGAAAAGATAAAAGCTGGCTTATTATAAAACAATAGCATCACAAACGATCAAAAAGGGCCCCTGTTTATTTTTGACCCGTTTAGGCTTTTCGTGTTTTTTAACTATCATATCACGTCCGTATCCTTTTTCATTCCTTATCGGAAACATAACAGGATAGTAAGCAACGGCAACAGTATAAACTATCATAAAAATTTCCCTTCTTTGTTGGTAAATTTTACGCTTGAGAATTCAACGTTTTGGAAGGACAGTAACCATATTTCTGTGCAAAGCGTTTTATTGTTGCTGTTTCTCTTTTGGCTTGCAGATTTATTGTAAAGTATCATAAACAAGGAACACGATGACATATCCGGTTAGCGCAGCCGCTCCTACTGATATTACATATTCACCAAATACCCCATTAGTAGGCTTATCCAAGCCTCCATGCTTCTACCAACATGCTTCCTCCTCCGTCGATTCGTTTTCGTCATCATTTAGTGATGATGACCGTTCAGACCTTGTCGCTGTACCCAACGAATCACCACATGCATTTTCGTATAACCCAATATCCCCGAATTCACTGGGAGTTCGCTTGACCATTTTAAGAAGATCTTTGGAAATAATGGTTAATAGTCCTGACATTTTACACGAGCTAAAGAAAAAGGCGCCCGTAATAGCATATCCCCCTTTAGTTAAACACACGAGAAACTTAACTGAAATCGCTACACCACCGACATCTGGAAATGCATCTAAATGGTCCTGTAGTATTCCATCGGTGCCCAATACCCCATCTCCTGCTGGTAGGCCCGTGGTACAAAGAGCCACCTCATTAATGGTGCTACCAGATAATGGTGCTTCCAGTAAATTGGATCCAGCCAAGTCAGAGCTGCAAAACCTGTTGTTTTTGCTAAATTTAGCACTAGAAAATAACTCCTTCGAAAGAGCTTCCGATTTACACATGTTGTCGCTATTAAATATAAAGAAATTAAATTTTGACTCAGACATTCAAAAATCAGAAACGTTGAAAAAGGCTTTACTGGATAGTTTAGCTGAACCATTTTTTGAGAATTACAAAAAATTCCCCCACAGAAACCCTGGTTTAAAATTACATTATACCCAACAAGAGGAGAAAAACGATGATATAGTTTCCTTAGCAGATATCAAGCCACAACAGGACTATAGTCGAATACTTCATCCTTTCACGTCTGCGAAAAATTCTGGCCCTGAGGCCATTTTTACCTGTTCTCAGCATTACCCTTGGAATTTCAAAGCAGCCAACGATTTGGCGTGTTTAACATTCGGTATATCAAAAAATGTTATCAAAGCACTAACTTTACTGGACCTGATCCATACGGATAGTAGGAAATTTGTTTTAGAAAAAATTATGAATGCCGAAGATGATGACCAAGAAATTGTGTTTACAGGAGAAACGATACCTATTGTTCAGCCAAACTCAACAAACGATAATAAAGTACCAAGTTTGATATGGGCTTCACTATGGGCAAAGCGGAAAAATGGCTTATTGGTCTGTGTATTTGAAAAAACGCCTTGCGACTATATTGATGTCATGTTAAACCTGGCTGATTTTTCAGTGGAAAGCATTACTGACACGACGCATTTTTTGGAAAACTTTAACAAGAAACAGCAGCAAGAGCTAACTTCACCAGCGGCTAAAAAAAAAACCGTAAAATTTGCGAATGAAATACACGATATCGGATCAATAAGTCGCTCACTAAGTAAACTAATTGATGATGTGCGCTTCGGGAGAGTGTTTTCTGCAGATGATGATTTATTACCTCTACCTATTAGGGTGGCAAATTATGTCAATAAAGAGAGATATTTTACATTGAATTATTTATCCGAGAATATACCATGCGCTGTCACAACTTCTGTGTTGGAAAACGAAATTAAATTGAAGATTCATAGTTTACCTTATCAAGCTGGGTTATTTGTTGTTGATAGCCACACTTTAAATCTTTTAAGTTTCAATAAATCTGTTGCTAAGAACATGTTTGGTCTTCGGGTTTATGAGTTGGCCGGTAGTCCAATCACTAAGTTGGTACCTTCTTTAGCAAATATGATATCTTACGTTAATAAAAATTATCCCACGCTAAATATCACGTTACCAGATAATAAAGGACTGGTTTTAACAGAACATTTTTTCAGGAAAATCGAGGCTGAAATAAATCATGATAGTGACTCATTCTATACCTCTATTGGTCTAGATGGCTGTCACAAAGACGGAAATCTAATAAAGGTAGATATTCAATTACGTGTCCTGAATACAAATGTTGTTCTGTTATGGATTACACACTCAAGAGACGTAGTTATCGAAAATTATACCACTGTCCCTTCGCAACTACCGATGTTGAAGGAAAACGAAATTGACGTAGTTGGAAGTCGGAGTAGTTCCAATGCGTCTTCCAAGAAGTCTTCAGAAAAAATTTCTGTGAATGTTTTGAAAACTATGGCTGATTTGTCCATTAGCTCTGCTGAAACAATTTCTAACTCTGACGATGAAGTAGACTTGAATCAAGTGGATAGAAAACTACGAGAAGCATCTGGTGGTACATTTGAGCGTAACGAATCTAACGAACACAACAATTATGATGATGATATCACAATGGTCGATGATCCTGAGTTGAAACATAAAATTGAATTAACGAAAATGTACACGCAAGACAAATCAAAATTTGTCCAGGATGACAACTTTAAAGTGGATGAAAAATTAATAATGAGCATAGTAGAACCGATAAATGGGGAAGAAATTAAAAAGGAGACAACCGAATTAGATAAAAATAACTCTAACTTGAAAGCTACGTACCTGACCACCCCAGAGGCTAATATAGGCTCACAAAAGCGCATCAAGAAGTTTTCCGATTTTACTGTTTTGCAAGTTATGGGTGAAGGTGCCTACGGTAAAGTCAATTTATGCATTCATAACAAAGAGCACTACATCGTGGTCATCAAAATGATTTTCAAAGAGAGAATTTTAGTGGATACATGGGTGAGGGATAGAAAATTAGGTACCATACCTTCTGAGATTCAAATCATGGCTACTTTGAACAAAAATTCGCAAGAGAATATCTTGAAACTGTTAGACTTTTTTGAAGATGACGATTATTATTATATTGAAACTCCGGTTCATGGAGAGACTGGTAGTATTGATCTTTTTGATGTTATTGAGTTTAAGAAAGATATGGTGGAACATGAAGCTAAACTGGTGTTCAAACAGGTTGTTGCTAGTATTAAGCACTTGCATGGTCAAGGAATTGTTCACAGAGATATTAAGGACGAAAACGTCATCGTCGACTCTCATGGTTTCGTAAAATTAATTGATTTTGGTTCAGCCGCCTATATCAAAAGTGGACCATTTGATGTTTTTGTGGGAACAATGGACTACGCTGCACCTGAAGTTCTTGGTGGTTCATCATACAAAGGTAAACCACAAGATATTTGGGCTCTTGGAGTTCTACTTTATACCATCATATACAAAGAAAATCCATATTACAACATTGATGAAATCTTGGAAGGAGAATTAAGATTTGATAAGTCCGAGAAGGTCAGTGAGGAATGCATTGGTTTAATTAAAAGAATTTTGACAAGAGAAGTCGACAAGAGACCTACTATTGACGAAATATATGAAGATGAATGGCTTAGAATCTAGCCGTCCATATCACTCCAAAAAGAAAAGAATAGGTGACTTAATCTATCTTTACCATGTTTTCTCTTTATAGATATTTTCATTTTGTTGTTGGTTATATAATCATTATGTTTTAATGTAAATTTATTGCTCTTCTGTGCAGCTTCTTTTGTCATATCCTTAAGCAAACTTTTACGCTCCGCCGCCTATCGCCGTCGGAGTAAAATCAAGGGTCATTGAGAAGTCAACATGTACTTGTATAGTAAACAGGAGAACAGTAATCATGCAAATAGAGAAGACACGGACGTACAAAATACGGTGAGGCCTATACTGAAACATACTGGTGAATAATGGCTACAAGCGAGATAGTGAACAATGCGCCGATGTATTCACTTGATTCTTCGTTAAGGGATTTACTTAACGATGACTTATTCAATGATCAAGACGAATTGGTAAAGTCGAGAGAGATTGAGAGAAGTGAATTATTTCAAGATTGCTTAAATCTTTTCATAAAAAGAGAAATCAAGGACTGCCTAGAAAAAATGTTTAGAGCTGGATTCGTCAATCTTACTGTTTTTAAATCTAGCCCAATGATATTGGATTTGTTTGTAAGTGCCTGTGATATTGCGCCCAACTTCATTGAGTTGGGGTTGACACTGAAAGGTGAGATTTTGAATACATTCACATTAAATGATCCTCGATGTATTGAAATACAACAGATTATTCTCAAGGATTTCAATAAACTTCTGGTCATCAATAAATTCTTTCGATGCTGCATAAAAGTTATTCAGCTCAACGATAGTAGACAGGAGGAGCGAGAAGGAAAGATTTTGGAGCTTGAATCCATAATCAGCAATTTCATATTCCTATACACGACTAAAATGAGAACGACTATAGATGCGTTTGGCTTGCAAGAGTTGATTGAGATATTTATTTTTCAGGTGAAAGTGAAGCTAGAGCATAAAAAACTCTCTACGCATTTGTATCGGGCGCTTTGTAAGTCTTCACCCAATTTATCCTTGATTTTAAAGAGTCTTCACTCACCCAAAGGCATTTCCATAGAGGATGCTATTCTGGATTCAATAGCTAATAAAATGCAGAAAGATAAGGCAAAGTTGAAAGGCAAACCGAGGAGCGTGAAACCAAAAATACACCAATTTCGAGAGCCCTTGTTACACAATTCCAGTGAAGACTATTCCAAGACTGAGGCTACGTTCAATCAACGCAACTCCACTGATGTTAGACACCTCAATAATGAAACGATGTCTCATAAAACAAAAAATGACATTAGTCTTCTAGCTGGTTCATTTTGGCCTACTCTAAAATACCATCTAACTAAAAAATTACTGAACAAGAATGGCCTTTTGTTCTTAGGTCTACTGTTATTAATATGTGTCAAAAAATATAGATCACTGATGGCATTTTTCAGACACGTTCCAAGTGCTTTCCGCACCGTATATCCTCATGTTGTTGGGTTATTAAAACTTCTAGCAAGCATATGAAATTGTTAGGATAATTTATAAAACTTTATCTACAGATTCTAATGACATACATAATGGTTTCTTCGTGTTTTCCTCTCTTTGAGCTTTCTCTCTCAATGAAAAAAAAACTATTTCTTCTTGTGCCTTCGTGTTGTAATTCCATTTGAGATTGTGTCTAACCAGTGCAAGCATACTTCTTCCATGTCTTCTTTATTCTCCATTTGATGAAATTTTGATGATTTAATTAGGTTCAAATTACGCGCATTGCAAATATCATTCACCAGACATAAATCACATCTTTTACCTCTCGCCATGCAGATCAATTGACCAAAGCCAACTAAAACGGTATTTATTTCGTACCACAATGAATGAGGCAACCAAATCTGTAGCTCCTTTCTAGTATGTTCAGCAGTTTTGCACTTAATTGGATCAACCCAGTTCCACATTTTACACAATCTATGGACATGAACATCAACGCATATGCCAGCAATCAGGCCCCAGCCTTTTTGCAGCGTTAAATAGCCCATCTTAGGACCCACTCCAGGTAATGACATTATTCCATCTATATCACACGGTATATCCGAACCGAAACTGTCTACCAGTAATTGAGCTGTCCTCTTGATGAAATTGGCCTTTCTGGTATAGAAACTAACACACCGAATTAGATTTGCTAATATAGACTCATCAATTTCAAGTAGTCCCTTCAATGTAATACCTTCTGCTATTTTTAAAGTGTTTAAACAGTATTCGGTGATATTCAAAGCAGCTTGCGCCATTCGTTCGTCTCTTGTTTGAGCAGAAAGCATGGTACCAATAAGAAACTGAAGCCTGAAATTCTTCGGATCGACTTTTTCACTGGGTATTCCACATTTATCGGAAACTAGAACAGGAATCATGCTACATCCCATAGCATCTACCGGCGTATTAACTTTGGACCTCATTAATCTTACTCGATTATATATGGGTAAGAAACTTTCAGGGATTTCTGCGCCAGATTCGTTTTTCATTTCTTCTTTAGTTATTGGTCGTCTCCAAGTTCTGGGATCATCACAGGTTCTTGATTCGATCCATTCAAAATACTCTATCGGCTTCAACCCCTTGATCCAGTCGATATTTACCCCATGGTCACTTTGCGAACCGTTTTTTATTTTGGTTTCTTGTGATAAATCAATGGTTCTATCATCTTTTTTGAAGTACTTAGATCGAACTTCTACTTCATCGACATCAACCGCGATATATTTTCTCTTTCTATGCTTACTTGTTTCCCTCATTATATGTTGTGAAATACGCCCTATTTATACATTTCTTGTGAACTCTTGATAAATAGTGACCCTCTGACACTTTAAGGATCTTTCGTACTTTCTCCTATGGGTTTTATATTCCTAAATTGGGATAATTGCTTCCACAGCTAATTTTGGTTTCTCGGCAACAAAACTATCAAATCAACTATAATTTAATTGCTTGTTCATATTAATCAAAAAGAAAAGGAACATATATAACTTAAGCGATACAAAGAGAAAAAGAACAGTTGAAACAGGATATCTGCTCACATGAATCACAATGTTTACTCGAAGGTTTATTCCAGTTGTTAAATCTACCAAACAAAGCATCGGTAAATACGTGCAAAAAGATGCTAGGTTTACTTTATTGACATATAACATGCTCTCACCTTCATATATGTGGCCGCAAGTATACACTTATGTTGCAGAACCATATAAAAACTGGAGTTATAGGCACAAACTGCTAGAAAGAGAACTCTTGAATACTTTTAAGGCGGATATTATGTGTCTTCAAGAAATGACTGCAAGAGATTACGAAGATTATTGGCGCGATTATATTGGAGTTGATATCAATTATGGGTCCAAGTTCATCCCCAAGACACCCCCCAAGTATTGGAAAAATCCGGTTAAGGATATGGACGGTGTATCTATTTTCTACAATCTCGAAAAATTTGATTATATATCATCAACAGGGATTTACTTAAATCAGTTACTTAATGTCTTCAATGAAAGGGAATTGAAATACTTATTTAACAAAAAGGTGACATTAACTGATGGCGCCTCTAATATAGTTGGTGAAGATAGTTTGTTGGATGTTTTAAAAGGTAAAAATCAGGTATGCCTATTTGTATCCTTGAAACATAAGGAAACAGGTACTGTTTTTGTTGTATTGAATACTCACCTTTATTGGAAGTATGATGAAGTTAAGCTAACGCAATGTATGATTATAATGAGAGAGTTATCAAAAATTATCAAGCAGCTTTTATCAGGGGATGTAAAAAGTCAAAGAAAAGTAAAGATCTTATTTACCGGTGATCTAAACTCCACAAGAGATTCGTTAGTTGTTAATTTTCTGCAGGGTCAGATAGTTAGTCATGGAGATCTTAATCTTATTAGCCCAATGAGGCCGTATTTGAACCGCTGTGTCTATGATGACATACCAAAGGATTACTTTGTACATACGTGCTATTCAGGGAAGTTAAAAGGCATCTTCGATTATGTCTGGTACCATGACTCAGATTTCTTATTAACCAAAATATTAACGGGTAACGAAGTATCAGATGAATTGTTAGCATCGAATCAATTAGGTTTGCCTAATGAGAATCATCCTAGCGATCATATACCACTACTAACAGAGTTCAAAGTATTATGAGACGTTTTTATGACATTTCTTTTCTTTTCTCTTGTTTCATTTTGTCTATAATTTCTTTCCCTTTATTGTCATGTTATTTTATTTCTGCAAATATTCTTTCCACTGTCGCAGTATTCTTTAAATAATGTTCTGAATGTAGCTCATAATTAGGGCACAAATATATTTATAGAAATCTTTGGTACGCACGAGATTTTTGTTTTATATGTATAATGACAACTATGAAAAAGAATACGAGCATATATAGAGAGAGATAAAAATAAGAACTAAGTAATAATATACAGGGAATTTTTTAGAAAACTCTTATGTAAAAGTTAATGAAACTATTTCTTGGCCTTTTCAACTTGAGCTTTCTTGAATGCTATCGATCTCTTCGTCACTCTACCTGTAGCTGATCTTTGTTTTCTCTTCTTCAAATGGGTAGAACCTTCGCCCTTCTTGGCTCTCAAACCTTCGATGGTTATTTCTTGACCTAGAGTAGCTCTATCGGCCTTACCTAAAACCTTCTTAGCTCTACCAGCTTTGGTTCTTTGTAAATCCGTCAAACCATTTCTTTCCAGGCCGGTCCCGATGGTGGTACCCTTCTTCATGTTTTTACATCTGGAGACACGCAACTTTCTTGCCTTCTTCACTGGTTTCTTTGAATCTTCGTCTTCGTGTTTCTGAGACTTCATGGGTTTTTCGTTCAATAAAAGTGCTTTGTTCACACTTTGTAGATCTTTAAATTGAACATAGGCAAACCCTTTACCCATATTCGTCTTTGAATCCCTAATAATTCGAACATACTCAATATCGCCGCATGAACCAAAATGTTTCCACAAACTTTCTTCGATTTCTTCAAAATCTAAGTTACCTACAAAAATAGAACGTTGCTTGTCGTGTGGAGATGGATGAGCGACTGCGTCAACTCTTAAATGATGATCTTGGAAAACGATAGCATTCAATTTCGAGCAGATCTGTCTCACAGCAGACTTATTCTTATAAACGATGTAAGCGTTTACTGTATCCCTAGACTTGTGAAATTTCTGTTGTACAAATGCAACTTTTCTAGGAAGAGCTTCGTCAAACGAAATAGATCTGAATCTTATACTTTCAATAGCAAATGGATTAGAATTATCTTTCTTAGGAACTTCTTCTTCGTTCTCATTGTCAGAGTCCTCAGCTTTTGTCATTGGATTTGTACCAAAAAGTTTCTTGAATTCTTTGTAAACCTTTTTAGACGTAATTACCGTACTCAAGATGTTACCAATGAAAACAGTTCTTTCTGCTTTTTCTAGTTCATTTTCTTTAAAATCGACTTTCTTTGCAGCTGATGTCACTGGTGCAGAGGGTTCAACAACCTTCGTTGTTGCAACTAATTTATCATCTTCATTCTTAGACCCTTCATCTAGTAATTTTGCATAATAGCGGGCTTCCAAATCTTCATTTTCATCGCCCTTTTTAACTTTTTTGGCTTTTTTTATTATTGGAAGTGCAGCTTCTTCAGTCTGTTCCACTGAAACATCTGACTTGTTTGTTTCTAGCCTTTCTCGATCAACTTCGATTGTTCTTTCTCTCTTCTTGGAATCAGGAAGAACAGTACGGGTTTTACTTTTGACTTCTATTTTATTAATAGGACCACAAGATGAACTGAATAGTTTATCTACTGCAGATTCTATTTTTTTTTCATCAATTTTACCGAAAAGATTATCAATTGCAGAAGACATTTTTCTTTTTAACATTCAGTTTGCTGAAGTGATGACTAGACGGAAGGCTTATTGACTAATTTAATAGTTAGACGTCTTCTACTCATTCATGCAATTTCCTACAAACAAAAAAAAATGCGATGAGCTTGAAAAAATTTCGACGTTCGTTTAAAATGATCAATATACGACATTAGTAGGATCTTTAAATAGGTTCAATGCACGTAGAAGTTAGCATGAGTAGTTGCTTGAAAAAGTCCATCGAAGCAAATGCAGCAATTGAGAAAAAGAATAGCTTCCTGTCCATCTATAATATATATATACAAATACATCACACATAGTATGAAGCGCGTAGTGTGTTAACTAAAGCTGACCTTAGAAACACCAAGTGGAAACAGGACCTATTATTGCTTTCCGTAAGCCCTACACATGCCATAAAATTAAACAAATATAGTAATAGATTATAATAATAATACCAATAAACAAAAGTTTTCTTTCCTAATACCTAGACATTATATATAAAAAAAGATACAAGGATGACTGCGATTCTGTTATTAAGGGGCTTATTTCAATGGAGTGAAACGGGAAGTAGTAGCACCGGCTCTACCATGTCTGACTGGGGTGTAAGTGATGGAGAATTCACCCAAATAGTGACCCAACATTTCTGGTCTGATTTCGACTTGGTTGAAAGCCTTACCGTTGTAGATACCAACGACAGAACCAATCATTTCTGGAACAATGATCATGTTTCTCATGTGGGTTCTGACTGGAGCTGGCTTTTCATTTTCTGGGGCAGCCAATTTAGCAGCTCTCAACTTCTTCATGAAACCGGCTGGCTTGGAAGTCATACCACGGGCAAATCTTCTTCTAACTCTAGCTGGAGCCAACTTGACGAAATCTTCAGTGGACATTTCCAACAATTTTTCCAAATCGACACCTCTGTAGGAGTGGGTCTTAAAAACTCTCTTCTTGGCGTTAACAGCTTGAGACATGATCGGTCGTGATTATCTTGTTGTATACTTCTAGTTCGTCTTTGTTTAAAATCTAAGTAAGAGCATAAATGAATAAGAAGAAACGAAATTGAAGAATAAATGAGAAAGAGAGACTGTAGCATATGGTTAAACTCTGCACTAAAAGATTGAAACTGGATAAAAGCAGTACGGATAAGACGGGCCAAGCGGAGAGCTATGGTGTTGTCTCGCAAGCTCTCTAAGCGAAAGAGAGCTTCAGAGAAGCTGTTGAGTGTGACACGGGGTGTGAAGGACGCTCCAAAGGGAAACCATCAGAAATTCTAGAGGGACGTTCCGTCTAGATGTCGTGAGCCCGCCCTAGGCGGACGCGTCGTCTGGAGTCATTTACATGACTATACACCCATACACAACTCAATCCTTTAAACGCGGTGTACCGATTTAATGGGCATTTGTACCTGTGATATGGCAGACCACTGACAGGAGCCAGCAGGGATTCTGGGCGGTAGGCCATGCCGGGCCGTATGCGAAAGACGCGCGAAAATGAAACTTTTTTGCATGGAACACTGGAATATCGATACCCGCTTGAAGTTTGCTTGACCTAGTACCAAAGAGCCGTTATTATTCGAGCTTTTTTCAATTACCACTTCTTGCAATTACTACATACGTTTTGATCCTAAGCTTTCTTTCTTCATACGTTTAGTGTCTTTTGTATTATTTCAGATTTATACACAACAACAGAACCAATTATACAAAAAAAAAATGAAGTACTTAGCTGCTTACCTATTATTGAACGCTGCTGGCAACACCCCAGATGCCACCAAGATTAAGGCTGTTTTGGAATCCGTCGGTATTGAAATCGAAGATGAAAAGGTCTCCTCTGTCTTGTCCGCTTTAGAAGGTAAGTCTGTTGACGAATTAGTTGTTGAAGGTAACGAAAAGTTGGCTGCTGTTCCTGCTGCTGGTCCAGCTTCCGCTGGTGGTGCTGCTGCTGCCTCCGGTGATGCTGCTGCTGAAGAAGAAAAGGAAGAAGAAGCCGCTGAAGAATCAGATGACGACATGGGTTTCGGTTTATTCGATTAAAATTGCTTGAGCCTATGCAAACTCGTTATATCATTTCTTGGAAGTTATAGGAGAGAGGGTGCAAAAATAAAATCTCACTTCTCTTCTACGACAACCATACTCTTTTTCTAATCCTTTTCAAGTTTAAATCCATGTTCTAATATCTATTTATACATATAAATATTATAAGTAATGGTTTAATGCATTGTTTCCAAAAAAAAAAAAAAGGTAGATGCTAACACTTTGCCGTAATTTAAATCGGATTGTACCGTTAAAGCTACTTCAAAACCTTTTTCTTTAATGTATAATATGCCTCTGTTATGTACCTTCTTCTCAACTCATGCGCAAAAAGTGTGCTAGCCGCTTCCTCACAAGAGACCCCATTTTTTTTTTATTACTGATATAGAATAGCCTGGGTCTATCGAATGCGTACTCCCTACGGAAGCTTAAGGACCAATATCGCCCTTTCCAACTATCGGCAAAGCAATTGACTCACAGCGTGGTATGCAACCTTGTCAATTAATAAGTTAAAGTTCCAAGAACTAGAACTATGTGACATAAATATCGTCCGGGCAACCGCGTCTCTTAAATGTTTTCGAAGATTCTTTTGCCACCGGAAAGGAAAGAAAAGACACCATATATATGGAGTAACAAGACCTAAGTTTCTATGCCTAGCAGCCCGCCAGGATAGTTGCATAAATATAATCATATATAATGAGTGGTTACGATAGAGCTTTATCCATTTTCTCGCCAGATGGGCACATTTTTCAAGTGGAGTACGCCCTGGAGGCGGTAAAGAGGGGTACCTGTGCTGTAGGTGTCAAGGGTAAGAATTGTGTGGTATTGGGCTGTGAAAGAAGGTCTACCTTAAAGCTTCAAGACACTAGAATTACGCCTTCCAAAGTATCCAAGATCGACTCGCATCTTGTCTTGTCGTTTTCTGGATTGAATGCAGATTCTAGAATTCTTATCGAAAAGGCCAGAGTGGAGGCCCAAAGTCATAGGCTAACGTTGGAGGATCCTGTGACGGTGGAGTACCTCACACGTTACGTCGCCGGTGTGCAACAGAGATACACGCAGTCCGGTGGTGTTAGACCATTTGGTGTGTCCACGCTCATTGCCGGTTTCGATCCGAGAGATGACGAACCCAAACTTTACCAGACAGAACCGAGTGGTATATACTCCTCGTGGTCCGCCCAGACTATCGGGAGAAACTCCAAAACGGTACGCGAGTTCTTGGAGAAGAATTACGACCGCAAAGAACCACCAGCTACCGTGGAGGATTGCGTTAAGCTTACTGTAAGATCCCTGTTGGAGGTCGTTCAAACAGGTGCGAAGAATATTGAGATCACCGTTGTCAAGCCAGATTCAGATATCGTTGCCTTAACTAGCGAGGAAATTAATGAGTACGTCACCCAAATTGAACAAGAAAAGCAAGAGCAGCAAGAGCAGGACAAAAAGAAGAAATCTAGCCATTAAGAACGACAACTGACATATGTATATGAAAATATATATCTATATATGTATGCATATACATATATATTCAGGCATAAGACCTATATTAAATAACAGTAAAAATAGAATGTAAACTATATTAAATTACTTGCATGATCGTAACGACAATGAAATTTCTATCATCTCTCACGAGCTGACGTTTTTCGGGTTTCGCATCTCCTCAAGAAAACTCACGAAAATGGAATGGAATGATGCCTTCAAGAACTGCCGCTTCATACTTTGCTCTTTACAATACACAAACATTAATAGCCTAATTTGACCTACACACCATTTATTACATATTCTCTCCACTCCCTCATATCCACAAACAGTGTTTTTGTTTCTATAAAATAAAAGAAAACTGAAATACCGTACTTTTTATCTACATTTTTCTTTCCCTACGCCTATATGCCCATACTTTGCTCGGTTTATCGAACAACGCTCTAAATTTTACGAGTCAGAAAGGCTTATCGTACTATTATACCCGCACAGCATCAAAACATTATTATTCATTATATTCAGTTAGATATTCCGGTTTCCTTTTTTAAAAAAATTTCTCAATACGTTGTTATATTTCATTGACATATACTTAGAATCGGTATCTGATCTTTTCTTTGACAAAAGAAAAAAAAGTTAAAAAAAAAAGAAAGTTAACAAAAGTTATCATGGAACAACAAGACAGTTCGCCACCCAGATTCAGAAACTCTGGCTCCACCAAAGCCATTGTATACAACAGCAGCACACTACCCACAATGCCTAAGAGCGACACACCCACATCAAGTTCAACAACGGTTACCACGCATTTACAGAATATTAAAGAAGAGGAGATCAACGATGACGAACTTACTCAAGTAGACCGCTCTTCCCCTCGTGTCTTAGGAAGGATCTCCTCTACATCTTCGTCTTCATCCAATATTGATTTGAACGATAACTTGAATATGTTACACGATATAGGCAAATCTACTACCAACCTTTCTTTATCAACTCCAAATTTACATGAGGAAATGGGCATTCTCAGCGATAAAGGTAACAGCAAAGAAGAGTTGGCTTTGTTGCCACCATTGCCCCACACTGGTGAATTGGAAATCACACCACAATTTGATATCAACGAGGTTATCTTTGAACGAGATGACATAAGTCATTCCTCAAAGCTGGAAACAGATGATGTGATAGCGAATTTAGCCAACTCAACCCAAGATGCTATTAGAGAAGATCAGCAATTTCCTATCGTTGCACATGGTCACAATAGTTCGATAAACGACGATTCCCAGTTAAGTGCTACTATTCTTGACAACCAAACGTCATTCGATCTTTCTAAAGCTTTGGAGATGACTAGCCATTCAAATATTTCCAATATTATAAATGGACCTGGATCTGAAGGAAGAACTTCAAGTACTCCGATAAGCAGTGCCACTTTAAAACCATATTTACCATCTCCTGCAAGTGGAGAAGGTGAAGAAAATACCACTCCATCTTCCTCTACGTCCGATCGTGCCGCTGCTATACAGTATGATCCCAATAAAATTATAAATCCCATCTCGGTTTCACCTTCTATTTTTGAGCAACAACAGAACAATGTGCCCTCGAGGGAAAGAAGTAGGTCCAATTCCAGTACACTAGCATCTACATTGAGAGGTACCATTATCTCAGGATTGCCTCAAAACAATAGTTCTATAGAAAGAAATTTATCAAGAAAGAGTAACAGAAGTAGGAAAACTACAGTAACTTTTGAAGAACGTCTCCAAAAATTGCCACCGTTGAGCACCCAATCGTCGAGTCAATACGCTAAGGCAGTATTAATTGAAAAAAACATTGGTTCGCACATTAGTAATGCACCTACACTGGTACCAAGCTCACAAATGCCAGTAACATTTCAATCTGAATCTGCACTAACAGGTGAAGGGAAGAGAATGCCTTTTTTGAGAAGAGCCTCTAGTGCGCTATTGAGAAAGACGTCTGTCAAGAATGGCTACAGCCTAACCAGAACAAATACTCCTACTTCGTCTGCATTTCAAACAATTGAATCGGAACTAAAAGATGCACAACATCCTTTATTAATTCGACGATCTTCGAACATTGAAAATAAACAATCTAGGAGACAATTATCATGTTCAAAGTTTCATGTGCGTCCGGATTCAGATCCCAAGTTCGTGAACAGCAATGGGGCTACCGAGGACGCCTTACGTTCCACTTCAAATAATGTCGAACACGTCTATAGAAAAACGTCCCTGGGTTCTAAAATCAGAAGAGGTTTCACAAGAATATTGAGCGATACTAATAGTAGTAAGGAGGCTCTCACTTCATCGCCCAAGTCCATAGCTACTGTGTGCCCTACAGCATCACCTTTGTCCTCTTTAGCAACAGTGAGAAGTAATCCAATAACGCCATGTTCTAAAGAAAAAAATCGAGTTTCAATAGACAGCGTGAGCACAGTCAACAGAACATCCACATCCTTCCCACAGTCATCTACAGACTTCATTACTTCCTCACATGAAGAATCCCAAACTATTCTTCCCAAAAGATCAGCAAGTAGAAAAATTTTGTCTAAAAATTTAAGTAAGAAAAATTTTCTACCTGAACTGCAAACAAGGGAAAGTGAGATATATTTAGATAGAGAAGCGTTAAACAATTTTGTTCCAGTGCTCTCTGTTACAGAGGATGCGCATCGTATCAATCGTTCATCTTTACAAACACAATCTACCATCGGATTATGCATTAACAATTTAAAAAACAAAGAAGGCTTAAAACTCGATGCCAAAGAATATGTGGGAATTCTGACTGAACAACAACGTAAGGAAGATGAAAGATATGCCATTTTGGAAAAGAGATTTGCATCTTGTACATGGTGCAGTGACAAGGATCTGCAGCACTTGAAAAAGAAGCGAATTTCCATGAACAAGATATGGTCTGACTATGTCCGATTTTACCGCGGAAAGTTGAATAGCCCATAAAGAAGATCAGTCTTAGCTATATATAACAAGAAACCATATACAAGTATGAGCGTATATAGAATGGGCACACATGCATGTACTGTATGCTATCTATTCAACATTACGTAGTTAGTTACGTCCCCTATAAAAAGTTATCATTGCATTTCAACACAATTTTTAAATCGTTTCATTGAGAAGAGAAGCCCTAGCTTTTTTTTCTGCACAGATTATCGAGCCGCATTTCTTTCTTCTTCTACTTTAAAAAGCGGGAAAATAAAAAATAATAAAGTACTGTTTCCCTTCTTTCTGCTCTCAATATACAAAAGGAAATATAAACAAGCGGGAATATCGATTAGAAAGATGGCCACAATATTTGTTTGTCGAACTCCAGTAGAAGTGCGATCTTTAATTACTCTTCATGACATGTGTCGTGCTGAGTTTAATTAGCATCCTTCCAACATTTGAGATAAAAAGAGGACTTACATTAGAATGATGAAAGAGGTAGCAAAATGTAACAGAATTTTCATGACTGAAACAAACAAGATTAACCTTTACAGAACCGCTACACTGATACTAATGTAAGAAGTTTTTTTTTTATATCATTTTTCTGCTTGCAACGTACTCATAATTCTTGTTTTCTCTATCTTATAGATGTAAGTACTCTCATTTGTGAATAATGTTTCGTTTACACTGGCTCTATCAATAGGTCCACTTCACTGATCTTGTTGACTTTCTAAGTCGTTCAGGACGATTGAGCTGTCTGATAATGTTAACTTTCGCGTTCCATTTACTTTTTTCATTCACTGTCAGGATGGCAATATAGGTAATTCATAAGCATGTGTGAATCTAATACAAATACATCAAAGAGAAGACCGTAGTTTATAAAAAACTTTAGCCCTGGTATGACAAGTCTAATAGATTTAGGCAGGTATGTTGAAAGGACTCGCCATGGAGGGGATACAGAACCAAGATCTAAAAGAGTAAGAATCGCCGGAACTGACTTGTCTTCCTTCCAACCTGGAAGCGTTATTAGTGTCCGTTTGCAAGATTTTGTAACTTACACCTTGACCGAATTCAATCTTTCACCGTCTTTAAATATGATCATTGGACCTAACGGATCCGGAAAATCTACTTTTGTGTGCGCTGTGTGTTTAGGACTAGCTGGTAAGCCAGAATACATTGGGAGAAGTAAGAGAGTGGAAGATTTTATCAAAAATGGTCAGGATGTTTCAAGAATTGAAATTACTTTGAAAAATTCACCAAAGGTTAATGATATCGAAAATGTAAACGCACATGATGAAACAATAAAAATTACTAGAATCATTACTAGGTCTAAGAGGAGGTCAGATTACCTAATAAACGACTGTGAGGTATCTGAAAGCGTGGTTAAAGCATTGGTTGCTCAGCTAAACATTCAGCTGGATAATCTTTGTCAATTCTTATCTCAGGAGCGTGTTGAAGAATTTGCCCGCTTGAAGTCAGTTAAACTGTTAGTGGAAACTATAAGGTCAATCGATTCAAGTCTTTTGGATGTGTTGGATGAACTAAGGGAACTTCAAGGAAATGAGCAGTGCTTGCAAAAAGATCTTGACGTAAAAAAATCTAAAATTCTCCATTTGAGGCAAGAGAGCGATAAATTGCGGAAATCAGTAGAATCTCTTCGAGATTTTCAAAAGAAAAAAGGTGAAATTGAGTTGCACTCTCGATTATTACCTTATGTGAAGGTGAAAGATCACAAGGAAAAGCTAAACGTTTATAAAGAAGAGTATGAACGAGCGAAAGCTAACCTGAGAGCTATATTAAAGGACAAGAAACCATTTGCACATACAAAGAAAACATTAGAAAACCGGGTCGAAGAACTAACAGAAAAGTGTTCCATGAAAAACCACGATTTTTTGAAAGCAAAAGAAAAGGTTAACGAGATTTTCGAAAAACTAAATACTATTAGGGATGATGTCATCAAAAAGAAAAGCCAGAATGAATATTACAGGGGTAGAACTAAGAAATTACAGGCTAACATTATCAGTACAAAGGAAGATTTACTAAGGAACCAGGAAATATTGGGGCAGACTTATCTACCTGAAAACAGCGTATTCGAAGATATAGACATTACGAGGAAAGATATTATCAGTAAAGAAGGGGGAATTCGAGATCTCATTTCCGAAATTGACGCGAAAGCTAATGCCATTAATCATGAAATGAGGGGCATACAGAGGCAAGCGGAAGGCAAGACCAAATCCCTTACTACAACTGATAAAATTGGTATTTTAAACCAAGACCAGGATTTAAAGGAGGTTCGTGATGCTGTGTGGATGATCAGAAATGATGCAGAAATGAAAGGAAAAATTCTTGAACCACCTATAATGACAGTGTCTGCCATCAACCCTCAGTTTGCTGCATATCTAGCTCAATGCGTGGATTATAATACAAGTAAGGCTTTAACTGTTGTTGACTCTGATTCTTACAGGTTATTTGCAAATTCGATTCTTGAAAAATTCAAAGTTAATTTGAGAGAATTATCCGATATTGACATCAAACCTCCTGTGCCCATAGAAGCAGTGAAGGATTTGGGGTTTGAAGGTTATTTGTCTGACTTCATTACTGGCGACAAGAAGGTTATGAAAATGCTTTGTCAAGTTAACAAAATACATACTATACCTGTATCCAGAAGGGAATTGACGCCTGCCCAGATTAAGAAATTGATTACACCAACATCAAATGGAAAAGTTCTCTTTAAAAGGATTATTCATGGAAACAGACTAGTTGATATAAAGCAATCTGCATATGGTACTAGGCAGGTTTTTCCTACTGATGTTAATATAAAACAAACAAATTTCTACCAGGGGTCAATTATGTCAAATGAACAGAAAATCAGAATTGAGAATGAAATTAGTGACCTCAAAAATGAATACAGTAATCGAAAATCCACATTAGACGTATTGTCAACCCAGAAGAGTGCTTATAGACAAGAATTATCTGAATTAGCTTCGAGAAACGATGACATCAATAAAAAAGCTCATCAACTAAATGAGGCTCGTAAAAAATATACGATGAGGAAAAGCACAATAGAAACTCTGGAAGAGAAATTGGATCAACTAAAACGTGAAGCCAGGAAGGATGTATCACAAAAGATCAAGGATATCGATGACCAGATTCAGCGATTATTACTCAATCAAACACATCTACTGTCGAAAATGGTCTCCTCGATGAATAGTTTAAAGAATTGTCAAAAAGAATTGATGAGTTCCCAAATTCTTCATTTTGAAGCCCATAATATGGATGTTTCTATGAATGATGTGATCGGATTTTTTAATGAAAGAGAGGCTGATTTAAAGCGTCAATATGAGGATAAGAAAAGATTCGTAAAGGAAATGAGGGACACTCCTGAATTTCAATCCTGGATGCAAGAAATCAGATGTTATGACGAAGATACGAAGGAAAAACTGAATGAAGTAGCAGAAAAATATGAGAAGGACGGGAATTTCAATCTGTCGTTCGTTCAAGATGTGCTTGATAAATTAGAATCGGAGATAGCTATGGTGAATCACGACGAATCTGCAGTAACAATTCTGGATCAAGTGACAACCGAGTTGAGAGAGTTGGAACAGACGGTTCCTCGGCAAACTAAAGAGTTAGAGATCATTAGAGCAAAATTGAAAGAAAACCATGCCGTTTTGGAACCTAAGTTGGATGATATAGTAGCAAAAATTTCTACAAGGTTTGCACGTTTATTTAATAATGTCGGGAGTGCTGGTGCAGTGCGCCTGGAAAAGCCAAAGGACTATTCTGAATGGAAGATTGAGATCATGGTTAAATTCAGAGACAATGCACCATTAAAGAAATTGGATTCCCACACGCAGTCAGGTGGTGAAAGAGCTGTTTCTACAGTTCTTTACATGATTGCTTTGCAAGAGTTTACCTCTGCACCATTCAGAGTAGTGGACGAAATCAACCAAGGTATGGATTCTAGAAATGAAAGGATTGTCCACAAAGCCATGGTAGAGAACGCGTGTGCTGAAAATACTTCTCAGTATTTCTTAATTACTCCAAAGTTATTGACTGGCTTGCATTATCATGAGAAGATGCGAATACACTGTGTCATGGCCGGTTCTTGGATTCCAAACCCTTCTGAAGATCCGAGAATGATACATTTCGGCGAAACATCTAATTACTCGTTTGATTAACCTTTTTGTTTCTACATTTAAATATATATATATATATGTAAATGTGTTTGATAATTAGACGCTTGTCGTAGTATAACTAAAATGACTAATAGCTGCAGCAGTTTTACCTCATGAACATAAAGCTCTTAATATACATTATATTCAAATGGAGCGCGTTTAGGAAAAGTAATAATGAATAATTTTAAGCTCTTCATCAAAAAGCACTAAAAACAAGTAGGCTGATTGCTGACAAATATATAGATTCACGCGAAAGTAGCCTGTAGAAAGGATATGATTCTGTCGAGGATACCGACACGTTCTTATTGTTCATCTTCTCAACTAACGAAGGGCGTGGGCCTATCCCCACTAAAAAAATCCCTTCTATCTAAGAGAATTAAAAAGGACATACATCCTTCTCTACCTGTCAGAACCAGATTTGCACCTTCTCCGACCGGACTTTTACACTTGGGATCGCTGAGAACAGCACTTTATAATTATTTACTAGCAAGAAATACCAATGGACAATTTTTACTTCGTTTGGAAGATACAGATCAAAAGAGGTTAGTACCTGGAGCAGAAAAGGATATCTATGATGTTTTAAACTGGTGCAAAATAGAGTACGATGAAACAGTTGTAAGGCAGAGCGAAAGAAAACTGGTATATGACAAGTACGTGAAAATACTATTATCTTCTGGGATGGCATATAGATGTTTCTGTTCGAAGGAGCGATTGAATGATTTAAGACACTCAGCAATGGAACTGAAACCTCCTTCAATGGCAAGCTATGATCGATGCTGTGCGCATTTGAAGGAAGAAGAAATAAACTCCAACCTAACTCAAGGTATACCCTTCACTGTGCGGTTTAAATCGCCCGAACAGTATCCAGTATTTACTGATCTTTTACATGGAGAAGTTAATCTCCAACCACAAGTAAACTTTAATGACAAACGGTATGATGACCTTATCCTCGTCAAGTCTGACAAATTGCCAACCTATCACCTAGCAAACGTTGTAGATGACCATTTGATGGGGATAACACATGTGATAAGAGGTGAGGAATGGCTGCCATCTACACCTAAGCATATCGCGTTATATAATGCTTTTGGATGGGTTTGCCCAAAGTTCATCCACATTCCCTTGCTAACAACTGTTGGTGATAAGAAATTGAGTAAAAGAAAAGGTGATATGTCTATCTCAAGTTTGAAAAAGCAGGGAGTCTTGCCGGAGGCTTTGATTAACTTTTGTGCATTATTTGGTTGGTCTCCTCCAAGAGATTTGGCTTCGAAAAGGCACGAGTGCTTTTCGATGGAGGAATTAGAGAATCTTTTCAATTTGAATGGATTGACGAAGGGAAATGCCAAAGTTGATGATAAAAAATTGTGGTTTTTCAATAAGCATTTTCTGCAGAAAAGAATATCCAATCCTTTAATGTTGAAGGAACTTGTTGACGAGATCATGCCGTCTTTAGAGTCCATATACGACAATTCTACCGTAAATCGTGAAAAAGTCGCAAAAATTCTACTGAACTGTGGTAGTTGTCTGACTAAAATTGGAGATTTTCATGATGAGTTTTATTATTTTTTTGAAAAGCCCAAGTACGATGATAATGATGCTGTCACTAAATTTTTAAGCAAGCATGAAAGCCGCTACATTGCTAGTTTGATAAAAAAGTTCGGAAAATTGCAAGAAGAGGCTACTATTCAAGATGTTGAATCAATGATCGATACAATGCATTATGAGCATGGTTTCTCTAGAAAAGATACATACCAGTCAATAAGATTTGCTCTTGCGGGATGTCATTCAGGCGCCAAAATAGCAGCCATGATTGATATCCTGGGCATTAAGGAGACTAACAAAAGACTATCCGAAGGTTTAGAATTTTTGAGAAAGGTAAAATAGTAATTCGAGATGCAATAGAGTCATGTAAATACGTCATATATACATTCTAGTTAAAAACTATTGTTTAAGATTACTTTGTACTATAGTTAAATTGAATTTTCTTGAAAGAAGCCGACCGAACGTTCTGGAAGAGATATAAAGGAACTGGATATTTGAAGCGAAATTTAAGGATAAAAGGAGGGATTTACGTTCGATTCGAAACATATCATTTAGGGATCTTTGAATGATAAACACGAAAACAAGCAGTTTGATAGATTCTAATATTAATAAAAAGTTTTTGAGTAAAGGTAAATAAAGTTATGTTCGCTGCAATTGCTTCAGGAAATCCATTACAACTGTCAGTAGAAGTTCCCAATTCGAATGGCTTACAGCATACAATTGTCCTTTCTCGAACAAAACCTAAGTTATATTCCCATATAACGCTGTTTATATTGCCCAATGTCACCTTCCCTCAGGATTACATAGCTACGGTTTATTTCAAACTAAGTCCTCAAGAAGAGTTTAAATTGTTTGGTTACTTGAGTGGTGAGAAGCCTAGTGCGATATTTAAGGTACAGATACCCAGTTCCAGAAAAGATACCGGAGACGCGAGGGATGGATTGGGTGAGATAGACATGGATGTAGATGACGGTTCCGGTGCCACTGATCCGTTTACTGATGGAAATGGTAGTAATAATAATAATAATAATAATAATAATAATAATAATATATCGGAACTGATTATTGGTATCTCCATTGAGCCTAGAGAGCAAGGAATGATGAAACTTGAAGAATGGAAAGCCAGTATGAATGCGGAAGCACAAAAGAATAACTCATTGGTGTTATCAAGACCTAATTTAGGGATAGTTAGAAATATTACCACCGCGGGGCAGTTAGCACAAGTATACCCGTCCTTGACACAAGAGTTGGCCGCAAAAATCGTTCAACATGCATATAATTATTTATCTGGGTTCTTAGATGCTCAGGGAAATGTGCCCATTAAAAGGTTTGATACATGGTGGGACAAATTTAGGAATAGACTGGCTAATGACGGGACGTTTTTGGATGAAGTAACTAAAAATTAGGCGCAATTACATAACTTTACCTAAATTTACAAAAATTTCGGTCTAAAAAATACTGATATTAAAATATATATATATGCAATAATGGTGAGTCATAGCTCATCATTGAAATTCTTGATTCTGTGGGCCATTGGGTTACCAAAAATTAAGTGTCTACTGTCGATAAGTTTCTTGTCGAATGAATCTTGTTCAATGTCTCTCTCTCGTAGCCCGTTGTCCAAATGAGATTGCCTTTCATCACATTGTTGCGCTAACCAATTCAAAAACCCTCTATTAATGGTCATATCGTTCTTGTAAATTTTTTTCAGGTTGTACAGGGTGTCAAAGAAAGTCCTTGTATGTAGTTCGTCTATACTTTTGTTTTGGATCATTTTCTGGAACTCATCCGCCCATTCTTGCAAATTTGAAGACCAGTTTTCAGCATTCCTTTTGTACAAAACTAGATTTGTATCCTCATTTTCGTGTATACCAGCCTTGAAAATTTTGCTGATCAGCTCCAATACCTTTATTTGCAACTGTTTGTCATTTTTGTTTTGTTCATATATATTTTGTAAAACCGCCGGAGAATATATGGAAAATTCTTGGGACGTTAGAGGTAATTCGTTCAAAATGGATAGGTATCTTTTCATCAAGATATTAGAGGATTTGTGATTAGAATCATTCAGGTTTGACAAAGCGATCATTATTTTGCTTTTGAAACTTGCAAAATTCTCATTAATGAATTCGACGACAGGAGGATTATTTCTTACACAGCTTGTAATGACTCTGGTACTTAACTCCCTTAACGTCAATGGTAGATTTTCATTAAAACTAACGTTGGTCAAAAGGGCAAATTCATGGACAATGATTTTGTAACCATGCTTGTAATCATGCGCAAATTCCATCACTTTGTCAAACTTATCCTCCAGTATAGTAACATTGTGTGGAGATAAGGTTGAGTGAGAATCAATGATGCCTCTAATCTCTTGGAAATCGTTAGAGAACTCATAGTCATCAATCGATGGTTCTACATCTTCCAAGGAAACAACCAACTCATTACTACTGCTATTGCTAATATCTTCATCATTTATTCTTGCCTCTTTTAAACCAGTTTCCATATTGATTCTTATGCTTAAGCCACCAGGAAGATCCTGGCCTGGTAGTATGGGCTTCCAATCGTGTGCAGGCACAAATATCTTCGGATAGCAATTGCCATCAACACAGATCGAGCTGCTTGGAATTTCTGGGTCTCCGATATCCTCTGCAGGCATAACTTCGTTTCGAGATGTCTCTGAGTTTAGAGGTGAAGGGGATACTGCACAGATCACTGGTCGCAAAGATAAGGCACTTAAAATTACGGGCAGAATTCGAACCATACTAGTCTTGTGTTCCTGGACGTGATTTAATATCTTAGACTTACAACTATTCGAAAACTGGTCGATTATAAGCGTCAAGGCGTGCTCCCTCATTACGTGGCCTTTTCACGCAGTTTAGTCTTTCTTAATCACTACATTCCGTTACCCGAAACCCAATTCTATCTTTAACTTGGATCTGCCGACGCTACTTCTAACGTCTAGCACACCTCAACTGCTACTGATATTGTGAACTACGGTTATATTTCAAACCTGCACATATACCCTTCATTACATTCTTGCTGCGATTGCTAGGCTGTTGTGTATATAAGAAGAAAAATTAACTATGCATCTATGTAACGGAACTTCTGTGGGCAAACTTAATACCGCCTCCTCTTGAGTGGCAGCATGCCGGTCTCTTTCCATACCTCCCATTACAGTTCTTTTTCTGTTGTTTTTCTTTCTTATCATCTTCATTATCTTTGCTTTCTTTTGTTCATAATTCCTCGAGAAAAAAAAACTCCGCAGAGGATTTTTCACTTTTTATTTTTGTTTATACTATAAATAGGCAGGTCCCTGAACTGATCTGCTGACAGCGCTGCATTTCATACAAAGCAGTAAACGTTCACCTAGAACAAGCATATTATACCACTCGTTATTCAAATAGAGCTCTAATTGGCCATGCAACTACGTTCTCTTGTAAGTGCCTTCGTTTTGAGTGCTGGTTTGGCTCAGGCTGCTAGCAGCAGCAACAGCTCTACACCCTCCATTACAGTCAAGGGTAATGCTTTTTTTAATTCCGAGTCAGGACAAAGATTTTATATTCGTGGTGTTGACTATCAGCCCGGTGGTTCTTCTAACTTAACTGATCCCTTAGCTGATGCTTCTATCTGCGATAGAGACGTCCCCGTTCTGAAAGATCTAGGAATAAATACGATCAGAGTTTATACCGTAGATAACTCACAAGACCACACCCATTGTATGAATTTATTGCAGGACAATGGTATCTACTTGATTTTAGATGTTAACACTCCCACTAGTGCTATTTCCCGTTTCGATCCAGCTTGCTCCTACAACTCTGACTACTTACAAAATGTGTTTGCCACAATCGATGCCTTTGCTGACTATAGTAATGTTCTCGGGTTCTTTGCTGGTAATGAAGTGATTAATAGCGTTAATACCACTAATACTGCCACCTATGTCAAGGCTGTAGTCAGAGATATGAAGAAATACATTAAGGCTAGGAAATACAGACAAATTCCGGTAGGTTATTCAGCTGCTGATATTGTCGGTAACAGACAATTGGCCGCCGAATATTTCAACTGTGGTGATGATGCTGATGCTAGGATTGATATGTTTGGTGTTAATGATTATTCTTGGTGTGGTGAATCTTCATTGGTAGTATCAGGTTATGCCCTCAAGATGAAGTTATATGAAGATTACTCTGTCCCTGTTTTCTTGAGTGAATTTGGTTGCAACCAGGTCAAAAGTTCCCGTCCATTCACGGAAATTGAAGCTATCTACTCTACTCAAATGTCTTCTGTGTTCTCTGGCGGGTTAGTCTACGAATATTCCAACGAAACTAACAATTATGGGTTGGTTCAAATTAATGGTGACAAAGTCACTAAGTTGACGGATTTTGAAAACTTGAAAAACGAATACGGTAAAGTATCTGACCCACGAGGTGATGGTGGTTACAGTACTTCCTACAACTATTCTACATGTCCAGAATATGAAAAAAATGTTTGGGAAGCTAACAATACTTTACCAGAAATGCCAAGTGCTGCCTCAGTCTATTTCAAATCTGGAGCAGGTTCCCCAATGGGAACTGGCATTGCCACACAACAAAGTTGTGATTCTAAGGATGATGACGAGGACGACGAAGACACTTCTTCTTCTTCTTCTGTTTCTTCATCCTCGGAATCATCATCTTCGACTTCCAAGGTATCCTCCTCTTCCTCTTCTTCCTCTTCGGCTTCCATAAGTGAAACTAGCTTGGTAAAATCCGCCGCATCTGCCACTTCATCCAGTCAATCGTCCTCAAAATCAAAGGGCGCTGCTGGAGTCACCAAGATCCCATTAGTTTTCCGTGCCTTTGCTGAACTTTATAATTTAATTTTATGAGTTATTGACCCGTGCTTACGAAACGGTATTCAACTGGCGGTAAATGCTGCTTACTTTGAAAGTTCCGAAAATAGAAAAACATAATTAATAATACTATTATAAAACTTCATATATATATATATAGCTATATGCGCTATTAAGCTTTCACTTTTCTATTTCAAGACTTCATTCCAGAACGTTCTTATCCATCTTGTGTAACGCATCCTTGATGCTTTGCAACTCCACTTTCTGTCCACGAACATTTAACCCAGATGCAATGTTCGCTAACACTGATGAGACCGAACCTTCGGTATTGACTTGTTCTTGTACGCTTTTATTTTTTTGCATATGTTCACGGATTTTTTGATAAGTGCAACTAATCGGTAGGTACTTCTTTGTATCAGATGCTAGATTAGATTGTGCACTCCTGGAAGAACTTATTTCCGGCAGTTTAATTGAACTATACCTAACATCAGTTTGTTGTTCGTCCAGATCAGTCGACAATCCACTGTTGGAAGAGAAAGAGCCTGAACTACGTCCATTTGAAAGTGATTGGCAGAAACTCCTACTCTGGGGGTCCGACCTACATTGTTTACAGCTCCCAGGTATCCATGATCCATCCTCTTTGGTGATGGGTTTATTTTCGCTGTCATCAATTTTTTCTTTGTCCTCACAACATTTTGATATCAACTTATTACCATCTGATTCTATTTTCTTACTTGAACAACATCCGGGGACCAAAGGTGACGTGATACTGTTCTTTTGGTTGCAGCATATTGCTAGTTTCATATGATCCTTATTCCCACAACACTTACTTTTTTTGTTGCCACTTCCCACATATGCATTGTGACTGCTGCTACATGATGAAATAGGCGAATTTATAGGGTCATCCAGAGATGAATTCCTCGAACTGAACTGCCTGTTGTTTGAATATTGATAATCGTTAGCTATATCAATCTCAGATAAAGATTGATCCGTTAATATCGCAGACATATGAGATGTTAGTAAAGCTCTCTCAGCTTTCCTTTTCTTCAGATTGACAGCGCCCATTGGTTTGAAGTTTTCTACCATTTCCATCATCGAAACAGAATTATCTGGCAGGTTGTGCGACTGTTGTTGGAATGAAGTAGGGACAATCAATTGCAAATTCTTTCGTAGCTCGTTGTTCAATGCCAGTGATTCATGCAACTTTTCCTTTGTCTCGGAAAATTCACATTCTAGCCGTTTATATTTTTTTTGCCAATCATCAACCAGGTTATGTAGCATCTCCACCTTTTCTTCCAGTACTTGAATTCTTGTTGTTCTACGTTCTCTATAGGCTCTTTGGGCATCTCTATTTTGCCTCCTTCGCTTCTCTACGCTATCGACACCATTTTCTTCACCACTTGCATTTCCTTCGTCGTCAAATTTTCCCAAAGAATCTTTTATATCTTCGTTTCCATACTCTCTTGTAGTCATTTGGTCTTTCTGATTGGATATTGAAACCTTCTTTACCTTAGATGTCGGATTATTGTTAGCTGATACATCTGCCCTTTTGAACTTCGGTTTGCGACCCGGTTTTAGCCGCTGTGGCAACTCCCAATTCTTAGATAACTTAATAGCTGGTATTCCTGATGTGTTTATATGTACATTTGGTGAAGATGGAGATAAGGACGTCGAGGACGATGATTCCCGTCTAGGCTCCAATTTGAAGCATTTAGGTTTTACGCTGACTGCTACTAAGGATTTTCGTTGACCCATGATCCATTGAAAGCGTTCGGAAGTGATAAAAATATGCACACTAAAATTTCCTCCAACCGATGATCTACTCTTTACTTGATAACGACTCGACAAATGGAACGGAGCAATGTTAAAATAGAAGGTAAAAGACCTATAAGAATTGTTTTGAGTGAATTTCAAGCCTCTTATGAAGTTGTGCACAAATTGGAGCACGAGTGGAAATCGCACTTGCTTTCTACAGTGATGGAGGGAGTGACTTTCCTTTCCTGTGTGCTTTTTGCTTTCTCCATATAGTACTTGTTTTTCTCGAGCAGCTTTATGCGTGCATAGCCGATGAAAAAAATCGCCGATATATGATAATTTAGCTCATTAGGTGCTGATTAAGGAGTCATCAGTGAAAAGACTCCCCGTGGCTTTCACCAAAAAGATAACTAGTTTTGGTATATTAAAAAAAAAGGTGGTAATTTGGATTGATTATTTATTATATACATGCATAATAATTTAGTTTTGAAGGTTTGCAGATTTTTTTTGTTGTGGACGTTTTTCTTGAATTTTTTGACGTCATAATCAAAGAAGAGAGAACCAATCGAATCGGTGAGGGTATCGTGATGTTCTTTTTCTTCTGATTGAGGCCTTCATTTGATATTAATCTTTCTTAACGACAGATGTTTTCGCAGCTTGATCGGCTGGAATAGGTGGTACCGTTTTAGCCTCTTCCTCTTCATCTAGATTGATATCATCAGGAACGTGCTCCCTTGAAGCTCTTTGTTTGGCTTCCTCTTCTTCCTTTTTAATCAGTTGTTCCTGTTCCTTCAGGACGTTTAATTTGAACTCATTGTCATCAGACGTCTTCTTTTCACCCGCTTCTGAGGTTTCTGCAGAATCGGCAGTAGCGGTGTCCTCCTTTTCTTCAGGTTTTGTTTCTATTTTTGCTGTTTTTGGCTTTTCATTAACCACGACTAGTTTAGGAGCAGCCACAGATGCAGTGGCTGCTATGGTAGAATCTTTTGCGACAGCTTCCTCCTTCGGTATAGCGGATTCCTCTGGTTTTGCTTCCACCTTTGCCTTCTTTTCAGCGGCTTGCTTTTCAGCTTCTGTTTCTGCAGCGGAAGATTTAGATTCAGATACATCTAATTTTGCTACGTTGTAAACAGGATCTGGAATCGAACTTAGCACTTGTAATATACCATCGTAGTACAGATCCAGTAGATCGTCATATTTGCTTTTTGTTTCCTTTTTTTCAGCCAGAGGCGAAAAAGCTTTTGAATAGTTTTCCTTTGGAAGCCCTCCAAAAGTGAATGTGGAACTCAAAACCATTAGGACAGATGGAATTTTTTGTCTCAACCTCAATTCCAGCCAAACTTTCAGATTATCGACCAAATCTTCCTTGGACACACCATACGCCTTCATACCACGAGATACACAAGCTTGATACAGTTCTTCTTGCGACAAACTTCCAACGCCTTCGTAATCGATGGTTTTGTCGTCATTCATTATATCTTTCAGTTTGGAACGAATTTGATAACGAAGCATGTTATCGTTACCAAATGGTCTTAACGACATGAATTTCGACATTGCTGCCAATTGTGGCCTTGATAAATTATCCAAAACGGTATCATTTTTGAACATTTGAGCAATGGCACTTATCTCATCATGTTGGAAACTCATAATCTTACCTTCCTTTGCAGAGTAAAGTTTTTGGAAAAAGTTCAAGAATTTTTGCTTTTTCTCTGCATTTTCGATAGTATTGTAAGTGATTAAATTGGATTCCTCCAAAGTTTCGTGCAGAAATTCGGAGGTCTTTTTTCTGATCTCGATCAGCTTGTTTCTCTTGGCTTGTTTATCCTTCCCCGACTCGTAAGTGGAGGGTAGTAAATTGGGAAAGAGTTTCAATGCGAAGGGCAAAAATAATTCGGCAAATGGGATGATAAGGAACGCTGAAAAGGGAATCAACCTAAATACATCGCCCATTGTTCTTCTCAACTGGTTTCTTTCCCTTCTAGATAATTCGTAACCTTGGGCAAATTTGATTAAAAGCTTCGTGGAGACCTTTATCTCATAACCCAAAAGCTTTGTGCCATTAACGTAATGCTTCAAAGCATGTTTCACTTTTACCATAAGCGTCTCCTTAGGTTTGACGGGAGCATCAGTAGGTGTCTGAGTTGCAGGCTTGGAAACATTCTTTGACTTTTCAGCAGAGTAAAATCTCAAGGATGAAGAATGATAGGGCTTTAGTGCCTGAGCCCCCAGAGACCAATGGTATAGGGGAGTAGTGGAAGCTATCAATCGAGGACCCTGATTTTTAAGAAGGTGCAAGCTTGCTTGACGTCTTGCCACGCATGACGCTCTCGATGCAAAATTCAACATTGTTTATTACCTGTAGTGATAAAGATAGCGTATGTGATGTGCAGGCTCGAATTCGCTGATCTGTTAATCGCTGGCAATGATTGATCCATTTATTTGGAGATGATTCAACGAATAATTTTTCACCGCGGGATTATCGCCCATGACGGGGCCTTTGAGGGTAATATCATTGATTGTTTCAATGCGCTTCAAACTAGTGGTTCTTATGTGATTTGATATTATCTACTATATGTGCGTATACGTATGTATGTAAGTTGTCAATGCTTTGGTGATAGTTTAAAGAAACTTGGTTGCAACCCTGCCACGGGCAGCAGGGCTTGAAGTTTCTTCTAGTGCTGCTATTTTGCGCGATTCTGGGAACACTTTATACCCCTTATTTCTATGGTTAAACCAATTAAATCTCCAGCAGAGCTCGTGAGCAAACAGTTCCCCAAATCCAAGCATCATACCGTTGAGGAAAGGTAGGAGCAGGTTGATGGAGCACGAGCCCACGAAAGACACTAAACTCTGTGCTAGTGGGCTTTCACCGGGAGTCGGTGTGCTCTGTACCTCACCTATGTTAACTTTGTCTTCTGATTCGTCATCTGATACGCTCTCCCATAACCCTACAACCTCTGTCATCTTTCTGTTTTGTTGTGGATTTGTGGGGGATGTTGTTTTTGGTATTGTAGTGATGATCTATTGTTTAATGTATGGTTGGCTGATTTTGGCTATGAGAATCACCTCGTTATAAGTGATTACACCCGGTAATGCATTTCGTTCCGTTTAGTGATAAAAACGTGCTGTGGTCATGGAATGAAACCTTGGCAGAGGTTACTTGAATTGTTTATTTTCTATTTACGTGATTCCATTAAGTGGTATGTGGAATCTATTTTTAGGTAAGCATCAACTGTAGGTGATTGGTAACATTTCCTGTAATATTGTTGCATTACGGGCTCGAGTAATACCAGGGTGCCTTGACAATCCTAATATATACTATCTTAGGGAAGTAACTTGTTGTCAAGACGAATTAACAACTTGATTCACGGGATGTTACTTATCCTATATATTATATAAGATAATGGTTTATACTACATAGTGGAAGCGCGGAATCTCGGATCTAACTAATTGTTCAGGTATTTATACATTTGATTAGTTCAGCTCAGGAAGGCAGAGTTTAACCTTATGTTGCTCAATTTGTTAGTTGTGAGGCTGTTCTATATGTGTTTTATGAACGTTTAAAATGATGTATTCTCATATTGAGGTATCCCATCTTGACATATTTCATAATATTAATAATCGTGTCCCAGTGGCCGAGTGGTTAAGGCGATGCCCTGCTATTTCCTCCGAAAAGCAATTAGGCATTGGGTTTTACCTGCGCAGGTTCGAATCCTGTCTGTGACGCATTATTTTTTTCGCTTTTTGGTATTTAAATTGTCTTTATCCTTCCGTATCATTCATGAATCATCCCTACATATTTTTCACATACAACAGAGGTCAGATTTTGTTCTGTAGATCGCAAAAAAAATATTGTACTCTATATCTTTGCCATATCCACTCCCCATTTCTCCCACAACTGGTAATGAGTCAGGCCATCAGTAAACTAATTGAGCAATATCGCTGCACCAAAGATAATGACCTTAAGTATATGCTTTTGAGGCGGGACTTCGAAATCAAAGACATAGAGGAAGAGCTGCTCCCTCTTATTAATGATTTGCTGCTCCCGATATTGGTCGAAGAACAAGACATGGAAATTCTTAACCTAGTATCGTTTCAAGTGTTCCCTAATGTAGTTCTTTGTATGATTAACAATTCTATTCCTAGTCAGTTGAAATGGTTAACGAGCTTGGTGTGGAACCCTCTATTGGATCAGAGTATGGTCCATGCTGATCGGTCATTTGTTTTGATCGAGACGCTAAGAAATATACTGCAAAAAATTGAAAAAGCTTCTCCTCAAGGCTACCGCCAGCCAGTAACCCATTCACTAGAGTTTATTTCCAAATTTATTGTCGAAATGAAAAGGCATATGTGTGAGATTGATGCTGCTCAGCTTTCACATTCTCTTTCTGAAAGCAATATGCTAATTTACATAGAATCTCTAGATTTGCTATTGAAGTTAAATCTCTTTTCAGACGCGACATGCCCCCCATCAATGGCCAAGTTGCCTTTTAGCATTTTGAATGACGTTTTCACTATTGCACAAGATTATTCAGCCACTAATACAAATGAAAGTATTGATAAGATTACTGAGAAACTATTCTTGACCTCCACGCAATTAGCTCATCCGATGGACCTGGAAAAGCTATGCCTCAAAATTAACTACAGTACTTTATCAGTGATTTCTCGAATATGGTATAAGTTTGGTCCCATAGTTAATGGACTGTTTGCTGATCGTCTGTTACCGATTATATCTTCCTCAGCAATCGTTGAAGAGTGTAGTGTCGAGGAAATTCTGGAGATAATCTATAACTTCCATCCATATTTTTCAATTCGTAGACTAAAGGATAACAGTCCTCTACTATCGGAGTCTACCATTAACCAGCTAAGAGAAGGCTTGTTTAGTATGCTAAGCGGATTAAACGACTCGTTGAAAAGAGAGCAAAATGAAAGACTCCATAGTGACAGCCAATCGGTCGACGATGACGACGGTATTGTTTCAGATAACGATCCTGAGCAACAAGCATACCTCGAGGAACTCATATCAGATGATTACGATGAAAACATGTATAACAGTGATACAGATAACGAAAATGCAGATGGTTCAAACCTTGAAGGAAATGACGAACCTACCAAGGATAGTATTGAAACGAACAAAATTCTTTCAATATTTGCTGAGTTGCACTATCCTCAAGAGGAACGGTTTTCTGAATTACTCACTGAACTGCAGGCTAAAATCACCATAAGTTCATCTTTTATCGATAAGATCCTTTCGCAAGAGGCAATCGCATTATCTACTTGCGGTGGGGAAATCGCTGATTTGAACGAAATCTTAAATGAAGTGAAAAGTAACAAACTTACAAGAAAGAACGCTATTTTTCATACACTAACACATACTTTGTCATTACAATCTTGCTCCGAATTGGCCGACTTACAGCTATCAGTAGAAGTTATTGATCATTTATTGGTTAAAAACCACTCAAATAACATCAACCGAGATGAGCAGTTCCAATTGATCAAGTTGATACTCCCTCATCTTAAGACCAATAAATCTTTTATTGACACACTAAAAGCAGGAAACTATACCCAAAAAATTGATGAAGGGGTGACTTTGAGAACAATGATTCTTTCTCTACTACTGCAATTACTTCCATTGGATTACTCTATGCTCGGTGAAATACTGCCCACTATCAGTAGATATTCTGTGAGGGACAAGGATCTCACGGTAAGAGATTTATCCTTACAGTTACTTAATCAAATCCTAAGCATATATTATAATTACCTAATTGGTATCGATTGGGACTGGTATAACAACAATTTTTATCAAGTTTTGCAAGAAAATTGTACAAAAAAAGACATAGATACCAACATTTTGCAAAAATACCCCCCCTATTTCCCCTAGAAGTAAATAGCTCTATACCAAATACATCATGCATATTTCCCTTTAATTTGTGTCATCAACATCTTTTTGCCTTCTGTGATGCCTAGCAGCATTCTTTCTCTGTCTGAGGGAAGAAGTTAAAGAACGTCGAACACTTTCGTCCTGTCTGCAAGGCGGTGAAGTACGAAGTTGCAAGAGCCACTAGAATCCTGGCAGATTTTCCAAAATCTGTGGTGTTTTTTGCTTCTTCTAGAATACTTTTTTTCAAATTCTCGAAGATCAACACATCACTGTGAGGTTCTGAGCCACTTTAGGCAGAAATTTCCTGCTGTGAGGCCTAAAATAACATTGCAAGAGCAAAGCACAATATGTTTCTTTTCTTCTGGCGAATAATGGACCCAGTAAAAATCTATCTTTACAGCCAAGAAATATCCTCAAATAACAGTACGTAAACTAAGTAAACATAAGAGATGCCGAGAGTTTCGGATAAACCAATTGTAATAAATAGAGCTTCAGTAACGATAATTCACAGGAGATCCAAGTTTTTTCTTGCATGAAGATTATTAAATTTATTTACCAGCAATTAGAAAAGTATTTGAAAATAAGAGACGTTATTGCTCATTGTTTTACCACTTTATTTACCTTTGAAACCTAATTTTTGTCAAAAAAGAATAAATATATTTTCAGAAAAACTAAGTTCTGATGACAAAAAATAAACAATCAAATGTTGCAAGAAGAGTCACAACCAGAAACTCCACGTTTATTGAGTACCTCCTTGTCGGTTGTCAGCGGAATCTAATTTAGGGCAATAATTATCTGGAAACCTTTTTCATAATGATCAAACATTCTTTATGTGTATTACAGTCATTTTTTGGGATTCGTTACCCGAACCTCTTTTATTATTATTACCAAGGATGATCAACTAACGGCCTACAACAGTCTCATTCATTAATCTCATTATTTACATAAGTGGCGCCACACACAATTTTCTAGCAAAGCAGGAAATTCTATATGTGTAGTGATAGATCATGCTTAGAAGACACGGATTCCTCTGGTTAAAGACATGTCCCCGTCCAAATGTTCTTCGAAAACAATTCGTACCGGTACCACATTTACTTCATAGTACTAATATCTGTCAGCAAAGATGGTATGCAAAGAGGAGAAAAAGAAGCGAGGTTTCGAAGAAAGAGCTGAGGTCTCTCGATTTTTCCATTCCAAACTATATATCTGTAAATAAATTAGCCAATTTGATAAACTGTCGTGTGGAAAAGTTAATCAAAGATTTGACAGCATTAGGTTTCGAAAATATTACAGCAACCTATATATTATCAAAAGAGTACGTCGAACTGATCTTGCAAGAATACAATTTTGCCCTTCCGAGTCTCTCAACATCTACGAACTTAGATAATATCTATGACGAGCTGAAATCCCCCATTAATCCAAAATTATTAACTAAGAGGCCTCCTGTGGTGACTATAATGGGTCATGTTGATCATGGTAAAACAACTATCATAGACTATCTACGAAAATCCTCTGTTGTTGCTCAGGAACATGGTGGAATTACACAACACATCGGTGCCTTTCAAATAACAACCCCAAAGTCAGGTAAACGGATTACATTTTTAGATACACCTGGTCATGCAGCCTTTTTGAAAATGAGGGAAAGGGGTGCCAATATTACCGATATTATTGTCTTAGTGGTATCTGTTGAAGACTCTGTTATGCCCCAGACATTGGAAGCTATAAAACATGCTAAGAAATCAGGGAACGAACTGATAATCGCAATAACAAAAATAGATAGAATTCCACAGGCAAAGGAACGTGAAAGAAAAATTGAAAAAGTTATCAATGATTTGATTCTTCAAGATATTCCAGTGGAGAAAATTGGCGGAGACGTTCAAGTGGTCCCAATAAGTGCCAGAACTGGTGAAAATATGGATCTTTTAGAAGAATCAATTGTGCTATTAAGTGAGGTGATGGATATAAGGTCCGAAAACTCCCCTAAAAGTATTGCAGAGGGTTGGATTATTGAAAGTCAAGTAAAAAAACAAGTCGGAAATGTGGCTACTGTTCTAGTTAAGAAGGGCACCCTCCAGAAAGGAAAAATTCTAATTTGTGGTAACACATTTTGCAAGATTAAAAACCTAATCGATGACAAGGGTACACCGATTTCTAAGGCAACACCGTCATATGCCACAGAGGTTCTTGGTTGGAAAGATGTCCCTCACGTTGGAGATGAGGTTATTCAAGTAAAGACAGAAGCAATTGCTAAAAAGTTCATAAGCAAAAGGCAAGATCTTGTTGAAGCACAAAAAAACTCCACAATCGTTGAGAAATTAAATGAAGAAAGGGCTTTTGCAAAGGAACACCACTTTAACAAGGATAAAACTGAAGAATTAGATTATGAGGACGCTGCACAGGATCATGAACAAAATGCTGGCCCTAAGAATATCAATTATATCATAAAATGTGATGTTTCTGGCTCAGCTGAGGCAGTTTCAGAGAGTATTTCCTCGTTGGGAAACGACGAGGTGAAGTGCAATGTCATCTCATCTTCTGTTGGTATACCTACGGAAGGTGACTTAAAGATGGCGCAAATAACAGACGGTACAATTCTATGTTTCAACTTGGGTAATTTGCCAAGTGAGGTAATCAACAATCGGGCTGGAATCAAAATAAAACAATACAATGTTATTTATAAGCTAATTGAAGACGTAACTGAAACACTAACTCAGAACCTTGAACCTATCTTTGAGAAAAAAATCATTTCAACAGTTGATATTCGTGAAATTTTTGACTTCAAATTAAAGAAAAAAGTTATTAAGATTGCAGGTTGCAAAGTAAATAATGGTATCATCAAAAAGGACTCGTTAGTTCAAGTAGTTCGGGGTCCCAACGATGACATCATTTTTGATGGAACAATCTCAACTCTGAAACACAATAGAGATGATGTAGCAGAAGTTTCAAAGGGACATGAATGTGGGATTACTTTTGAAAATGGATTTGAAGGTTTTCAATCCGGTGATAAAATTCTTGTTTATGAAAATGTGAGAGTTCCCCGTTACTTGTAAATCTTGTAAATAAGCATTTCCGAGTGAACACTTTTAAAATGATAAAGGTTATCGAGCTTACAAAAAAAAAAAGCATAAGCAACGCACTGACAAGAAAAGAATAAACGCACAAAGACTGTACATATGTAAAAATACGTATATATAATTGTAAATACTTGTAAATTATTCAATCATTGAAATCCTATGGAGGAGAAAATAGGCCCCTCTTTCACGTTCTCGATTCCCATTGAACCTTCACACATTCTTCTACATAGCCGATATCATGTTCATCAAATTCAGGAATGTAATTCTCAACATCAGTAAAAATAAGTATAGTGCCCCATTCCATTCCATTGTCAACAGATACTATTTCTTCTAGATCAAAAATCATCTTTGGCATTAACTGCATTTCAAAGATTCTTTGACTTGACGGGTTATAGCTGGGTCTTGGCACTGTGCTCGAAATATCAACCTTTGTTTCAGCATATAGTAAGGGTTTTCCGCCTACGTCATAACGCAATACTTGAGATGGATTATAACCAACTACCTCTTGAAATTTTTGAAAAACGTCGTCATCAAGAAACTTAGATAATTTTTCTGTCCTGGGATCCAGCTTGATTGGATCTTTTTCAAGATCTTCATCTCCTGTTAAATCCAGTGCCTCTTTATCAATTTTGAGATTTTTTGGTAACTGCAAATGAGCTGGCTTTTTGTTTTTGAAAGTTTCCTCCTCAACATACAACAAATAGCTTTTAAAGCATTTGTTCCCATCATATGTTTTGTCCTTTTGCAACTCATGTAGTTTCCTGGCTGCCTTTGCAGAAATACTAGCAGTTTCCTCGTTTTTCTTTTCTTCATCTTTTTGCGCTATATCTGAATTGATGCCATCAGCTCCAAAGGGGTTTGCATCTTTAATCCCAAATGGATTACTTGAAAAGGAGTTGGATTCAAATTCGGGATTATTTGATAAGTCAAAGGGGTTGATTTGAAAATCTTTCTCCAATGAAGTTGACGCCAGTTTTTTAGAAAGACCATCAGCGTTCTTGTTCCTCTTCACTCCTCTGATGCAGCGAACTGAATTGCCCTTCCTTTGACATTTGGTACAGAGGAATACATATAACACTCTGTCATCCTGAGGATTGATGTAACTCATATTATCGGTACCGACCCGTTGCTGAATGGCTCTCATTTGTTCATCATCTAATGGAGAAAAGGCTTGCAGTAACAACTTCATATTATCCGCTTTCTTACAGGCACCACATTTCAGTAGATCTACTGGTGGTTCCGAATCTGGATGCAGCCACTTAGGCTCACCACCGATAAAGCTATCTTCAATTAATATTTCATCAGTCTCTTTGACAGGTGCATCCACAAATGCTAAAAATACATCTCCCCGGTTACTAGAATACAAGTAATCATCTGTATCGGATGGCGACAGCTCTTCTATTTTAGACATGAGAAATAAGTTGATTGATTGCTAATCTTCTTTTGTTAATCGTTCCATGCTGACAAAATCTTTTTATCTGTAAAAAACGATGAGGTGAGGCACTTTAGTATTATACGGAATTTTCGAACAGTCTGAAAAAGTTTTTCGACTCAATATTAATATGTTCAAGTTTACCGAACAAAACCACTTCACCGTACTTAAATTTGACTGCTATTATTTAGCTCATTCAATTCAATATACCACTAACTTATTGTTTTAACTATAAGACGGTAAAACAAGAGCAGAAGTTCTGATTTCGCAAACTTCCCAAGTTATGACTTCAAAGGAACACAACATAAAAAAAATACGAGATAAGAAGAATGTTCAGGATTACGCCCATACGTATTTCGGATGTTTATATTTGGGGGTGTTGCAGTAATTGCATTCAAAGATCGTATCCTTTTCATTTCTTAATAAGGAAATGCTCTAAAATAGGCAATATGTTGGTCAGTAATACCATTTTGTGACCTAAATTGATTTGGGAAATATCACTTAAGGTCAGAATTAATAGAGTATGCATGCTGTACAGATCTAGATACTTCCAATATAATTCAATCAAACATTAAGTACTCAACTATTACCTGTAGAGAATGGGGAGTCCGGTCAATAAAAGTCTGACAAATAACATTCTTAAATCCAAGTCATCACAAGAGCGCGCAAGTGGTTTAGTGGTAAAATCCAACGTTGCCATCGTTGGGCCCCCGGTTCGATTCCGGGCTTGCGCATTCTTTTTCTTCTACAAAAAGAAGAACTTTAGCGACAATCAACAAAACTTGCGCAGTATGGCGTCTGCTCGCAAAATTTTTTCCTCTTGGAGAATAATCCTGGTTATTTATCTTTCATATTATACATTGAATACTTTATGATATATCTATATATGAATTATAAATATCTTGCTTGGTTCTTGCGTCGTACTAAGTTTTTTTTCCCACTACTTCAGCAGTAATTCTGCTTTTCTCTTACTAGTGATGGGGTCCATTACTGACCTCACTTGTACTTCGACCTTATCAAAAACGTAAACATCTCTTGACTTTTCTGAATCTGTAGGAACAAAGGTCAATTTGTATTCAACTTCATCGAAAATGGCAGAATTTGGATCCTTGGTTAAATTATCCAACCTTATTAATCCTTCTACACCAAATTTGGGGACCAACACAACTATACCATTGTTAAACACCTTAATAACATAACCTGTTTCTGTGGACTCGTTGTTCCTCATGACTTGGCCCACGTAGTATTCTATACTTGCTCTGCCAGCGAATTGAGCGTTCCTGTGTTTTCTATTAATATTTCTGCAGATCATATCCATTTTATTCTTGTCACGGTGTGTCAAGCTTAGGGGTTCATACCCAATAGCACCGGCTAATTGCCTGTGTGCCACAACATCACAGTAACGTCTAATAGGCGATGTGAAATGTGTATAGATATCAACAGCTAAACCGTAGTGTCTGAAATCGGGATAGGAGTATGCTCCAGAATAGAAATATTGGGCCGCCATCATACAACGTGTTGACATGATACGAACTAGAGTGTTAAAGTATGGATCTTCCGGATCCACACACCTATCCAAAGAATCTGCTAGTGCTTTGGACGATTCCAATGAAATTGACATGTTTTTTCTTGTATTTAGCATTTCATTCAAAGTTTCAAAATTAGTAGATGGTGGAGCTGCGTGCCTTCTTAACATTGCGGTTTGAGGGAAGGCATCGTATATCTTTCTTGCCACAGATATGTTGGCCAACAACATAAATTCTTCAACTAGGGAGTTTGTCGCTAGCAATTTTTTGATTTCAACTTCGTTTGGATCCGAGGTTTCGCTATCCATATGGACTTTCACTTCAGGAGAAGCTAAATTCAAGGCACCGGCTTCCAGTCTCTTTTGCTTCAATTTTACAGAGAGTTGCAAGAGAGCTCTCATACCCAGTGTTAACTCATCATTTTGGTTTATATCATCTATCCTTAATTGTGCTTGCTCATATGAGAAAGCTTCTCTAGATCTAATAACTGATTTCATAAAATCAACATTCACGATATTCGCATTTTCATCCAATTCCCATATGACTGAAAATGCAAATCTATCAACGTATGGTTTCAAAGAACACAAATCGGTACCTAGAAGCATGGGCAACATATCAATACGCTTGTCGACCAAATAGACAGAGGTACCTCTTGCCGCACCTTCTGCATCTAGGGCAGTCCCAGGTTTGACAAAATGAGTAACATCGGCAATATGAACACCAACTTCCCAGTTACCATTTGGAAGTCTTTTCGCATGTAGGGCATCATCAATATCAACACATCCGGGAGGATCGATACTACATATCAGTTTATCCCTTAGATCTTTTCTCTTTGTCAATAATGTATCCTTTGCAACAGCTTCCGGATCATCCAACTTCGTTGGAGCTTTCCAATCATGACCTTCTGCTGGCAAGCATTCCAAGACCTTTTTGGAAAAAGGCCTATACTCGACATCATGTTCCAACAGCAAAGCTTCTGTTTCAGCTTGGGCTGATTCAATTGTACCCAGGTCTCTAACGAAGTGACCCAATGGATATTTATGAGTGGTGGGCCATGAATCAATGGAGATAACAATTCTCTTATCAATGAGTTCAGCAGCACGTCTTGTTCTGATTCTTACTTTTGGCAAACATTTATCCATCAAAATAACAAAGACATTTTGAGTACTACTGCTTTGCAAATCAACGGAACTCGGGGCCAGTTGACCCACGTATTGCCTCCAGGATCTTCTCTGTATGTATACCACCTTTGCTGTGGGCTGAACTTTCTTCGATCTTTGAGCTATCATGGCATCTTTAGCTAGTAACCTACGTTGCTTATCGGAAATTATGGTAGCGTTGGAAGAAGACCCATTATTGTCATCCTCATCGCCCGCTTCAATATCAGGATTATCATTAATGTCAAAATGCTCGGAGTCCAAGACAATGGACGAGGGTGCTTTCCATTCCGACTGAGGCAGTAGTTCTACTATGACTTGGTCACCGTTGAATGCTCTATTAAGGTTTATCTGGCCTACGATCAGCACTGGTTTGGAGAATCTTGGTAAACTTACCGAACCTTCTAGAAAATTGTACTCCGATATTTGAATAGTGCCTTGGTACAAAACACCGTTTTTCAAACCACCCATTACTCTTGCCGTAGAATAGTACTCTGGAAACGAGAAATCTGAAAATGTATCCTTTTCAAGATCTTTGTCAAAAGAGTCCACCTGTGGAATAGAATCTCTAATGTCGTCCGCATTCGGCAATAGCTCGACATACTGTACCAAACTCTTAGTTATTATATTGGAATCCGCTTCTTTAGTGGCAGCTTCTCTATTCAAACGGTCGTTAGTAACAAGAACAACCTTTATATCATAAGGTTTCAAGTGCTCACTGTACCATTGACAGGTTTTCCTGATAGCTCTATCGTTTCTATCATTGATAGTTTCATTTGGGAGTCTTTCCACGAAGGTGTCTTCACTAAATTCATTATGAAACACAATGAATCTCTTATGATCATCACTATCCCTGCATAAAGTTCTCAACCTCGTGTACACCGGGTACGACTTATTCCTTACTTCATCCAAGACAATCTGCGGAATAATGACGTCAGAGAAACAGTTTGGATTTTCCAAAAGATCAATGGCTTGCAAAACCACGTTGGTATCCAGCACGATATAGTGCTTTCCGATTGGTGCAGCTAATTCTAAGGGAGAATCTGACAAGATAAACTTGGGAAGCTCGTTTTGAGCATCGGGTACGACAATTTGGGGACACTTAGTACAACTCCTCGAAAGACATGGGATGTCCGATCTCAAATAGTGTTCTCGTACAATCTTAGTAGCACCTCCATTACGGGACCTCACAAATACTTTCTGAGTGACACTCAAGCCTTCTGCAAGTCTCTTCCGGCTAGGCACAATAGCAGAAACTGACATTTCGTTTTGGTTTATGTGCTTTGAATGACGTAATTAGAGCTGTTTCACTAATGTATACCTCACGTTCACCTTTCAAAACCACTGCAGTAAGTAACACACACTAATTAAAATTCTCTTGAGATGAGAGAAGAGCCAAAGTTTGCAAAAAAAAATAAAACAAGAAAGATTACCCGAAAATAGGACTTGATTTGAATATACCGAAGACCTAAAGAGGGACCATCTTTTTGCTGATGATAGCCTAATAAAGAACACTAAACCTTGGTGGAAACCCTATTTCTATGCGGCGCTAAAATATTTCTTTTTGCTTATTGCCGTATTGAGGAATCCACTCTTCGCCATCTGTCACTGACAAAATACAAACGGCATTAAATGACAATAACAAGAGATTAATATGCTTTGCTTCCATGTCATTGCATCTGCGGGCTGTATCTACTGTACTTATCCGTAGTAGTCTGTGTTTCCTGAGTAGGACGTATTGTTAAACGTCAAGAACCCAGTTTTTCAATTTTTTTCTTTTACTTTTCATCATCTCGTTCGAATCACAATTTGTAGGATATTGTGAATTCCCTACAGTTTGCTTCAGATTAAGGTAGTATATACATATTTGTTTATATATACACATTAATACACACAGCATTTGCATGGTGAGTGTCTTCGGTGATTCACTTGTCCAGTAAGTTGGCCAATAATTTTTCGAAAACAGTAAAAGAAAATAAGCTAAATAAACCACGCAGCACTCTCATATGACAGAAGACTTCATTTCTTCTGTCAAGTATTCGAATGGGGAGGTCAAGGAGCGAAAGTCTAAATCTGAGTTTGTAGAGTACAAATCGAAGCAGTTAACATCATCTTCATCACATAACTCAAACTTATCCCATCAAGACGATGATGATGGTGAGCACAGCAACAGAAACATCTTCCAGAGATGTGTAGATTCTTTCAAACCTCCTTTGGACGGTTCGTTCGACACAAGCAATTTGAAAAGAACTCTGAAGCCCAGGCATTTAATTATGATTGCCATTGGGGGCAGTATAGGTACTGGTTTATTCGTTGGTAGTGGTAAAGCCATTGCAGAAGGGGGCCCTTTAGGTGTCGTTTTAGGTTGGACTATCGCAGGGTCTCAAATTATTGGGACCATCCATGGGCTAGGTGAGATTACGGTTCGGTTTCCTGTCGTGGGAGCCTTTGCGAACTATGGGACAAGATTTTTGGATCCGAGTATAAGTTTCGTTGTTTCGACTATATATGTGCTACAATGGTTTTTTGTGCTGCCGTTAGAAATTATCGCAGCAGCTATGACTGTGCAGTACTGGAACTCCTCGATTGATCCTGTGATTTGGGTGGCAATATTTTATGCTGTTATAGTTTGCATAAACTTATTTGGCGCAAGAGGTTTTGGGGAGGCCGAGTTTGCATTCTCGACCGTAAAAGCAATAACAGTATGTGGGTTCATCATATTAAGCATTGTTCTCATTTGTGGTGGAGGACCGGATCACGAGTTCATCGGCGCCAAATATTGGCATGACCCTGGTTGTTTGGCCAACGGATTTCCGGGCGTCTTGGCTGTTCTGGTTGTTGCTTCGTATTCCTTGGGTGGTATAGAAATGACGTGCTTAGCGTCCGGTGAAACGGATCCTAAAGGCTTACCAGGTGCTATCAAACAAGTGTTTTGGAGAATTCTATTTTTCTTTTTAGCATCTTTGACCCTCGTGGGGTTCCTGGTTCCGTACACGAATCAAAATCTACTTGGCGGCTCATCTGTAGACAACTCACCGTTTGTCATTGCCATGAAATTGCACCATATCAAAGTCCTGCCTACCATCGTCAATGCTGTCATTCTTATCAGTGTTTTAAGTGTAGGGAATTCCTGTATCTTTGCTTCAAGTAGAACACTATGTTCCATGGCCCACCAAGGGCTCATTCCATGGTGGTTTGGCTATATCGACCGTGCCGGCAGACCACTGGTTGGAATTATGGCAAACTCACTATTCGGATTGCTAGCATTTTTGGTCAAATCTGGCTCAATGGCAGATGTTTTCAACTGGTTAATGGCCATTGCCGGCTTGGCCACTTGTATCGTCTGGTTGAGTATCAATCTATCACATATTAGATTTAGATTGGCAATGAAGGCTCAAGGAAAATCACTGGACGAATTGGAGTTTGTTAGCGCCGTCGGGATCTGGGGGTCAGCGTATTCCGCATTAATCAATTGCCTAATTTTGATAGCTCAATTCTACTGCTCATTATGGCCCATTGGTGGCTGGTCCAGTGGCAAAGAAAGGGCAAAATTATTTTTTCAGAACTACTTGTGTGCCCTGATCATGTTATTTATATTCGTAGTCCACAAAATTTATTACAAGTGTCAAACAGGCAAATGGTGGGGCGTTAAATCGTTAAAGGACATCGATTTGGAGACGGACCGTAAAGACATCGACATCGAAATAATCAAGCAGGAAATCATGGAAAGAAAAATGCACCTTGATTCGCGTCCATGGTATGTGAGACAGTTCCATTTCTGGTGTTAGCATCAACGTATATGTTAAATTTATTGGAGTAAACTGTTCACCATTGTCCACAAAGGTTACCGTCACGACTACTGAAAGTGTTTAATTCGTTTAATAATGTATCTCTTGTATATGTATTCACTAATATCGCATCTATAACAGAATGAAGAAAATGTTAAATGCAGGGCAAGGTTGCAGATATATATTGAATTGGAATTCGCACATATATTAGTAAGGGTCATTACGTAGGACCTATGATACGTTTTCTGACGTACTATTATGTGGGCCCTGTATTAGTATGTTCGATTACACATGTGTTTTATATATCTCTTCTATACAGTAAAAGATAATCCGCTTTTATTCTTAATTAGCTTCCGAACCTAACTACTACAATTTAGCACAACAAGTTATTCTGAGAAATTAACATGTAAACGCGCAGAGACCGGACGCCTTTAACCTCTGCTCCAAGCCATCAATCAAAAAATAAAAATCTGTTGATAATTAGTTGTTTAGTAAATTGTAATGATTAAGAATAGTCGTTCCTTCTTAATCTATATAAGAGAGGTATATAAAACACACGCTGATTGGTTATATTAAACCAAAAGGTTCAGACTGTTGTAATATAAATCAACTATCATCTACTAACTAGTAGTCATATTACTAGTATATTATCATATACGGTGTTAGAAGATGACGCAAATGATGAGATATAGTCATCTAAACTAGTGGAAGCTGAAACGCAAGGATTGATAATGTAATAGGATCAATGAATAAGAACATATAAAACGATGATAATAATGTTTATAGAATTGTGTAGAATTGCAGATTCCCTTTTATGGATTCCTAAATCCCTGAGGAGAACTTCTAGTATATCTACATACTTAATATTATTGCCTTATAAAAAATGGAATCCCAAAAATTACATCAAACTCCACTATTATCTCACAGACATAAATCAGAGTGTTGATGATAAGAATTTGGTGATAACTCATCTTCTTATATAATAAGTTCTGATCAATTAATAGATCTTTCTTATTACTGCAGTAAATTCTATTATTAGAATTTTTCTACTTCAATTTATACGAAGACGTATAGCTGCAATAAATTAATCCAATTTATACGAATAGGTGTATAGTAGTAGTAATCACTTATTCCAACAAAATCTGTGAATTACCAGAATTCAACAAAACGTATTACTTTCATTTTGAGAAAACAGCCTCAGCTTTCACATAGCATATTTACCTATCCGAAATGATATAGGACCTTTAAATCTGAGCTAACTTACTTGTTCTACCTCTATATATCTAATTTGCACTCTGATTTCGTGGGGATACCACTAAATACATATGCTGATTGTAATCGCTACTTCGAGTAGCGAGCCTTCGTTCGTTTCAGATGTGGTAAACAGCAGCTTAAGGTACCCACATTACAACGAAACCCTCAGAAATACTCCACCCTCGGTAGCCAAGTTGGTTTAAGGCGCAAGACTGTAATTTATTACCACGAAATCTTGAGATCGGGCGTTCGACTCGCCCCCGAGGGAGTATTTGTTTTTTGATTACGCACGTCTCAACGCCAATGAACTAGTTCTTTTGCCTGATGTGCATTACTACCTAATTGCCAGTAATATTGACTATTACTTCGCATTGTAGACCTGCCTGTTACGGTGAAACCATATTGCAACAGCTTTAAAATACCCGATGCTTTTGTTCCTGTAGAATTCTCATGGCTGTGCCCAATTTCTCTCATCCTACTGTGCAAAGCAATTCGCGTCGCGTCGATGGCCGAAAAAGGCTTATCACGGCACATCTGAAGAAAAGAGACGGCTGGCTCCAGCAAGTATTTGGATATTTTTAGCTGAGTAAAGAGGCAGGCGTCAGAGACACTGCATTTTTGCTGTAGTGGGCAGCCACGGTATTGCATCGCATGTTCTGTTGTCTTCTTATCCTTGTTGATAAGAAACTTACTTGATCAGCTAGTCATTATTTTCTCTTTCTGTATTCTCTTTTCGCTATATAACTTAAATCTTCAAGTGCCAGACAATCTAAACAAGGCCCACTACGCCAAAGGACAGACTGCACTTTTTCAATAATTAAAGCATACTCCTTCTCTGCCCCAAGTTAGAACAGAAAGACTGGAAAACAATATCACTATTTTATACAAAAGCTATGAAGAGAAATTCTTCAGTAATTTTCTTCCTTGTGGCTCTGTCACAATTCGTCACAATGGCTTTTCTCATTATCGGATCGATCACAGCCCCGATTTTCAAACAAATAGGCTACTCTAAATACGGTGAGATCACGTACGGCACATTCGGGTACTGTAAAGATGGTTCTTGTTCCAAAGCAAGCTATAACTACAATCCTGATGAATTATCAAACAGTGACGATAGCTGGAAGCTTAACGGCAATGCTAGATCTATACTGGGAAAAATCATCTTTATCACACCTATCGCTGCTGGTCTAAACTTTTTGGGATTTCTTTCTACTATTATCAGCATTTTATTAATTAACGTACTCTCCAGTGAAAGAATTGGTGGTACATCCGCCGTCATGTTTTTTGTCAACTTGGCATGTTCCACTCTAGGCTTTCTTTCCGCTTCTTTGATATGTGTCGTAGTGTTTTTACTGTTTTACCCTCATGTTACCTGGTGTTCATGGATTTTGATACCGGGGGCTGCTTTATCCTTACTAGTAATTCCCGTGATATTCTTGGCTTACTCAGGAAGCTCAGGTTCAAGAGGAAATGATGAAATGGAGGAATTGGATGAAAAGGGTGTGCTACTGAATGATCCATATCTAAATGCAGAAACTGGAAGATTCAATATCGATGCCGATGGAGATTCGAACGCGTTTGGAGATTCAAGAACAAATTTATTGGGTAGTACCTTCAATAATCACACAAATGCCACAGTTCTCCCAGATATCACTCCACACCGTCAAGATCCGAAGTTATCAAACGTAACCACTTCAACCACATCTGATGTATCCACTTACGACAAAGAAGCTAAAGAAGGCGGCATCTCTAACATATCCGAATTCAATGACGAAGAGGACGATGGTATGGCATATGACAAGAGAAGATCTACTTCCACGTATTCCGTCATTGAAAGTGAAAGTGGCTTGAAAAGCAGTGGCACCGCCAATAATTACATGAGAAATAATGGTAACAGTTCCAATAATAGTGTTAATCATAAAGTGCCACTAGGCAAGACGGAAATTTCATCTAGCCCATCATTGGCGTCCTCAGACTACTCTCAAAGGGACGTCATACCTAACAGAAATCCCTCGAGATTATTAAATGATATCATGGAGACGTCGTTTAATGAACCGAACGACGGCCATATCAATAGCGTGTCCTCCTTCAACGATAAAGATTCAAACCTAACTTCAATATCACAAAGGGGTGTCAACCCAGAACTTTACAATCAAGCGCCTCGAATAATAGCGACTACCCCTCAAAACATAATGCCGTACGCTGGTCAACCACACCCAACTCCGTTAGTATACCCTCAACAACACCAACAACCGCAACAATTACAACAACATCAGTACAATTTATATCAAAGAAGTACTCCTGCTGGTCCAGATCCTTCTAATGCTATTCTACAAAGCAATCCTTATTTCAATATAGGCCCAAGCCAACAGCCACAACGCCGAAATCCGGTGCCAAGAGGCAGTTTTGCCCCAAATCCATTACCAAACCAGAGTCCCATAACACAAGGTTATAAGCCTGCTTATAAGAGAAGATTACAAAACAAAAATCTACCCAGAGCCACTACTTCATTAAACAATCCGTACGGGTTCAGGTAAAAGAGAGAAAATAGCCTCTTTCTATATTCGCGACATAAGAATGGCCACAAAAATTAATATTGAACCATACAATATCGTTTGCAGGAGCTGCCTACCTTCCCACTAAATTTGTTTATGTTTCCTTTGCATGCGGTCTTTGTTTACCACATGTAAAATTGTATTTCATAGTCATTTCATATACATAATTAAAATTATATACTAAGCTTTTGATTTTTTTGAAGAGGAAATTACCAACAGATCAAATAAAGAGTGGCTACGATTTATAAAAGGTCCCAGCAAACCAAAAAACGGACAAAAATCAACAGTTTCCACCGTGAATTTCTAGTGTATCAAAGTATTCCGTCTGGAGCTCTATGTTCAGGCTCGCGTACTTCAACAGTACTTGGTGTATTCTTGTCCTCGTCATGGTTACTACTACTGTCGTTGCTACCATGGCTACGACCGCCACTGCCACCACCGTGTGGTTTCAGCATGACAAAGAAAAAGAGTGCAATCACACACAAGGTTAGCAGCAGAATAACTTTACATTTCTGAGTCCTCTTCTGGTAGTGTGTGGCCTTATTCAATTCCTTATCTGCACTTTTTAGTTCCACCACTGTATTTTCTAGATTATAATCTATTCTATCTACAATGGTTCCTTGGTCAATAACTAAGTCTTGCATTTCCCTGAAAATAGTGCTCACTTCTAACACACCTCTTGCCAACTGTGTAATTTCTTCGTCCCGTTCTCTCAAGTACGCTTCTGCGGAAGTGTCATGAAGCTGTTGCTGCCTCTGTAACGTCCTTTTTGAGTAGTCCTCAATGTCGAGTCCCTCTCGCTTCTCTCTTGCTGCCTCCTCTTCTTCATCATCCAGGAACAGCGTGTCCTCTGTACTGGTCTTATTACGAATGGGTTTCAGATCATCCTTATTTAAAAATTTCAAATAGTTGTTTTGTAACACCCTGAACTTGTTACTTTCGGTTTGTATCTTTTCCGCGTACTTCTTCTGTAAATTATCTAATATGATCAGCTCTTCTCGACTTAGTTGCTTTCCATCCACAAACTGAGACATATAAATCGCCTTTAACCGTTTCATAACGGCATAACATTTCTGTAACATCTGAATCACTTTAAAACTTAGATCCTCAATCAACGCCTCATCATGGCTCTTGTCTTCAAATCCAGGCAACGAGTTTTTTCTATAAACCTTAGCCAGTTGTTCACTCAACCGTCTAACCTCCAGAAGATAATCGTCGACATCCTGCGCTATATCAATAAATATAGGTGGTAACGCATCACCACGACTTTCATACTCGTTTTTTCGTTCATCGATTAACCTGGCGGATATGTCATGAGACATATCCACCATTGGATACGACCCCATTTCAATATCGCGATCATCGCCCAAGGATGCTTTCCCAGATAGGGCGGTAAGGTTATGTGGAAAAGTTCTACGGTATGATAAAAATAAATTAGTTCTATCCCTAAACATGCTTATAACAGACACCTAAACCACGAATCCATACGAAGTACACCAATTGAAGGCTCTTGTTATCTGCTGTTCCCATATTCTTTTCTACCTATGGCTCTATGTACTTACTTACACCTTAAAAGTTCAAGACCAAGCAGCCTAAACGGCCAGAATAAAATTATAGGGCTTAAGAAAAAAATAGACAGGTTTCAGAAATAAAAATAAGTGAGACCTAGAAAAACCAATAACATATATTAGGGCTTGGTTGAAATAAAAAACAGGGAATAAACGCGTGAACTTCACGCGATTTAAGGCATCCTCGCTATCAGTGAAATACCATATTAATGGATTGTCCAGTGACTCTCAAATTGTATGCATGAAAAACTGATCGATTTGTTTTCACTATATGCCTTTCTTTTGTCATTGAAGAAAGGATCAAGGAGACGATAAGTCCAATTACAACATGACAGAAATTATTGATCTAGAATTAGCCGATGACCTTGTTAAAAAACCTGTTCTTGAGCAACACAGAAATCAGTCTTCAAAGAATAGAGCAAAGAGGAAGGGCCAGTTAACATTCGATGATTTTCGGAACATTAAGATTGTCGAAGAGCCCGTTGTTCTTTCTCACAGTGGTTCCATTGAAGAATCGCTGGATGTTGTCACCCATTCTAATAAGCGTGAGGCAAACAAAGATATCGATGATGATGATATTCAAGCTAAGAAACTGAAGACAAAAATTTTGAGTACACATTCTAATATCAAAGCATATCCAAACGACATTAACAAGGTAGAGTTGGGTAATGAAACTAATGCCAATAATAGACCATTATATACACTAAACTGGTCACCCAATATCCCTTTACAATTTTCCGACTTCCAAGACTTTGTGAGAAAAGAAAAAGCAACAGAAAACAATCTGGCACCGCCCTTTTGCGTTCCACTTCCTTATGCGGGCGATGTTCTAAAAATTCTCTCGTTTATTGTGAAATTTAAATGGGCGTTTAGTACCGATTTACTAAATCTGTCATTTCGAGATGTGGAGATAGGTCTAGGGTTAGTTGTAACTGATAATAATGTGAAGGACGTTAAAATTTGTCAGAATAAAATGAATTTATTATTTTGCAGCCTGTTAAGATCATTATTTTACCCCGACAAAGCAACGGAGAGTCATACACAGAATAGTTTCACACTGGAGAGATTCCTAGGTTTGAAAAACCCATACGGAAAATTAGTTGGTAAACTCAGAACTGCAATTCAAGAGTGGGGCCTGCCGCAAGAATGGCGTGGTAGGGATGATTTCTTATCTAGCTTAAACATCAACGGGCGTGGACTATTGACGATGGAACCATTAGATAGAATAATTTTGTTGAGATGTATGATTGATCGGAATTGTAGCTACTCTGCCCTTTTTCATAACGAAATTCAGAGGTTAACTCATATAAAAGGTGACGCCGGGTTTAACCACCAAACTTTCCATGCTGCCAGGTTTAGTATGTACGGGGCCACTAACATATTAGATAGTTATGAAATTTTATGTTCCTTAATGAATCGAAAATTGGAAAACAGAAAAAAAAGGAAGCCCCACGACCATGATAAATTAAGTGAGATAAATGAACAAATAAAATTCTTAAAAGACGTTCAAAAGTCATTGAAGGAAAAATTAATTTCAGACAGACTGCAAGCAGCGGTTAGAATAAACGAAAAATGGAGTAAGCATTTTGCAAACGAGTTATCACACACACCAATCGATGACCCAACAGCGGATGAAATTTACAGGTTGAGAGAATCGGAATTTATGATCGCAAGAATCCCGAAGTTTGGAGATTTCTACTTGCCACCATTCCGCATTCACAACAGGAGCAATCCAACTAGTACTAGTTACAGTTTTAACGACATGGCAACTTATGTTGATTTTTTCATAAAATTCAAAAGAGAAAATACAATGGCGCTAAAAAAAGCGCCTGCAAAAACTGTGCAGAAAGAAACCAATTGTCAGCTTAAACTTATATATAACAACACTTCGGCATGCATCCGTAATATTCTGTCTAGTGATGTTCGCCTGGATAAGGCACCGCATTGGTTCGAAGTTTCAGGAGATTCAGACTCTTTAATTGGCTTCATTGAATATCTAGAGACTATATCCTTGCTTGAAGATAATATCGCTGACGATACGAAAAAGGGTATAGACAGCTTAATTGAATTCTTGAAAATCTTCAATTTATTTATAAATGAAACTATTCAAGAAAGCGGAAATGCTGCTGCAGAACGTGCTGCAGGAAATTATTTACGAACAAACCCACGGAAATCAATCAAAATGAAATACTCAGCTGGTGCAGATAGTGACAATAGTGAAGAAAGTGAAAGTGAAATCGATATTGAAGTTGACGATGTCCATGATACAGAATATCTGAGTGATGATAGTGCATCCAAGAGAAATGATGACAATAAAACAGGTAAGTATTATAGGAAAATTGAAGCTAAGGACCGGAATGAAATTCATGGTGATGTAAAATTTTTTTCAGAACCCGTCAGACAACTACACAATGACTCTAGAGAAAGGAGAGTTTTGAGGCGTAATGCCAGGAGGGATCCATCATTTCAAATACTATGAAAGGTAGCCACTCGTTAAATGAAAACGTCACTAGCATTACATATCATATATAGTATATGAATTTATCTACACGAACTCAATTTCTTCATTTCAGTCCTTCTACTTCTACTTCTGATCGTCTTGCTCTGTTTTCTCGCTATCTTCATCCTCTTCGCCAGCCAATACTTTATGTTTATTCTTTGTCGCAGCTTTAACGATTTGGACAAAGGCATCTTTTGTTAATGCAGATTTCAACTTCATTTGTTCCTCTGTGAGTTCCCCTACTTTCTTCTGAGATTGCAGACGTAAGTCATTCAACGAATGTGTCACGCCATCGAAAAAATTGTCATTGAGAGAGTTTTCCTCTATATCATTGTCATTGTCATCTCCTAACAAGTACATATTTCTCAGTCTCTTAATTCTATTATTAAGCTTCACAATTTCAATAGCGTCACGTAATTTTTTACGCAAAGAAAACCCTTTCTTAACATCTGGCAAAATGTTACTAGTTCCAATTCTCTTAGAAGTAATCCATGGATCGTCCAGCAGTTCTGTAGCAGTTGGTCTTTCTGTTGGGTTCAGTCTCAGCGCTTTCAAGATAAAACGCTTCGCATCAATAGATATGTTATCCCAATAGGGTATGTGGAAGGTTACCGGATACCTAGAAGCCGTACATTCTTCCATAAATCCTTCAACGCTTTCGGCAATAAATGGAGAGTAACCGCAGAGTAAAGTATATGTGATCACACCGATAGACCATATATCACAAGGTTTACCGTGCCCGTCTTGGGTAAGCACTTCTGGCGCCACATAGCCCAAAGATCCGGCTGCCTTGTATATCAAATCCTCTTTTCCTTTCAGTTGTTTAGCTATACCGAAGTCTGCGATTACTAGAGGTGAGTTTTCTGATTTATCAACATAAAGTACATTTTCAGGTTTCAAGTCCCTATGAACAACATTCTTAGAATGCATATATTCCACAGCACCCAGAATCTGAACTACAATTTCAACAGCATCCACTTCTGTGAACTTCCCTCTAGAAAGAATCCTATCAAATAGCTCACCTCCCGTTGCCAACTGAGTGACTATATAAAACTTATCCTTCGACTCGAACCAATCTTTGAAGGAGACAATGTTGGGATGACTCAATTTTTGGAGAATGGATAGCTCTTCATACAACATCTGCAGCTGGACATTGTTTCCCTGTAATGCTTTCTTCAATAGAATTTTAATAGCAACGTCTTCATTTGTGGATAACTTTCTTGCTTGCCTCACAACACCGAAGGAACCAGCACCCAGTGTTCTACCGAAAATATAATTGGTCCTATTAACATAAGAATCGGGCTGACCGCTTAACTTATTAATGAACTTAGCTACAGGGTGTCCATTCAGGCGCTCTGGATCTTGAACATCCACATGAAATTCAGAATTTATGGCCTCTGACTCCTTTGGCATTTTGATAGTTGTACTTTTCGGCAGTGTACTAGAAAAAAAGGTGACAAGAAATTTATCAATAGATTGAAGTTTATCTTGAGCAAATGTCTGTGTTGTTTTATACTAGTGGCATTAACAAAGAAAACAATAGTGTGTGCTTTCAAAGGGGGCAGGGTTCTAAGATAAGCCTCAATTCTTCTCTTCGCGCTATTTGAAAGCGTGCGCATCTCCGAGAGTGCAACACATTTTAAAAAGCCCTCTTCAACATGAAGTCCGTATGATGCTCAACGACTCCGAATGGAAACATAGAAGTTGAGGAGGTACATGTCTTCGAAAAATATGACAACGACCTTCAGTGGCTTATAGGCAACAGAAAGATAGGGTATACGAAAAACAAAAGAACTTGTGTTTTCCGGGAAACAACTACTAAGCGACCAAAATTTTTCGGACCAACTCTAATGAATAAATGGCTATCACCAGTTACTAACCAGATTGACTCTCTTCTAATAATATAGTAAGAGTTGTGTCACCAGAGTTTTCATTAAGTACTGTATAATTCTTTAAATTTCATAGTGGAGTAAACTGCACTTTTCAAGTAATAAAATGAGAGGTTATGATGGCATGAACGACTTCTTGAAGTTTTTAAACCGACACCTGTTTTTTTTTACATTATTATCATATTGTGGACAACTTTACTTACTATATAAGGGTCCTTTCCTTAAGTTATTGTTAAAGTTTCACCACTGCCTCCTCGCGCGTCCTTGTGCCTGCCATTGTGTCAGTAAATATCATGGCACTAAAAGGGAATACTCATTGAGTATCCACAGAAAGCGTTTAGAAAAGAAACTCTTTTGGAGGAATTGTCAAATAATCTACTTCTTAGGTTCATATTTATACTGTCCCTCACGTAATCCTAAATCGACACAATAAATACAACTTCTAGTGTTCATCTAATCATGTTCATTGAATACTCTCGATTGCCTGGATTCGAAAATATTAACGTGTCATTCTCTAGGGGCATGCTAAGACTGGCAAAGTTTACCAATTTTGCAACTGTTGAGGAGAGGTTGGAATACCTCAAGCTCCTTGCAGGTCCGAACAAGTGTATTCAACGAATAAGCGTTGACGATTTTAAAAAACATCCAGATGAGGTAAATTACATATATATTATACTGTTATCTATTCTCCAAATGGAGGAATGCATGTCGGTCCTTGTTCAGTGCCCGACTGTTTATTGGACACGATTCGTTTGGCCTGGGAAATGTGCCGTGAAAACTTTTCATTTTGAGAGTCAAACATTGGCAAGTGCTTTTAATGCAGTATTCACTCCTTATTTTGCAATAATGAAAAAGGTTCTTGGAAAAATAAAAAACAACATGCTACTTTTTGCAGAGCCTCGAGCAAACATGAATAATTTATTAATAAAGCATTTCCACGATCTTATATATGATAACATAAAGGATGAAAGAGTAGATGAAACAATCCTATATCTAAGGACAAACGTCAATATCCCAAATGTTTTTGTTAACAACAAAAAGGCAGTTTTCCATAGTAACTGTGTAAGAGTTGGAAATTTTGTTGGTCAGTTCCTGAGGTTTTCCTTCAAACGAACCGTAAAGTGGTCAAAGTTGGATTCAGTCGACTCATTTGAAGTTACTGCAGTGAATTATAGAATTTCAGTCAACTGGGAAAAAACACCAAGAAAGGTATTTCTTCCTCTAAATTGTGACACAAAGAATCTACGATATATACCTAAAAAGAAACAGAATATAAAGGAAAAAAACTCCACCACATTCAAGGCAACCAAAAAGCCAGACACAAACGAAAACGCTTGTAATAATGAATCGTTTTCTGTCGAATTCCCACCTACAACGTCGGCAAAGACAGAATATCTGCTGAAAAGCAACTTTTCCTTACAAAGAATCGATGAAGATAACGACCCTGCTCTCCAAGAGTTCAAATTGAACAGCTCGCTTTTGTTACAAGAACAGACTTATTCCAATAAGAACATCTTACAAAGAGAATACAGTACTTCCCGTGGAATCAGCTCTGTCAATTTATGTGACAGGCTGCTTACACCTGCCGAACCCAAATTATCCAGGAACATCACCCCCTCCTTAATGAGCTTGGCACATCCAGCTGTAATTACTAGTAGCGGAAATGTCTCAGAGAACGTTAACTCTCAATCAAGAGCTAAACCACAATGCAAAATGTCTGAACTTGGAAAAACAAATTCAAGAAAAAAAACTAATTGGATCAGTTCAAACCCAGCTCCTGACCCGTATGAGGAAATCTCAATGTGTCCAAGCCTTTTGGATTCGAATTTGAAAAGCGTATCCGAATTATTGTCCTACCGTGCCAATATAGCTTCACCAAATTGTTCCTTCTACCCAAAACAAAGTACAAAAAGTGTCATCATAAGACACAGGTCGGATTCCATGCAAAAGCAAAACAGTGTCTTCAAGAACTACGAACGTTTCAAAGATCTACTATGTAGAGGAACCAATAAAGTACAGGCGGGAAGTCGCAAATCTGACGTTGAAACATACAAGAACGAAAGAGAGAATATTTTACAAAAACACATAATCTTACAAAACAAAACAAAAAAAAAAATCAAATGGCTAAAGTATGACTTGCACAGAGTTACAGCAGCTTTCAGAGCTGCCAAAGAAAGTTGGAACGAACACAGATTCGAAAAGCCGGACCATTAACTAGTCTATATTACTCGCTGAGGAATAATTCTTAACTTGTACTTTGAAGCATAATGTATTTACTTTCGCACACTGCTCTATCTTAACTATGGAAAATGCAGTGATGCGTCGCCCAAAGATGGAGAAGACAAGTTATTAAGACAGTCTTTTTAAGTTATCGATTGCTGGGTGTGTTCTTTCTTCCCCATAAATCCTCCAAGAAATTCACTTTTGGTGGGTAACAGTGTCCAATTTATACACGTGTCAAGGCCAAGTTACAGAGAACTGCATATTCAACTCCTCTGATTAAGAAGAGAGAGCGTATTCAAAAACGTTAACCCCCACTAAGACCCTGAGGTCCCTGAGGTCCCTGAAAACCTAAAAACATTCCACTAAGCACCGCCAGTTTTTGGAAGAGGCGTACGGGCTAGTTAGTCTCCCGCAGGAAGAAAAATAATAATAATTGTTTAAAATTTTCGGAATAACGGGGCGATAATGGCTGCTTTTTTTTTTTTTTAACCACAGCAGAACCTATCAAAGTTCTTAGAGACTCTTGGATATTATCAATTCTTCTATTCTGACTATCGCGGATTTCATGTACCCTTTGCCTAGTGTTAAGTATTATTAAGAACTCTTTTAACCATAGTATAAAAGCTACTCTACCGTCGTCCGCTTCACTAATATTGCAAGAGTTCCATTTAATAGAATAAATACAGTAAATTCAGAATTTCCATGTCAAATAGTTCATATACACTTACATATTCCACACCTGTGCCATCAAACGAGTCCCTCATATTTTATTGTGGCAACAATGGAATTATGGAGGATAGTATTCCTGGTCCGCTACGAGCATATTATGCGTGTGGAATGGAATATGAATCGGCATTGGCAACATTGACTAAACAGATGCCAGGAACCACATTTTCAGCTAACATGCATACTTCTTCGGATACCATTTTGTATTGCGGCTTTTCTTCCACTATTGACCCATCGAAGAATAATAGTTCCCCTTTTGATAGTTGGAATTGTGGTAGAACATATGCTAGAAGTTATGCTTTGTCCGATGCTCTTTCACTAAAGCCAACTAATGTATTACAGTACTTTATATTTGCATTATTTATTACCTGCATTATTTTATAGAGAGAAACGAAGTCATACTCAAATACTTATATAAAGTGAATTTGTGGGTCAAAATCACATTTGACGCGACCATCAATTACGGCCCTTTTTTATTCCTCGAGAAAGATTCATTAATTGATCTTTTTTGGCTATGTTTTTTTTACATAAGCTTCTTTAGACATTACCTATAAAATAACAATCATGAACTTTAGTGGAAGCTGAAACGCAAGAATTGATGATAAGTAATATGATAATGAATCACAAACATATGAATACGAATTAGCATAAATATTCTTCTGTAGAATATCGTTCCCATTTGCGGAATCCTACATTCTCGAGAATAACTTGTAGTTATGCTCTGCATACCTACTATTTTCATTTTCAACATTAAAATCTGTAAATTTATCTTAAAATTCTTACATTCTTACATATTTAGAAAATTTAGATCATATATACTACAAAAAATAAGTAAAATTCTCTTCTTCAAGTAAAAATACGTTCTAAAAATGAGCAACTTCCCCAAAACCATATGAGAAACGGAATTGAACCGTGGTACTAATAATGCCCATTCTAAGAGAAGTTCTGTTGTATCTTAAGATGAGATACCTCAGTATGACAATACATCATTCTAAACGTTCATAAAACACATATAGAACAGTCTCACAACTAACAAATTGAGCAACATAATGTAAAACTCTGCCTTCCTTAGCTGAACTAATCAAATGTATAAATACCTGAACAATTAGTTAGATCCGAGATTCCGCGCTTCCACTATTTAGTATAAACCATATCTTATATAATATATAGGATAAGTAACATCTCGTGAATCAAGTTGATAATTCGTCTTGACAACAAAAGTTACTTCCCTAAGATAGTATATATTAGGATTATCAGGACATCCCGGTATTAGTTTTTTTCGTAATAAAACGAAATCAAGAAATAATAGGGCGTGTGGTCTAGTGGTATGATTCTCGCTTTGGGCGACCTCCTGACATAACAGGGGGGACAAAAGCATGCGAGAGGCCCTGGGTTCAATTCCCAGCTCGCCCCTTCTTTTCTTCATTTTTTTCTTTTAAAGAAAAGAGTAAATATCAAGGTACTTCACTTCAGGTAGCTTTGAATACTATCGGCGCATATTTCCTAGGTATCAAGTCATTTTTATTGATATATATATATATATGTTGATAATTAGTTGTTTAGTAATTTGTAATGATTAAGAATAAGTCGTTCCTTCTTATTTTATATAAGAGAGGTATATAAAACACACGCTGATTGGTTATATTAAACCAAAAGGTTCAGACATAAATCAGAGTGTTGATGATAAGAATTTGGTGATGACTCATCTTCTTATATACTAAGTTCTGGACAATTAATAGATCTTTATCTTATTAGTGCAGGAAATTCTATAATTACAATTTACCTACTCCAATTTAATTGGTATCACCATAAGAATGTTAGTATTCATTTACCCAACATTATTAGTATCATGTTAAAGAATGTTCGTCATCAACTACAACAATTTATATGAATAAATGTATAGTAGTAATCACTTATTCCAACAATATATATATACATCGTTTCATTTAACAATTTCATTTTTGAATCATGTATAATATTAAATATGCAATTCTAGGTATGCTGAATAAATTTACTTGGTATGACAATTTTCTTTTGAGCTGTTTGTCCTTCCCCGTCTCCTTGCAAATAATCTATTTCATGACTTTCTATTGTTAATTTAACTGGAATACTACTTTCTTTCTCATCTGAACTTGTCATTAAAAATTCGTAAGTTGACCTTGATTCAACATCGTTGTCTTCAGTTTGCTGTAGCGGGAATTTACACCACGTAGTAGACGATGTAGACGTTGAAGTTGCTCTTGATGCGAACGTATTTGTGTTTTGATTAGGCAATATTCTCACGTCAGGAGATGTTGTTCTCGTGGGAAGTAATTCTGTTTCATTTGCAAAGTCTTGTGAATTTACTATCGTTCTAGTATTATCCGTTGCAGCCATGGTGATGGAACTATTGGTTTCGGAGGTAAAAGTGGTTTGAACAACGTTGCCCTTATCGTCGAAGACAGGCAGTCTACAGATAGGACAAGTTTGAGAACGTTCCATCCAGTTCTTTAAGCATGATAAATGGAGTATATGACCACAAGGTAATCTTTTTGGTTTCTTATTTTTATTCTTCCACGTTTGCTGGTTAGTAGAATGTATTAACTCATCCATACAAATGATACAAATATTGTCCTCATTTGCAGAATTTTGTAGCTGTTCTACAGTTACAGTGAGAAGGCTGTCATCAAGCTGTTTATTATTCCTCCAGATTTTCCATAGACCTGTGGCACTTTGATATAACGCTAAGATATCCCATATAACATCCTTCAAAAGCATCATGGGCATCCTAAATGGTATCAGCATCGACAAATGTAGGGCCGTTTTCAAGAATCTTGTGAAAACGTCAATTGCCTTTTCATACATAAATTTACCTTCTAGACCGGTAAATTGTCTATCATCATCGTCATCACCATCGTCATTCAGCGCATGCTGAGATCCGTCAAAATCAACTCTGTTTCCATCTGAAAGATCGTCATGGACAATATGGTTGCCATCATCAGACTGACTTTGCTGTGAGCGGTAAAATTCCCAAAAGTTCAGGCAAGTTTGTAAAAATAAGTTAAGTAAATCAATCAACAGCATGGTAAATTCCATTACTTGCATCAAATACAGGGAAGTGGAAACAATATCAATCTTTTGGTTCGTGTATATGGATGAAATGCAATGTACTATAATCTGGTAATCTAGAGCCGCCAATAGTACAAGGTTTAATGAGAACCTACTGAATATAAGCGTTTTCATCGTGGTGGAATCGTTGATTGACTGTAACAGAGCTTCCAACCTATCTTTCAAGATCCAATGGAAGACCTTTAGATAAAGTAGTAGTAATCCGAAGAATGCCACTGTAAAAAAATATCTTTCGTGGAACATAGAGGACATAAACAAGGTATTTATAATGGTAAACGGTAATCTTTCAAAAATGTGCTCATGTTCGATAAGCCTTAGTTCACCAAATAATAGTCTCGTTAAGAGATGCCATAGCAAAGTAGAATTCAACAAGACGAATATCGATAGAACCATTAAATTGAAACCCTCATTTAGTTTGAGTGTTACTTGCAAAAAAGAGACACTTGTCTTGGTGGCCGAATATACGCAATAGAACGTGAGCAGATAGGTGATGACTATGAAGACAACCAGCTGTTTCCTTCTATTCTCAGGTACCATATTATTAGTCTGTCTTTCCCCCTTCTTTAACGAACCGCAATTGATAGACAGCTTTCTGATTAAAAAAAACAACAGAAAAAACGGTGGAAAAAAATCGACCTGTATAACTCCTATTCAAACGATTTTGCGTGGTGGTAGAAGTGCGTTTTTTCGTCTTGTTAGAGCCTATAGACTCTTATCCTCTATTAAAATGTCTACTTTGATTTGGATTCAGCGGTGCACTTTTGTAGGTGTCCTTAATTTACATTTTCCGGGTATGTGCCATTCAACAAAAAGGAAGCGCTAACCAAATACTATGCTATCGTTGAGGCTGCTAGATGGAAGAATCATCATTGTAGGTCATGATTTAGTGCATACATAAAAGAAGTGGAACAGACGTAAACAAAAAAGGAGAGGTAAATTACATATACGTGTGTATATAGCTCGGTTATGAAGAGATAAATTTTCAAGTTATGATAATGATACAAATGTTAATATAGATATAATTAGGATACAGGAGCACAGGAAAAGGCACAGAAAGTCGACGGTTTTCATTTCTTATTGCCCTTTTTTTCCACTTTTAATAGTAACGCTTTATTTATATGAGGCAAAACACCACCTGAAGCAATCGTAGCTCTGATCAAAGAATCTAATTCATCGTCACCCCTAATGGCCAATTGCAAATGTCTTGGGGTGATTCTTTTGACTTTAAGATCCTTAGCTGCATTACCGGCCAACTCCAGCACTTCAGCAGTCAAATATTCTAACACCGCAGTCAAATAAATGGCAGCTTTGGATCCTACTCTTGTTCGGCCAGTAGCATGCCTTTTTAGGTAACGCTTAATTCTACCGACTGGAAACTGCAACCCAGCCCTTGCCGAGGAGGACTGAGATCTCAATGAACCGCCATCTTTAGCGCCTGATTTACCTTTACCTCCATGAGCTTTTCCTGACATTGTATTATGTTATTTTATGTGTGACTATAGTAGAAATTAAAATAATGATTATCCTGACTACAGTACGAGAGAGTCCACAGTGGTTTCTAGTTTCTGATCTATGTTTCTTTTACGGGATAGTAGTTCAGCTTTCAAGTAGAGCAGTTTGCTCTACTTTTTTGTTTTTTTTGTTTTGTTTTGTTGTTTTTCGTGCACGGAGCGAACACCGCGGCGGGTTACGCAGCAGCGGCACCACATTATTGATCGTTGTAGAACACATATCAAGTTAGAGTGTGCCAACCTAGTATGACTACGTACGGTTAATCTTCTAATTGAGTCAGAACTGCCCCGAAAAAGGAGAACGCCGCTATCCTGAGCATTTGTTCACTACTGCTATATTACTCTGTTCTAGTTCAAAACATGGTAGACGGCTGTTGTCCAATATTCTTTCCTCCGGGGCGGGCGGCCACCCGAATGTACATTCTGCGGGTAATATAACAGGCCTTAATTTACTTAACAACGTGCGGGGATTTAACACCATTGCTCATTTTCTATCGCTGGTCGCGCCATGCAATATATAACGCGACAAATATACATTGTTTCAAGGCAAGTCAAGGACGATAGCGGCAAACTTTTACTGAGAGTACATGCGACTGCTACTAACGGCGCTGATGATCGAGTAAGGAATACTACATGAGGCTTTGCAGCTGTAAAAAGAGGCATGCTTGGGGGAAGAAAAAGCAGTTACTGCGTGTGGTACAGTCTGCTGGCTACAACCTTTGTCTTCATCTGTGATGGCGTATCACAAGCACAATTGCAAATGCCTATAATGACATCAGTTATATCGCATCGAACTTTTCTCCTCTTTCAGCCTCTTTAATCTTTATTAATATATTCACTCCGCGCAACCCATTACTGGCCGCATGATTCATTCATCATTTCCTCTTTCGTTTTCAATGATAGAATGCAAATCATTTTTCCCTTCTTTTCTTTTTCGAAACTGACGGCGCCCCATAGAATATCCAAATCAGGAAATGCCGCAACTTGTCCGTTTTCGTTTCGCCTGCGCTTCAAATCCTCCGCGAAAATATCGTGCCGGTTCCGCGAATGTTGTACTACCGTTTCTACGCAATGAGCCTTTTTTCACTTCTTTCTTTTTCCCTGCCTTTAGGATGGCTTGGCTATGGGATTACTCAATATGGAATTTCTTTTACAAGATCGAGATTTTTACAGGGATTTTATCACCATTACTACCACCCTCGCATGTTATTGTTATGCTTTTCATCTGCAACTTTTATATAAGTTATACGTGATTTCGCTAGCTGGCATATTTTGCTTTTCGAGTTGGGAGAGGGCGTTAGGAAAAATTAGAACAAGGAAATTACAGTCACTATAACATAAGTAATGATACGTCCATTATGTTCAAGAATCATTATCGCCTATGTATTCACAATTTCCCAGTTGTTACTTGCCACTGATGCGTGGTCACCCACAGATAGTTATGTTCCGGGTTCAGTGTCGTGTCCCGATGACATAAATCTGGTGAGAGAGGCTACATCTATTTCTCAGAATGAGAGCGCATGGTTGGAAAAAAGGAATAAAGTCACCAGTGTAGCTTTGAAAGATTTCTTGACAAGAGCTACTGCAAAATTTTCAAATAGCTCGGAAATTCTTTCTAAGTTATTCAACGATGAGAGCAACGAAAACCTGCCGAAAATTGCTGTCGCTGTTTCAGGTGGTGGCTACCGGTCCATGCTAACTGGTGCAGGAGTTTTAGCGGCAATGGATGACAGAACTGAAGGTGCTAATGAGCATGGGCTAGGCGGCCTTCTGCAAAGCACAACATATTTATCCGGTGCCTCGGGTGGTAATTGGCTAGTCGGTACTTTAGCTTTAAACAATTGGACATCTGTGCAGGAAATTCTTGACAACATGCCGAACGATGATTCTATTTGGGACTTGTCGGATTCTATAGTTACGCCGGGTGGCATTAATATATTCAAGACCGCGAGAAGGTGGGACCATATTTCTAACGCCGTCGAATCCAAGCAAAACTCTGACTATAACACTTCTCTAGCCGATATTTGGGGCAGGGCTTTGGCCTATAATTTTTTCCCTTCTTTGTATAGAGGCGGTATAGGCTTAACTTGGTCTTCTATTAGAGATTTCCCAGTGTTTCAAAACGCCGAGATGCCTTTCCCAATTTCTGTTGCTGATGGTAGGTATCCTGGCACAAAGGTAATCAATTTGAACGCCACGGTTTTTGAGTTTAATCCCTTCGAAATGGGATCATGGGACCCTTCTTTGAATTCATTCACCAACGTCAAGTATTTAGGAACAAATGTTTCTAATGGTGTACCACTAGAAAGAGGCAAATGTACAGCTGGGTTCGACAATGCCGGCTTTATTATGGGTACTTCTTCAACACTATTCAATCAATTTCTCTTGAGAATAAACTCTACTCACTTGCCTAGCTTCATTACAAGATTAGCAAGGCATTTTCTGAAGGATTTATCTCAGGATTTTAATGATATCGCCGTTTATAGTCCGAACCCATTTAAGGATACAAAGTTCCTTGACAGTGACTATACCACAAGCATTGTTGATTCAGATAGCTTATTTCTGGTTGACGGTGGCGAAGATGACGAAAACGTACCTGTTTTGCCGCTAATACAAAAGGAACGTGATGTGGACATTATTTTTGCCGTGGATAATTCAGCTGACATGAGATTGGCATGGCCAGATGGTTCTTCTTTAGTCCATACATATGAACGTCAATTTGTTAAACAAGGCCAAGGTATGTCTTTCCCATATGTCCCAGACACGAATACCTTCGTTAATTTGGGCTTGAATAAGAGGCCAACCTTCTTTGGTTGCGACGCCAATAATTTGACCAATCTCCAGTACATTCCACCCCTAGTTGTTTACCTTCCTAATGCGGAATACTCTTTTAATAGTAATCAGAGTGCTTTCAAATTGTCTTATTCCGAATCCCAGAGAAGAAGTATGATCCAAAACGGGTTCGAAATTGCTACCAGAAATAATTTTACCGATGATCCTGAATTCATGGGTTGCGTCGGTTGCGCCATTATGAGACGTAAACAGCAGGCCTTGAACATTACTTTGCCTTTAGAATGTGAGACCTGTTTCACAAATTATTGCTGGAATGGCACTCTGGACACTACTCCATTACCAGATGTCGAGAAAGACGTACACCATTCATTTATCAACGTGGGCAGCTTCAACAGCTCCATAGAACCACAGGAAGGTCATTTTGCTGAGTCTGCAGCTCTTCACTCATCCCTTTCATCTTCGACTTCAGGAATCCCATCGGCTACCGCCACCTTTGAGAAAAAGACAGCTGCGAATTCTGGATCACATTTATCTGGCATGAGTGTAAATTTCGCTGCTATAATTACGATTGCCCTCCTAGCACTTACTGGAGCAGTGTGATACTTCTCACTTGTAAACAGTATGCAGAACAAGAAAATGAAAAGCAAATAACTTGTACGACAAGGTAACGAAACTTAAAACTAAAAGACTAACATGTCCTTTAAAGAATTAAAATAAAAAAGAAAAAAAAACATCCCCTCCCTGCATTGAAGAATTCCTTTCGGTCAAGACTAAGTATAAGGAACTTCACTAATGACATTTGGAGGTCTATACATAGCAGAGACCTCTCTTAGAAAATATAATTTATAACTATAAACCTAATATCAACCGTACAATAGTTTACTCTTTTTGGTAGCCGGAGCTGTCACTTAAATATACTCAAAAGAGAGATATCAAAATTACCCTCGCCATAATCGCGATGTAATTTTTCACGGACTCAAGACTGAAAAAATTTCAGAAAAATTTGCAGAGCAAAAAAGTTCCGATGAGATGAGCCTTTAACTCGCTAGACATAGTGAAATGGTTTCATATCGTTTAACTTTGGCAATATCTAATACTACTCTAGTAGGGACTCTGCTAAACTCATAACAAATGTCCTCTTCCGCCCCCAAATACACCACTTTCCAAGGATCACAAAATTTTAGGTTGCGGATTGTTTTGGCAACATTATCTGGGAAACAAATAAAAATTGAAAAGATCCGTTCAGGTGATTTGAATCCTGGTCTAAAAGACTACGAAGTTTCGTTCCTAAGGCTGATCGAGTCGGTTACCAATGGAAGTGTTATCGAAATTTCATATACTGGTACCACTGTAATCTATAGACCTGGTATTATAGTTGGCGGTGCATCCACTCATATCTGCCCTAATTCTAAACCAGTAGGTTATTTCGTCGAACCAATGTTATATTTGGCTCCATTTTCAAAAAAAAAATTCTCGATTTTATTTAAGGGCATAACTGCATCTCATAATGATGCTGGTATTGAAGCTATCAAATGGGGGCTGATGCCCGTTATGGAAAAATTCGGTGTTAGAGAATGTGCACTTCATACATTGAAAAGAGGTTCACCACCACTAGGAGGTGGGGAAGTACATTTGGTTGTTGATTCTTTGATTGCTCAACCAATAACTATGCATGAGGTAGATAGACCTATAATTTCATCAATTACTGGAGTAGCATACTCCACCAGAGTGAGTCCGTCACTTGTGAACAGAATGATCGACGGCACTAAGAAGGTATTGAAAAACCTAAAATGTGAGGTCAACATAACAGCAGATGTCTGGAGAGGTGAAAATTCAGGAAAGAGTCCAGGTTGGGGTATTACTTTGGTAGCTCAATCCAAGCAAAAGGGTTGGAGTTATTTTGCAGAAGATATCGGTGATGCAGGTTCCATACCTGAAGATCTTGGTGAGAAAGTTGCCTACCAATTATTGGAAGAAATATCAAAGAGTGCAGTAGTTGGTAGAAACCAGCTTCCATTAGCAATTGTTTATATGGTTATCGGAAAAGAAGATATTGGTAGATTAAGGATTAATAAGGAACAAATAGACGAAAGATTTATTGTTCTCTTAAGGGATATAAAGAAGCTCTTTAGTACAGAAGTCTTTTTAAAGCCAGTTGATGAAATGGATAATGACGACATGATAGCTACTATTAAGGGTATTGGTTTTACAAACACAAGTAAAAAGATTGCATAGCATGTTATAGTACTATTTTCAAAATATTAAACTACTGTATATGAGTTATATATATATGATTATTTAGGTGTAACTTTATATGGACAAACTGTTCAAAATAGGAGACCACTCGAAAATTATCGCCATTTTATGGTTCTTTCTTTGTGACCTGTATAAAGGATCGTCAAAAGTGTATTCAATAAGTGCATGAGAGACCGATACATCTCCCAAGTAGTAAAATATTATGATATAAAAAATCATGGTTTATATGTAGACCCTATCATCAGAGTGTGATTTTCAATTACTCATCTTCATCATTGAAATCCAGATTAATCCAACTTGGCCATGCTACTTCCTTTCTTAAAAAATCCTTGAATATGGTAAACAAAAACTGTTCTAATTCTCCAACGCTTCTCAATACGGAGCCCTGTCCCTGATATTGTTCACCTATTTCAGTTTCAATCTTCATATTCCTCACAATAGATATTCGCTCCAATGGCTTAGTGGCTGCCAGAATTGGTCCCTTAGGATCCAAAACAACCTGATTGCCGTCTAGTGCAGGATCACTAACATCACACAAAAAACTGAAAAACAGCTGCCTCGATAAACATGCTGCGATGCAAAGAGAGTGGAGCCCGATGTCACTAATGGAAAGCTTCACTGGCAAAGTCATAAATTTCTCAACGGGATAATTCAGTACAAGGTCGGCACCAATTGTGACAAGTAGGTCACCTTTATACTCAACTTCCAACAAAAATTGTATATCATTAGGAGATGGCATAACCACGAGTGGCTCGGAATTTTCATTCGATTCTTGCTGATTGGCTACACTACTCTCAGTAACAGCATGCTCTGTTTCGTCTTTGTCACTATGATTTTCATTTGTTTCTTCATCAACCTCTTCTCTGATTGAATCATAAAACTCATCTAGAGGATCTGTTATTTCTTTCAGAGTTATGGCAGGACCAACTTTCCCCAGATCAAAATCTAGTACTCTAAGATTGCTGACGTAGCTTGGCAATTGAGTATTCTGCAAATACGAATTCAAATGTCTTCTAATAAGGTCATTTAGTCTATTATCAGCTTCTAATGTACTCCAATTGATATCAAAGGACATTTGGGATTATTTGAAGCCAGTGTATGACCTGCTTCATACATTACACAGGGTGGCATGTTTTTTCTCAAGCAAGAGAAAAAATCAAGGTTGTGTATCCTTTGAAAAAACGAGAAGTATCTATAATGAATTATAGAACAAAGACCCAAACAATAAATGATTAAAGGAAACCGAAAATAATGGTTTCGATGATAAGGGGCTTGCAGATATCGATACTTTTCAGGAAAGCGATGCTAAAGCCAATTGTAAGATATCCCCTTAGAAGAACTTTTTTTGGTTTGAGCACTACTAATCATGCTATTAGGGAACAGCGATATGTCTTGCGCAAGACCATAAACGCCCCTCCTAGTATTATTTATGCAGCTGTGTCAGAAGTTTCTCAGTATAAGGAATTCATTCCCTATTGTACTGACTCCTTTGTAGATAAAAGAAATCCTGCAGATAACAAGCCTGTAATTGGGGGGCTTCGAGTTGGTTTTAAACAATATGATGAAGAATTTATATGTAATGTCACTTGCAAGGATATGATAAATGGGGATGACGCGTACACGGTTGTTGCAGAAACAGTTTCTCATAATTTGTTTCATCTTTTGTATTCAAAATGGACCATAATGCCTCATCCAACTAGACCAAACGCGACCATGGTGGAACTTTTGCTACGATTTAAATTCAAATCTCGATTATATAACAGTGTTTCTCAAATATTCGCCAAGACTGTAACTGAATTAGTAATGAACGCATTTGCTAAGAGAGCTTACAACTCAGTAAGGCTGGCAATGCTAAAACCTCCATCCAAAGAAAGCTCCTCATAATTTCTTTTGTGCTTCTTCAGATGAAAGTATCATGTCATTGAGGATAGAACACATGCATGGTTGACTTTTTTGAACTATATAAAAAAGTTGTTCTGTATAATTATGCTTATAGTATTTACTCCTAATAAGTTCCAACGGTGACAAGAGATAGCAGTATGCTCAGTATCTTGCAAAATTACGTCCAGTCTTTCGTCACGGTTAACAAATCGATATGCGGATGCCATTTGATTCAGTCACAAGACACGATTGTCTTGGGTATTTAAGTAGCTGTGTGCGAATAAAAGATAATATGACCGAGATTGGCACATAATGCTGAAAGAGTGTCTTACGCATCTCCTCCTATTGATTGACAAGTCTGACTCTCTAGTCACGATTAATTTGAATGTGGTGTAGAGGCATAATTATGTACTACCATCAAGTAATTGGTCCAGATGAACACTTGGAGGACGGTACTTTTTTACCTTTCCTTGACTACCATTGGATTTCGGAGTAGAGCGATCTCCAGAGTCAATATCTAAATTGTATGCTGCGTGACCGAATGGATTGGTGCTATCTGTAAAATTTCCAAGTATTTGGGTAGCACCCGGTTCCCTTGGAGTGCTAGACAAAGAATCATATATCGCGCTATTGTTGCTTTGCTGAGACCACGTATTAGAATTGTTAGCATCACACTGCAGAATTTCAGTTGGTGAGATAAACATAGAAGACCTAAAGTTCTCGTTGCCATCTGTTTTATTATTCAAAAGGTTTAGAACAGATGTAGATCCTAGAGTATACAAACTCATACGAGATGACTTGTTTTTAATGACTTTTTCTGATATATCACTATCGTCAGAATGAGAAGAAGTTTCACTCTCAGCATCATTAGAGCCCGATTGAAAGTAGAAAGGGTCGTATTGATATTGATTTTCCAAGTTTCTTAACTTGTTTTCCCTTCTAGCACTTCGCCATGACTTTACGCTCAGTGCAATCCAAGCACCCGTTAATGACAATAAAATTGCACCTAAACAACCTGCAAACGCAATAAACACAGTACCATTGGGGTGATGCGCCTGATATATAAATTTGTTCCCATTTGTTACTGGGATGTAAACGCTGGAGGGTATAATAGATGAAGTTGAAAGTCCATTGAAGTTACTCCATGCACTAGAGTTGGAATTTAAACTTGTACTAGAGTTTGAATGTAAACTTGTACTAGCACTTGAAGTAATTTTGGGCATTTTACTTTTGGAGGTCGTATTATGGGTTGAGACAACATTTTTGCTGGTGGCTGAGCTTTTACTTAACGATGTTGTTGTCTTCGCAGTAGAACTGGCTTTACTAGAATTATCCTTAGCCTTTGTACTAGTTGATAAAGAGGGCAAATTTGCAGCGGAAGCAAGTTGCCATTCATGTAAGGCGAAGAAATTAAGCAGTAGTAGCACTTTCCAAATGGAAACTTTTGGTAATCTCATTGTGTGGTAGTTGTAAATCTCCACTGTCGATAGTTCCTGATATTCCTGTTTTACAATAAAGCGTCCTTTTGTTGGGATATATCTAGGAAATAAAGCAGAGTGAGATAGACAATACATGTTACATCCTTATATTGGAAGAAGCATGGATGCAAACCTTTTTCATTTCAGCAGACACTTTCAATAGATCAGAAGATCGCATCTAAAACAGGAAAGAACGATCTGAATTTGTTTGATTTATCCTAACATTTCGTGGCTCCTCTTTTAATAGAACGGTTTTCCTCACAGATGGCACTGTGTTGACAACTTTTCGTGTAATCCTTGTCTACGTAGAGTATTCTTTCTTTTCGTGTTCCCGTTATGCTTGTACATAAAAGACACGAAAACCGCCAAATTTTCGAGAGGAATGCAACAAAGTACAGCCTCATGCCGTGTCAGCGAACACACAGTTTCAAAAGCATTCTCGTTTTCACAAAGTTTTACAAACAGTTAATAAGAATATGAGAGAGTCAAAGTAATGGTGACATAATTGAATGGACTCTTTTCTAAACTATATTGTAGCATACTCTTAAGAGTTTCTAATCATTTTTATATGCGTATAAAGTATCTTCCTAGTACTCCTAATGCGAATTTGATGCGTGAATGATTTTGTTCTCCTCCCCTCTCTTGTTCCTTCATTTTAAAACCTCCAATTTTCATCTGCTGATTCTATGGCCCATTTGAATTTTTCTCTTAAAGTTTTTGTGAAAATCTTCTCGATTGGAACATCATATTTTTTGCAAAATACCACAGAAAGCCTAGGGTCTATATAATTAATTTTGGAGGTGCCCAGAGAAACTTGAGAGTTTTCCTCTTTATCTTTCAACTGGATCGAACTGGTTTGAATACGCTGTTCTAGCTTTTCTACTTGTGCCTTTATCTTTTCCACTGAATTCCAGGTTGATTTTAGCTCGATTTCACCAGTTTTCAATTCCTTTTCAAATTCTTGTTTCTTTTCTTCAACTTTCTCTAACCATTCCTTCAATTGACTTTCAGGCAACAACTCTTCCTTTTCAAATTTTCTCTTGTCATTTTCTCTTACAAATTTCCTCTGGTATTTTTCAATTTCTCTTTCAATAATTCTCTTATGGATAGTGGCCTCATCTTCTTTCGTCAAATCATCAATTTCTTCGAAATACTTTGGTTCCTTCTTCAAGAGATCCTTTTCCAGTTGTAAAATAGCCCTCTTGCAACGAATCTTTTGCCATTCCAACTCCTGTATTCTATTATTGGCTTTTTCCACTGTTTGTGCATGCCCTTTCGTAACGGTCCTTTGATGGTTACATAAGATAGCGACAGTTCTATTCGCTGCATTGTATTTTAGTAACTTTTCTGCTACAGAACCTTTATTCGGGATTAGATCTAACTGATCTTGCATCGTCTTGGAAGCATTATACGTACGGAAAACTTTTGCAGTTAATCCTGGCATATAGTTCTGCAGATATTTATTCAATATAGATGGATCTAAACGATCAAACAGTTGATGACCTGGTTGCTTGGGTGGTCTCTTAAAGATCGTTAAATTCTTGAAAACTTGTTTATCCACTTCTACCTCTTGATAAAATCTGATAGAATCTTTACCCAGAAAATCAAATATGACAGTGTTTGGAGGCTTCAATGTAACATGTTCATATCTCAACGAACAACAGCCCACAGTATCTGCCTCATCTTCCGATTTTTCACCACCGGCTCTAAGGGCAAATACATCAATCAAATAAATAGCGACGGCCTTTTGGCGCTCTAGCATAACTTTGCTTTTCAAATTTCTCGTGTAGTCTCTTCTGATAGCATCGATATATGATTTCAATTGTCTTGCCTTTTCAAACTTCTTGAAGTCACTCTGGCCCTTCAACGACGAGTTTGCTGCCAATCTCACGTATTTGAATGAGTTGAATATATTCTCTCTCCACATGGCTAACCACTGAACAGTGTTATCGTGCCTAACCTCTCCCCACTTGTGTCCTTCTGGAGCTGGTGGAATAGGAGCGTCCTCACTTAGGTTCAGAACGATATCTTCAGGATTCACTCTTCTTTTCAGCTTACCGGTCTTTGGGTGAGCGCCACGGCCTCTAAACAAATCGGGAGGTTCTACTTTGAAATTACCCACTTGTTCCTTTCTACCATCTAACTCACAGAATTTATAATCTTCCTCAAATTTTTCTCTTTCTAAACGAATCTGTTTCTTCTCTTGGGAGGTCAGTTGCTTTTTCTGTTCCTTTTGTAACTGGAAGTAGTCGAACATCTTGGTAAAATCACAACTAGAAAATTCTTTTATTTCAATATCGTTGAGGGGACCGCCATTTTCTTTTAATACTTGCAAGAAATCATTGAAGAAGTTCTTTTGAAAAACAGGATTTTTGGCGTGGTCACTCTCCAATAATGCAGCAAAAAACCCAGCTACCTCCTCAGCTTGTGGAGGTAAATCTACTGGTTTCCCATCGTAGTATAATTTGATGTGAGATGGCAAGGGTTGGTACGGTGGGGGAAAGATAACACCGTTATGTTTCAACGTAACCCATTTTATGGTGTCATCTTCGTTTTCCTTTTCCCACCATTTATATTCATCTTCCTCATCTTTCACTTTTTGGTCTTCTTCGTCCTCTTTCTTCTTTCTTTTCTTTTTTTCTTGGTCTTCTTTCTTCGTCGTCTTTAACTTAACGTCACCATCTTCTTTCTTAATTTTTTTAGGCTTTGGAGTTGTGCGTTTCTTCACTTGTGGCGACGGTGGTGATGATGACGATGGTAGTCGTTCGGTCTTTATTTTCTTAGTCTTTTTCTTGGAAATTGTAGAAATTGCTTCATCACTATCATAACCGTCCGCATCATCGCCTTGGAGGGAAGCAGTGTTTGTCGACTCTATCTTTCTTTTCTTCAAAGTTTGAGACAGTGGCACATCATCTTCATCAGAGGACAACTCACGATTAACTTTGGAAGCATCAGCAATAGTCATTTTACGCGTTATAGGTTTCGAGCCCGTCCTTTCTTTCTTCGTTATTTGTTTTTTCACTTGCTTCTATACAAAAAATAGCGTTTTTTAGGTACCTAGAGCAACCAAGAAAATGAGAAAAAAGAATGAACTTGCGATGGTGTTAAGAGGAAAAATATATAATAGCTCTTGATGTGCATCGATTACTCAAGAAGAGGGAAAGATGCTGTAAAGTTGAAAAATAAAAGAGCTTTTCATGGCTGGTTTTTATTCGTTTTTCCTTTTTTTTTAAAGACTGCAGCGGCGATTACCCGGTTAAGTACCAGGGCTCTCTGCCCAACGTACCTTTGTGTAAAATAGTATACTTTCATATATATATATATATATACATAGTACATGTGTGTACTCACTTCTATGATGTTGAGTTTTGATGGGAATAGTATTAAACGCTTACATATTAGAATGCATCGTCCGTGGCCAGAGTTTGCAAGTTCCACTCGGTTTCAAAATTCGTCTTCAAGGCGCCAAGCTTGTTAATAATGCTATTGCAGGCGTTTTTCAAGGCATCCTTCGGGTCGTATCCCTCGGTGGTCTGTATTCTCAACTTGAACCGGGCGAAGAAAGGATGCTCAACCTTATAAGCGGCAAACAGCACCTTTCTATCGTTCAGGAGCTCTGCGCGGATCAGATTACCCAGCGTGTGGTCTTCCTTCTCAAACGTTATCACCACTGCGTTGGGGGCTTTAGTGTCGGGGTCAATCTTTAACTTGGACTCCCCTTCACCCAGAAGGAACAGTTCAAATCTGTCTGGAGCATTCATTATGCAGTGGTATGCAAAAGTATGTGGTTGGTTGACTGCGTGGTTAGTGTGGTCTAGCTTACCTAGCTTGTCCGCTCTTCTCTTGACATAAGCTCTTGCGTGTGCTAATGCAGTAAGCCCAGAATTTTCGCGGATGGTTCAAGAACTATGGTCCGGGTAACTAAAGTATTGTTAGCAATTGGGTAGCACCTATGCAGACAATACTGTGCAGGTGTATCCTATCGACAATGCGTACATTATTTGCGTGTATAATAGTCTGGGATTGTGGATGTCATAGAAATACACCTGCTGCTAGTATGGGCTCCCTAAATGATGGACCAATATTATGACGGTTACCCGTATATAAAATTTTATGTCCGTACGGGTAATGAGTATTTGATTTTCTAGTGGTTTTTTTCATTCGCAAAAAATCGCTTTCATTTTGCAGTTCTTGAGCATACGTGATTTGCAAAACAACTGTCACTCCCCTCTCTACTATACTTACCTTCCTCCTTTCCTCACCGGTATTGCTAATATTCGAGACACCGTATTCTACTTTTCAGAACCGTTCACGTACCACGCTTTCTTTGTACCCCTTCTCTCACAACAGGCTACATTATTGAGCGCTTTCAGTATAATCTGTCTACCCTTTTGTTGTGTTCTGTTTGAGAATAATTGGAAAAGGAAAAAAATAACTAATAAAACAGGTTACAAAGCACAAAAAATGTCACAGGTCTGGCATAATCCGAACTCACAGTCAAACGATGTGGCTACCTCTAATGATGCTGCGGGCTCCAACGAAAGAAACGAAAGAAACGAGAAAGAACCTCTCCTCCAGGGAAACCAGTCGAGTTTTGTTCAGCAGCAACAACGCATTACTTTGCCCTCGCTATCTGCCTTGAATAATAAGGAAGAAAATGGAAGAGATTCTAATGGGCAACTGCCTTTAGCTTCTCATGGTACTCACATATTAGGTTATCCTCCTACACATCCGAATATCATACCCTCAATCACAAGTGATTCTACATTTAAACAGTCTCACGAGTACCAACCTCACCCCAAGTCTTCTTCCTCATCTCCTTCTATAAACACTTCGGTTATGAACGCTGCTTCCGCTTCAGCACCGGCTCCTCTTCCTACAGCAGGAGGCGCCAGCTTTTCTTTGTCGAGATTTGACAATCCATTACCGATAAATGCTCCTGTTCACACAGAAGGTTCGCAAAGCTATAACTGTCCCCAAGAAGAAGAAAAAGCAAGTCAACAGACCCAAGATCACAAGGAAGTTTCCGCCGGTGCGCAACCTACTGATGCCACCAAGTCTGCCAATGATCATATAGATACTAATGACGATAATAATAATAATAATAGTAATAATAATAATGAGAATTTCAACGAAGAAGACCCTGATTACAGACCTCTAAATGTCAAAGATGCCCTTTCTTACCTTGAACAGGTCAAATTTCAATTTAGTTCGCGTCCCGATATTTACAACCTCTTTTTAGATATTATGAAGGACTTCAAGTCACAAGCAATAGACACACCAGGAGTCATTGAAAGAGTATCTACATTATTCAGAGGTTACCCAATTTTGATTCAAGGATTCAACACTTTCTTACCTCAAGGTTATAGGATCGAGTGTTCTACTAACCCGGACGACCCTATTAGAGTCACTACCCCCATGGGTACTACAACTGTGAACAATAACATCAGTCCACCTGAAAGAGGCACCATAGATGCACAGGAACCCAGTTCCCTTCCAGAAGCGGACGGGAACGGTACTCAACGATCCCACAATGTGCCCATGGTGCCTTCGAATGTTTACCACTCAGAACAGAACCAAGATCAACAGCAAGTTTTGCCTCTTTCAGCTACATCTACCGGGTTACCCTCGATTCAGCAATCTGAAATTCCTGTACATCATCAAATTCCTCAAATCCAACCTTTAGCGGTTCAAGAAGATGTCAAAAAAAATGTTGACGTCGAGTTTAGCCAAGCCATAAGCTATGTTAATAAGATCAAAACTAGATTTGCTGACCAACCTGATATTTATAAGCATTTCTTGGAAATACTGCAAACTTATCAACGGGAACAAAAGCCAATAAACGAAGTCTATGCGCAAGTGACCCATCTATTTCAAAATGCACCAGATTTACTAGAAGATTTTAAGAAATTTTTGCCCGACTCTTCAGCTTCTGCAAACCAGCAAGTGCAACATGCTCAACAACACGCTCAACAACAACAGGATGCTCAAATGCAGGCTCAGGCGCAGGCTCAAATGCAGGCTCAGGCTCAGGCGCAGGCTCAGGCGCAGGTTCAAGCTCAGGCTCAGGCGCAAGCTCAAGCCCAAGCTCAAGCAGAACAGCAGCAGCAGCAATTTTTATATCCAGCATCAAGCTATTACGGTCATTCTAATAATCGAGGTATCCCTCAACAAAACTTGCCACCTATTGGAAGTTTCTCACCCCCAACAAATGGTTCTACTGTACATGAAAACTATCAGGATCAGCAGCATATGCAACCACCCCATTTGATGCCCTTACCATCGATGGTTCAACATGGCGCAAACATAGTACATCAAGGGATTGCAAATGAAAACTTACCTCTTTCGGACTTAAGGACGTCTCTCACGGAACAGTACGCTCCTTCTAATATTCAGCAACAGCAGCAACAACATCCCCAAAGCATTAGTCCTATAGCAAATTCGCAGTATGGTGATGTTCCCGTTAGACCAGAAATTGATTTGGATCCAAGTATTGTTCCTGTAGTCCCTGAACCAACTGAACCCATCGAGGATAATATATCACTTAATGAAGAGGTCACTTTTTTCGAGAAGGCGAAGAGGTATATTGGCAATAAGCATTTATACACAGAATTTCTAAAAATTTTGAATTTGTACTCCCAAGATATTCTTGACCTTGACGATTTAGTGGAGAAGGTTGATTTTTATTTGGGTTCCAACAAGGAACTATTTTCATGGTTCAAAAACTTTGTTGGCTACCAAGAGAGGACCAAATTTATCGAGAATATCGTTCATGAAAAACATAGATTGGATTTAGATTTATGTGAGGCATTTGGCCCAAGCTACAAAAGGCTACCGAAAAGTGATACTTTCATGCCATGTTCAGGTAGAGATGATATGTGTTGGGAAGTTCTGAATGATGAATGGGTTGGACATCCTGTATGGGCTTCAGAGGATTCTGGATTTATCGCCCATCGTAAAAATCAATATGAGGAAACATTGTTTAAGATTGAAGAGGAAAGACATGAGTATGACTTCTACATTGAATCTAATTTAAGAACTATCCAATGCTTAGAAACAATCGTAAATAAGATAGAAAATATGACGGAAAATGAGAAGGTCAACTTTAAACTTCCTCCAGGTCTTGGTCATACTTCGATGACTATTTATAAAAAAGTGATAAGAAAAGTCTATGATAAGGAGAGGGGGTTCGAGATTATTGACGCTTTACATGAACACCCTGCTGTGACAGCTCCGGTTGTTCTGAAAAGACTAAAACAAAAGGATGAAGAATGGAGAAGAGCTCAACGCGAGTGGAATAAGGTCTGGAGGGAGCTAGAACAGAAAGTTTTCTTCAAGTCGTTAGATCATTTAGGTTTAACATTCAAACAGGCCGATAAAAAATTATTAACTACAAAACAACTGATATCGGAGATTAGTAGTATCAAAGTCGATCAAACAAACAAAAAAATTCACTGGTTAACTCCCAAACCAAAGAGCCAGTTAGACTTTGATTTCCCTGATAAGAATATTTTCTGTGATATCTTGTATTTGGCAGACAGTTTCATAAGTCATACTACAGCATATTCGAATCCTGATAAAGAAAGGTTGAAAGATTTATTAAAATACTTCATATCTTTGTTCTTTTCTATTTCTCTAGAAGAGATCGAAGAATCTTTACAAGCTTATAAGCAAAGTGTATCAGAATCTAGCGGATCCGACGATGGGGGTTCTAGTGTATCGAGGAAAAGGTCGTATCAACAGGAAATGACTTTGCTTGATATTTTGCACAGAAGCAGGTACCAAAAGTTAAAGCGTTCTAAAGATGAAGATGGGAAAGTCCCACAACTTTCAGAAGCGCCTGATGAGGAATCTAATATTATTGAGGAAGAAGAGCTCATCAATGAAGAGGCCAAAAATCCTTGGCTAACTGGGAATCTAGTGGAGGAGGCAAACTCTCAGGGTATGATTCAAAACCGTGGTATATTTAATTTGTTCGCAAATACGAATATTTATATCTTCTTCCGTCACTGGACAACGATATATGAGCGACTTTTGGAAATCAAGCAAATGAATGAAAAAGTCACAAAAGAAATCAATACAAGATCGACGGTTACGTTTGCTAAAGATTTGGATCTACTATCGAACCAACTTTCTGAAATGGGTCTGGATTTCATTGGTGAAGACGCGTACAAACAGGTATTGAAATTGAGCAGAAGATTGATAAACGGTGATCTTGAGCATCAGTGGTTTGAAGAGAGCTTGCGCCAGGCTTATAATAATAGGGCCTTTAAACTTTATACAATCGACAAAGTTACTCAATCGTTAGTGAAGCATGCTCACACCTTGATGACCGATGCTAAAACTGCAGAAATAATGGCGTTGTTTGTTAAGGATAGAAATGTCACTACGACGAGTGCGAAAGGCCAAATTATTTACCGCTTGCAGGTGCGTTCTCATATGTCTAACACAGAAAATATGTTCAGAATAGAGTTCGATAAAAGAACTTTGCACGTTTCCATTCAATATATTGCCCTTGATGATTTGACACTAAAGGAACCTAAAGAAGATGAAGATAAATGGAAATATTATGTAACATCGTATGCTTTACCACATCCGACAGAAGGTGTTTTGCACGAGAAACTGAAGATACCATTTTTGGAGAGGCTCATCGAATTTGGACAAGATATTGATGGAAAGGATGTAGATGAAAAGTTCTCGCCAGAAGGCATTTCTGTATCGACATTGAAAATTAAAATCCAGCCAACGACCTATAAATTGGATATCGAAAATGGGTCTTACGATGTTTTTACTCGTAAGTCTGCTAACAAATATCCTACTGTTGCTAATGATGATACTCACAAAGAAGTGGTTGTTCAGAAAAAGGAGCTGATATCAAGATTTTTAGACTGTGCGGTTCATTTGAGAAACGATCTAAATGAAAGCCAGAAAATAAGTATGCAAGAAAAATTTGAAAGTCTTAAAGACACTACAGCCAAATTGAATGTTGACGGTCAGGTAGTAGACACCAAAATTGAAGAAGCTACAAAGACGAAACAAGAGCAGCAAGAGAATTTGGCGTCTTCCGATGCGAGTGTGTTTTCTTCCACGTCTGATGTACCACAAGATGATAATATAGAAGTGATGCGAAGTACGGGACTCTCAGATACAGAGACAAAGATCTAGTAAATGACTCTCAACAAGGTTGCTACGGATGTTTATGGCTTAAAAGGGCACAGCCATCTGATATATACTCTTATATAATGTCAAAGATGTAACATTGTAATTTTAGAAAAGGAAATTGTAAGTGTTCTGCGGTATTCAAAACGTACCGATTACTTGCGAAAAGGTAAATGATAATATGCCGTGATTAGTACTTGAATATTTATACGTCTTTATTAGATTTTTTGAAGACATTATTTTGACCTGTTTTAAAAAGGGTATGGTATTATAAAAGGGCTAGTTCATATAAATACCCGATTTTTCTCTATATGAATTTCTTATTCCATATCAACGTCGACACCAAAATCGTCCAGTGATTCCCCCCAATCGTTGAACCATTTTTCGCGGGAAGCAGATCTGCCATTTTGAGCAACTCTACTTCTTACTACCTGTTCACCGCCTTCATTACATGTCTCTATCGTTGAAGTTTTAGGATTAGAAACGGTAGTTGTTTCGCCTCCATCAGGCGGCCAAGGAAGTGAGAGGATGATATCTTCTAACGGGGAGTCAACTTCATAATTGGATATATCATTCTTTGGAAAGTTGTTTCCATTCCCTGTGGGAATGCCATATGGCCACAGCCATAAATGGACAGGGCCAAGGTATAATATAGCATTGGTGTGCAAATCAAAATTGTAAGGGAAATTTACAAGTCCTTCAAAACTGGATCTTTGTTGCTTCAAAAGCCCTTCGGCGTCCCTTTCATGTTGAAGTGTCTTTGATTCAGGATAGATTCTCCAAGTGTTATAAATCAATTTCTGGATCAACCTTCTGGAGTCAAATAGAGATTCGAGCCGATCCATATCCCACGACTCAATTTGAGATCTTCCGTTCACTATTTGATTAAATAAACACCGTAAGAAAAGGACCGTTATCGTTAACAGGACAAAAAAATTCAAGGGACTCAAAATTGTTAAAAAGGTTAGTTCTGATTTTTTGAAGAGGTATCCAGGAAAGTTCCTCCGTTGCCAAATGAAGCATATTCGCTTAACTTGAATGCAAAATAAAATACTGGTAGTAATAATGATCCAAAATAAGAATCTTAAGAAATGCGGATAGTTTCCGAAGCCGACACAATTCATAGTCCAAGGGCAATGATGATCCATCATTAGAACGCATTGGTTGCAGGTTTTACAATGGTGAGAACGCTCTGGTTTATAATTCTGGCACTTCTTACAGAAATTCGGCCAGATGCCAGGAGTTGGTTGGTAGTTGGGTAAAGGTCTTCCGGGATTCGTGTAGATGGCCAAATAATAAGAAAACCATATCATTGACAAAGAAAACTCAAATCCTATTTGTTTCGCTATTGGCAAGAAATTGGATAAAATAAAATAATGCGCACCATAACCTATAAATGATATCAAAAGTGTTGGTATAGCTATCCCTAACCAAGGCCATCTCAACTTTACAGCCATAGCCAAGCGACCAACTATGTTTTGATAAAATTCTGTATGATGTACCACACCATACAAGACAGTGTTCAATGTTTCTTCTATTCTCTGCGTTTTGTAAACGCGAGCGAGAAAAGTTATATAGGAAGCGTAAAATATACACGAAAACAGCTAGTAAACAATGGAAACAAGCTCTATTTCAATTACAAAATCATGCCTGGAGCAAGAATCTTCCTCATCACCAAAATCATAGCTCATATGAGAATGGGGCAATCTTCTTCTTCCTTTCCTTGAGAAGTACTTTATACTTAATTGTATAACTGGGAGGATATATTCCTTTGCTCTTTTAAGCACATCTAGAAACCTGTTCTTATTCCAACTTTAAAAACTACTATCTATATAATAATAAGTACTTTTGAAATCCCAAATATCTAAGAGATAATTCCGCTTTCCATTTTAATATGAACTAACTCATAACTGTTCAATAAACCTCTCAAATGGCATAAGGATGCAATAACAACTAGAAAATGGAAAAGTTGATGAGAATGCCCCCAAATGTCAAATTTGCCGGGGCAAACCTTCTCAGGAAACCTCATTCCGTAAAGAACAGCGCCGATTATATATAAAACGCCTCCGAGTAACACCCAAAATAGCTGAATTTGTGTCCAAATTTCTGAAAAACTATAGCAGTAAAGACCACTAAAAATTGGAACGATTGAAGATAGCCCAAAACAAACAAATAGCCCAGCTCTATAGGGTCTCCACTCTCTTTTCCGAAACTTATCTTTTAGCGACACTATACTACACGCAACTCCAAAGCTGACAGTAATAAGCGCAAATAGACAAAACAAAGAAAATTTTTCGTAATAGCCATAGAATAAAATGCTGACCATAGATGTGACAATCAGTATGCAAATTCCAAGGTAATCTAGCTTGTTACCTAAGGTAGCAATTCTTAAGGAATGACTTTTTAGACAATGAAATGAGCTGCTCAGTATCAAACACGCAAATGCCCCCGAATAAAAGAGGTCAATTACCACATGATCTTTCCACGTAGTGGTTTCAAACACCTTGATAGTTGATTTATCTAGCAATAGAACAGTGAAAAACCCAAGAGCAGGGACTAAATGTGAATAAATATTGACACTTTCGTTATGTAGGTAAAACAAACTTTTGAAAGTCTCGATAAAACTACTAGTTTCCCTTACGTACCCATGTAGAATAAAGTCATTATCTCTTTGCCATTCTGGAATTTCATCCCAACTATACAGCCTCTTTAGCACTTTTTTTGCTTCTGCGACCTCTGCGGGATTTGCGGATGTCTTCCCGGCAGCTCTCTTCTTCAGTTCTTGCACACTCTTGGTCCTCTCTAATAAAGTTGACATTTGGAATGACTCTTTTCTAACATGCATCATAGTCAATGCCACAGAAAAATTTAATGCATTTGAGTCAAGGAACGCTGGCCTAAATACTACTTCTAATCAACTATTCCAAGAGATGTTGGATTTCCAAAAAAAAAAAGAGCTCAACAACGGAAGACCGCCTACTAACCCCGAGTTTCCATTTTTTAGCCTACTCAAAGTAAATAAGAAAACTTTGATACTTAATTTCTGGCCTAATCAAGCTAGTGCTACCCTAGAGGAAACAAGTTATTAGTACACTTTTTGTATTCTTGATGAATTGTCGCATTCCTTCAAAACCTTCAACATACAGTTGAATTTTTCTTTTTAAAATGCGGTTTCAAATTTGAGTCCGCTTTCTATGGAAAATATGAATGAAGCGAACGTGCTTGCAACTATTGTCAAATTTAAACTTGTAAAATGAGCATAGGACTACTGTAACCACCTTGGAAAGACATACGGTTGCAAGATTTGAACAAGCCATAAGTCTTTCCATACTTATCCTAGGATTTCTACCTCATTTGATGAATCAAGGATTCGAACTTCAGGAAGTTTTTCAGCATATATTGGCTTTTCTCTAATCTAATGCCCCAAGCCGTCATAAATAGCCATTTTAGTTTAAAGGTGCTTATCCGTACACATTGCAACTTTTACTCCTTTCTCTTTAACAGATCATAGCTACTGTTTGTTTTTTCTTCTTAAGATTTTTTTATACTCCAATTTATTATCTGCATTGCTACCAATAGTGTTTCAGTGAATCAGTTATATACTTCGAAAGGCAGATAACCCTTTCTTTTATAAGTGTTTATCAAAGCAGGATAACATAAGACAAGGATATTCTTCGAAGATTTATAGAAATCATGGAGAGTACAGTAGGAGACCTTTCCGAAAATATGCACGAGGATCAGGGGATTCAAAAAGTAATTTTACCCACTGATTTCAATAAATGCTCTAGAACTGACCTTGTGGTACTCATATCACGGATGTTAGTATCATTGATAGCAATCAATGAAAATTCCGTATCTAAGATACCTGAAAACCAAATTACTTTAACGCGATACCATTCCAAGATTCCACCTAACATATCAATTTTCAACTATTTTATACGACTGACTAAATTTTCCTCTCTAGAACATTGTGTGCTTATGACATCACTTTATTATATTGATTTGCTACAAACTGCGTATCCTGATTTCACGCTAAATTCATTGACAGCCCATAGGTTCTTATTAACAGCCACTACAATCGCAACAAAAGGTTTGTGTGATTCATTTTCTACTAATGCACATTATGCTAAGGTTGGGGGTGTACGATGTCATGAATTGAATATACTAGAGAACGATTTTTTAAAGAGAGTGAATTATAGAATTATTCCGAGGGATCATAACATTATGTTATGTAGTATAGAACAAAAACAGAAAAAATTTGTCATAGATAAAAACGCATTAGGGTCTTTTGATTTGGATTCTTATTCCTATACTGATCGTCCAAAAAGTGGATATAATGTCCTGGATAAATATTATCGAAGAATAGTTCAATTGGTGGGTTCCTTTAACGCTTCACCAGATAAGAGTAAGAAAATTGATTATGTTCTCCCGTCCAATATTGATAAGGACAATGAGAGCGGTCCTCAAATTAATGAACAAAGGGGATCATTGCCTAACCACTATTCACAGAAACGAAACTCTGAGGCAAAAGACGCAAATACATATCACAAGCGGTCAAAACCTGATTAAATATTCATCGTAAAGTTTTCTATATCAATCATTATCGAGCAAAATTACAGACCCTTTATCATACATAAATATATTCGTGTATATCTATAAAAATGTGTGTGTGTAATAAGCAATCGGCAGCATTCAACTTAACAAACAAATATTGTTAATATTTTGACGACGAAAGGATAATATCTTTTAATTGTCTCCTGGTAAATATAATATCACAACATCACGCTCTTCTTCTTTCAACAAGGATAGTAAAAACAAAAAAACAGAAAAGGAGTAGTATCAAGAACGCTAATGCACGTAACCTAATACGGTCCTTCGTGTGTCCCACCTATAATTTCACTCACTGTTAATTATTTTGAAAGATCGCTAAAAAAACTGTACTGTTTGAACTGTAACAATAATACATACTTCTACAGGTATTAAAAAAGACCTCTCATTAACAAAAGTATTTACCTCTAGTAAATAAATTTAGTTCGGAAGTCATATACATAATATTTGGTTAATAAAAAAATAAAAAAAACAAAAAAAAGTACAAAAATATTATTTTAACTAAAAAAAATTGAAAAAGTATCACGTGAGTTTTAATATTTATTATGTTGATAAATAATATTAGGCCATCGGAAAATTTTTCACTTGTTACATTGTTCATGTATTTTAAAGACAGATATGAGGAGCGAAGATTAAACAATCAAAAAGCACCAACTCCGTACGTTATGGCTTCTCAAAATCCAGATGTGCTTCTTTCTAAAGTAGTAAATGTGATCAGGGCTGCTTCTTCGTTAGCCGGTCAAGATGTGGACTTTTACAAAAATCTAGACAGGGAGTTTGGTAAAGTTTTGAAATCAAAGTCGGATAAGCTTGCGGATATGGCAAATGAAATCATACTTTCTATTGATGAGCATCACGAATCGTTTGAACTCAAAGATGAAGATATTTCTGGATTGTGGAATGACTTTGGAAATATAATGGATAACCTGTTAGAAATGTCAGACCATTCGTTGGATAAGCTAAATCGTGCAGTGACCTCAAAGCCTAACGGTGCTGATCTTCAGTATTTAGGCGACTTTTCAGAAAAGAACTTGTCTCCTGCGAAAAGAGTCGAAAAACCTCAGTTAAAGTTCAAAACTCCAATTGATAACAGTGAAAGTCATCCGTTCATACCTTTGCTTAAGGAAAAGCCAAATGCATTGAAGCCTCTTTCTGACAGTTTGAGGTTGATTGAAGAGGATGATAATACTCCCAGTCATTACCCCCACCCTTATGAGTATGAAATTGACCATCAAGAGTATGGCTCAAACATTCTTCAGATAAGGAAGGAGATTCCCTCTAAATCTTGGAATGATTCAGAACCAATTTGGATAGACACAATGCCAAAACTTGAGTCAATGTTGGAGGAACTGAAAAATGTACAAGAGATTGCTGTTGACCTTGAGCATCATGATTATAGGTCATACTATGGTATCGTTTGCCTTATGCAAATTAGCACAAGGGAAAAAGACTATTTAGTTGATACTCTAGAGCTTCGTGAAACCTTACATATTCTAAATGAAGTTTTTACGGACCCGTCAATTGTAAAAGTTTTTCACGGTGCCTTCATGGATATTATTTGGCTGCAACGAGATTTAGGCTTATATGTTGTTGGTCTGTTTGATACTTACCATGCATCCAAAGCGATCGGACTTCCCAGACATAGTCTTGCCTACCTGTTAGAGAATTTTGCTAATTTCAAAACTTCAAAAAAATATCAGCTGGCTGATTGGCGTATAAGACCACTTTCTAAACCCATGATCGCCTATGCCAGAGCAGATACGCATTTTTTACTGAATATATATGACCAGTTGAGAAACAAGCTTATTGAGTCAAACAAGTTAGCTGGTGTCCTTTATGAATCAAGAAATGTTGCCAAAAGACGGTTTGAATATTCAAAGTATAGACCACGGATACCTTCTTCTGAAGTTTATTCTCCAATCGAAAAGGAGGCTCCATGGAGAGTATTGATGTATCAGTACAACATAACGTCTGAGAAGGAAGAGTTAGTGAAAGACTTATATCAGTGGAGAGATGTTATAGCAAGAAGGGATGATGAATCACCAAGATTTGTTATGCCAAACCAGTTATTAGCTGCACTTGTCGCATATACACCTATTGACGTCATAGGTGTTATTTCATTGACAAATGGCATAACTGAGCATGTTCGCCAAAATGCGAAAGTACTAGTTAATTTGATAAAAAATTCGCTTAGACACATCAAGGACACCTACAAAGAAGATAGTCCAGTAACATTTTCTGAATCCATGACAAACGAAGTTTCCTTAGAAGCTATAACTATTCCTCAAATTCGTGATATTATGGAAAGGTTTTCAGTGTTATCCAACAGTAACGTTTCCAACTGTCGAGCCAAGAATGGTGCTACTCCTTCCATCCTCTTAGGTAGGATTTTACCGTTAGAAGAAAACGATATTGCATATAAAAATAATGGTTTGCCAAATAGAGTGAAGTTTGAAGATATTAGGGCTCGAGCTCAAAGTTTCAATTCCGCCTTATCAAACTTGGAGGACTGCATGTTAGAAGTAGAGAAACCTCACATTCTACCTACCAATGTGAAGAAGATTGAGAGGATAAATACGGAAGACGTACCTAAGCATTCAGCTACAATCGAAAATCCTGACGATATCGTTGTCTTGAAGAAGAAAAATATCCATAGAACACAGTCCATGAATGCGAAAGATACAATGGGGGAAAAAGCCATAGATTATTCTAAAATTCCGAATGTTCTATCTAGTAAGTCAGACCAAAATAGAAGGCAACAGAAAAAGAGAAGGTCTGATCCATTGTTTAACGATAGTGATGGACCGAGAGCAGCTAAAAAGAAGAGGCCTGCCACCAGAGGTAGAAATGTGTCTTTCAAAAGGTGATTTATGTAAACATACGTATTTTTTTATAAAATCTGTTATATTCTAATTAACTTCTCCTACATTCGTCAAATTAAATTTCTATGACATTTAAGTAAATCTCTTTGTACTCGCGCCCATGCCTTGTTTGTGATTCTGTATTATTCATTATCTTTTCAATCATGGAAAGCGCAAGTTTTCTGTAGTTACAAAGCGTAAGGTTATCCGGAAATTTATAGTTGAGTTTTCCAAAGATGACACTTCGCTCAAATATTGTGCGTGTTAAATATTTAGCGAGAATTATAGTTTGACATTATAAGACGTAATTGTTTATGTTACAGAAGTGGTGCTTCGAATGGACGGCATACGAAATTGTTACATTCAAATCTAGCTTCGCATAGAAAATGGCCATTGGCAAAAGGTTACTGGTAAATAAACCAGCAGAAGAATCATTTTATGCTTCTCCAATGTATGATTTCCTGTATCCATTTAGGCCGGTAGGAAACCAATGGCTACCAGAATACATCATTTTTGTATGTGCCGTCATTGTGAGGTGCACGATTGGACTTGGCCCATATTCTGGAAAAGGTAGTCCACCGCTTCACGGTGATTTTGAAGCTCAAAGACATTGGATGGAAATTACACAGCATTTACCACTTTCTAAATGGTACTGGTATGATTTGCAGTATTGGGGATTAGATTATCCACCATTAACAGCTTTTCACTCCTATCTTTTAGGTCTGATTGGATCGTTTTTTAATCCATCTTGGTTTGCTCTAGACAAGTCTCGTGGTTTTGAATCCCCCGATAATGGCTTGAAAACATATATGCGCTCTACTGTCATTATTAGTGACATATTATTCTACTTTCCAGCAGTGATATATTTTACCAAATGGCTCGGTAGATATCGAAACCAGTCGCCCATAGGGCAATCTATTGCAGCATCGGCAATTTTGTTCCAACCTTCATTAATGCTCATCGATCATGGGCATTTTCAATATAATTCAGTCATGCTTGGCCTTACCGCTTATGCCATAAATAACTTGTTGGATGAATATTATGCTATGGCAGCAATGTGTTTTGTACTATCTATTTGCTTCAAACAGATGGCATTGTATTATGCGCCAATTTTTTTTGCTTATCTGTTGAGCCGATCATTGCTATTCCCCAAATTTAACATAGCGCGGTTAACAGTTATTTCGTTTGCAACACTGGCAACTTTTGCTTTAATGCTTGCACCACTGTATTTCTTGGGAGGAGGATTAAAGAACATTTACCAATGCATTCACAGGATATTCCCTTTTGCCAGAGGCATCTTCGAAGATAAGGTCGCAAATTTCTGGTGTGTTACAAATGTATTCGTTAAATATAAGGAAAGGTTTAGCGTACAACAACTTCAACTTTACTCATTGGTTGCCACCGTAATTGGTTTCTTGCCAGCCATGGTAATGACATTGCTACATCCAAAGAAGCACCTTCTTCCATACGTGTTAATCGCATGTTCTATGTCCTTCTTTCTTTTTAGTTTTCAGGTGCATGAGAAAACTATACTAGTTCCTCTTTTACCCATCACACTACTTTACTCTTCTACTGATTGGAATGTTCTATCTCTAGTGAGTTGGATAAACAATGTCGCTTTATTCACTTTATGGCCGCTGTTAAAAAGGGATGGTCTTCACTTGCAGTATGCTGTATCTTTTTTACTAAGCAATTGGTTGATTGGAAACTTCAGTTTCATTACACCCAGGTTCTTACCAAAATCCTTAACTCCTGGACCTTCTATTAGCAGCATTAATAGCGATTATAGAAGAAGAAGTTTACTACCCTATAATGTGGTTTGGAAAAGTTTTATCATAGGGACATATATCGCTATGGGTTTGTATCATTTCTTAGATCTCTTCGTAGCACCTCCATCAAAATACCCCGACTTGTGGGTGTTGTTAAACTGTACTGTCGGGTTCACTTGCTTCAGTATATTTTGGGTATGGTCTTATTACAAGATATTTACTTCCGGTAGCAAATCGATGAAGGACTTGTAAGCCCATTTCAACTTATATGTGTGTATATATTTATGCAGATAACTTCACAGTATTAGTTGGAGGTAGTATGATATGAAAGATTTGTGCTAATACTAAAGATAATCTCTAATCACACTAGTATTTTAGTAGTTATTCTGTAGTTGAGTTACATGCATCATAGATGATAGAAAAGCAAACACTACATTAAAATGGTTATTACCTTTATCAGCTCATCGGCTTACTCTCTCTTTTTTGGACAGCCGTAGTTCGCGTCTTCAGAGCAATGGCGGATCCCTGAAGGGCGGTTACTGATAACAAACGCTAACAAATGTATGGTACCAGATAAAGATTTTTAATTTGTCTGAACTCTGTAATAATCACATAGCACTATAGTATACAGAGTTCAAATTACCAATTTGTCCAAATACTCGGCAGCAGTAAACATGAAATTCTCTACCATCTTACCTATACTTTGGGCAAGTTGTAATCTATGTATGATTATCCCTGAATTCGACGAAATAGTTCGCTTCACTCAAATTACTGATGATTCTCGAAATACAAAGTCTCTAAAAAACTTGAGACAACAATATTCGGGGGGGTTTCTTATGGGAGGGCTAGATAACACTCACAAAACAGAGTTGATTCCTTATCGGTATATTGTAGTCTTCAATGAGGATATTTCTATCAAGTCTATTGAATCCCATAGAAAGATGGTACAAGAGGCACACAGTGTCTCTGTAAGCAAGCTTGCAGAAGATGACGTATTTTTGGAAGTGGTCTCCTCTTCAATAGCACCTGATTTGCAACTTGGAGGTATTGATAGCTCTTTTGATATAAACGGTTTATTTCGAGGTTATGCAGGCTATTTCACAGACGAAATCCTTAATTTAGTTTCGCAAGATCCACTCATCAAGTTCATCGAGCAGGAAAGTACGGTAAGATTATCTAACACATCGATGCAGAAAGACGCTCCCTGGGGATTACACAGAATTTCTCACAGAGAGAAAGCAAAATATGGCCAAGATTTGGAATATTTATATGAAGATGCGGCTGGAAGAGGAGTTACATCGTATGTACTTGATACGGGAATTGATACGGAGCACGAGGATTTTGAAGGGCGTGCTGTATGGGGAGCCGTCATACCGGGGAACGACGAGGCATCTGATTTGAATGGCCATGGGACCCATTGTGCAGGGATTATTGGCTCGAAGCATTACGGTGTAGCCAAAAATACGAAATTGGTAGCGGTTAAAGTTCTTCGTTCAAATGGAGAAGGGACGGTTTCAGATGTAATTAAAGGTATAGAGTATGTGGCTAGGGAACATATAGAATCCTCGAGGAAAAAGAGTAAGGAATTCAAAGGATCGACTGCTAACCTCTCTTTAGGAAGTAGTAAATCATTAGCAATGGAAATGGCTGTAGATGCAGCTGTAGATAGTGGTGTTCATTTTGCCATTGCAGCAGGGAATGAAAATGAAGATGCTTGTCTTAGCTCGCCAGCAGGTGCTCAAAAAAGCATTACTGTAGGTGCTTCGACATTCAGTGATGATAGAGCATTCTTTTCTAACTGGGGCACATGTGTCGATGTGTTTGCCCCAGGCATAAATATCATGTCCACCTATATTGGTTCAAGAAATGCAACTTTAAGTTTATCAGGTACTTCAATGGCGGCACCACATGTTGCTGGTATGTTAAGTTACTTTTTGTCATTGCAACCTGCACCAGACAGTGAGTACTTTGATAACGCCCTTTCACCTCAAGAATTGAAAGAAAAGGTTTTGAAATTCAGTACGCATGGAGTACTAGGTGATATCGGTGACAATACTCCCAACAGACTAATATACAATGGGGGCGGTAAAATATTAGATGACCTTTGGTAAGTTTCGATCTTGAATTATGGTTATGTAGAAGGCTTATGGCAAGTGTTTTTCTTTTTGGATGCAGGCCTGCATAGATTTAAGTACAATACATAAAATCACCAATCTATTTTGTGGATGCCTAGAAATAAGTTGGAGTTTCAAATATATACATATTTAAACGAACAATAACGATAAAGCTTTGTTCACAACAGAGGTTGACGTGGCGTATGGTCTCATTGTGATCTTGTATTAGCGGCATATAGAATAGGGTTTGAGAAGGTTAGAAAACACGGAAGTTACATCGAGTATCCTTGAAAACATCCTCTAAGCGACGAACTTGAGTTGCGCAGACTACTGAAACTCATTAATGAGTGTATAATTACTTCTACTTTTCACCGTTACAGTCAACCTAAATAAACTATTTGACATTTTCCTTTATAGAGTCATCTCAAATTATTACTTCTATTTGAATTTCCCCTCCAGCAGAAATTGAACTCGCACGTTTGTCATCTCAGCTCGGTATACCCCAATTATGACCTTACCTTTTACTGTATTGATTACACGTATCAGTACCTTAAAAGGAAAACGTGAAAAAATGAAAAAAATTACATGCGATGCGATGATCCTCGGGAAGAAAAAATTTTAAGATGCTAATTATACAACAGTAGCACAATCTTTCTGTGATTTGAGTTGGAAGCGAAGTAATCACGGCAACTATAACCCATTATTGTAAGCGTTCCAAATACATTCAACATGCGTCAAAAGAGAGCTAAGTCATATAGAAAACAACTTCTTGTTTACAGTCACACATTTAAGTTCCGTGAGCCGTATCAGGTTTTAGTTGATAATCAACTTGTTTTGGAATGCAATGGATCTAATTTTAATCTACCGAGTGGGTTGAAAAGAACCTTGCAAGCAGATGTAAAGGTTATGATCACACAGTGTTGTATACAAGCGTTATACGAAACTAGAAATGAAGGCGCAATTGATTTGGCAAAACAATTTGAAAGACGTCGTTGTAATCACTCTTTCAAAGATCCAAAATCGCCCGCAGATTGTATCGAAAGCGTTGTTGACATCAATGGTGCAAATAAACATAGATATGTGGTTGCTTCCCAGGACATAGGTTTGAGAAGGAAGCTGAGGAATGTCCCAGGTGTTCCGTTAATCCATTTAACCAGGTCCGTTATGGTTATGGAACCACTTAGTACGGCAAGTGCTAAGGCAAGCAAGATGACCGAAGAACGAAAATTGTATAAAGGTCTCAATGACCCTAATGTTGATAAAGTTCAAGAAATTAGTGAGGGATCAGGCAAGGAATCCGTCACCAAAAAAAGAAAATTTGGCCCAAAGGCTCCTAATCCTTTAAGTGTAAAGAAGAAGAAGAAGGCTTACTCAACAAGTGATGAAGCAAGAGGCAAAGAAGATACTTCTAAGGAAAAGAAAAGAAGAAGAAGAAAACATGGAAGCCACACCAACTCTATCACAAACAGGACAACAGCCGCCTAATGATATTCTTCCCAGATTAGCTGATGGTTAAGTTTTAAGTAAAGTCACCCATTCCTTCACTCTTATTGCTGAATGGCACAGAAGTATTTAAAGTTTATAAGTACGATAATATTAAGTAAACCATTGATAAATTAAGCCTCTACGAAATGAACGATCAATAGGTGACTACGGGGAAATCCTCTTCCGGAACTTGACAGTTTCCATATATAGAATGATCTACCCATTCAGGAGCAACGATCCTAGGTATTTTAGGTATAGTGTCAAGAGCCTTTACTTGCTCTTTAATTTGTTCGTTTACCTCCTTTATGCAATCTTTCCTCCAAGTAGGATCGCCATATGGTATGATGACTAAGTTACAAAGAGACTGTCGATCTGTTATTTTGCCACCAAACAATCTAATCTTCATTTCTAAAGTCTTCTCATATTTCATACCAATTTTTCTGGGAGGTATGTATACTATTCTATTGGAAAACAGAAACAATGGAAAAACCTGGACCTCAGCATCTCTCTCGACTTCCTCTGGCGGTGGTAGATTATGCTGTGATTTATACAATAACGACAGTTTAGTTTCCGAAATATCATTCTCAAAACTATCACCTAAGCAATCCACCCTTTTTTCGGCAACTGCTCTCATTTTTTGAGAAACGTTAAAACAATAGCACGGTTCAATCGGAATGAGCTTCTTATATGCTACGCAATCAATCACCCAACTGGGGTGCAGTATATCGTATCCTCGATTTATTAAAGCTCTACATTCTGTAGTATTTTTACAGCTAATTAGACGAACGTCACCAATGTAATGACGTTTCAAAATTATATTATATATCAGTCTACCACCATGTCTCACAATAGCATTTTCAAGCTCCCCTCGTGTGATTCGTACCTCAGATGCATTGGTAACGTAGTCAGAGAGAACATAAAAATATAATCCAGCAAATATAATTGAAGTTGGGATTTGTTCCGTTTTCTGGTCAAAAGTGTTCGAAGTTAGTACTTCCCTTCTCTTTTTGCGTACTAGTTTAAGATGAGATTTTTCAGCTTGGTAGCTAGGATTAAATCTGGCCGACCTACTGTCATATAATTCATTAAGTGTAAAACAATCTGTCCAGTCTTTATCAAATCGTATTCTTTTACAATAGCCACCGTACAAAGTACAACTGGTAGCATACTTCTGCATATTAGTTTCCGTGTTATCTAAAGAGCGCGATTTTATTTCTAGAACAATGGATTCATTAGGTTCAATCCACTCGGCAGGTATTTTGGAGCCAAACTCAAAAATGGAAGCAGGAGGAGCGACTTCGGACGTTTTTTTCCAGCATCCTCTAGTTTTACGATCAATTTCTTTAAATTCTTCTTGAGATATACCGTTGGCAACAGAACAAAATGAAAGGATTTTTTTTACTTTCTTTTGTGAGTATAGTATGTTTTCATTTTTTGAATTGTTTGCGATTCCAGACGAAACTTCCTGATCCCTTTTATCCATTTCTTTTTCATTTAGGAGTAGTAGTCCTAACATAAAGGAATCTTTTTTACCAGGGTCCCTGCCTATTATTACTAAATCCAAATTCTCTCCAAATTCTTCTAAATACTCAGGTTTCACCTTGATCCAGTTGTTGTTTCGGCTGGCAACATTATAACTCGAATTGTAATACTTTAGAACAACTCCTTCCGAACCCAATGAGATGGCAACTTCCAAAGATTTTTTTATTGACTCTACATTATAACATCTAGAAGTGCGTACCATCTCTACAACATTTTTCACAGGTGTCAAGATGCTCTCTAAGTATTCCTTTCTTTGATGAAGAGGCAACGGCGTCAAAGAAGTACCATTAAGGTATAAGAGATCAAACACCACATATAGGGGGTGGAAATCAACGTTGTTTATACTATTAAAAGACAACGCATCTTTTGCACTTCCTTTAACAAGACCGAATGGGAGAATTACTTTTCTCCTTGCATCAAAAGTAACCATTTCACCATCCAAAACGCATTCTCTAACATTATCTGTAAAGTCTAAATGATGTGAAATAGTTCCTGATGACAAACTTGCTCCATACAAATAAGTATAGTCGATTCCTCGTCTACTATAAAATCGTACGGATTTTCCATAATTCATATAATGAACTTGAATTCGTTCGCCATCCATTTTTTCTTCCACTAAAAAATCGTTGTGTAATGCACGGCATATTTTCTCATATGGAAGATTCACTTTCTTGGCTAATTGAGGTGCGAATGCAAAGCCAACCTTTATGGTTAAATCGTCATTTTTTAGACGAACTCTTGGGTCATAAAGTTTTGAAGCTACTACTTTCAAATCAGATACCACACTAAGATAGTCTTGGGCATCAGGATGCCAACAGCTTAGAAATTTGTGCTCCTGACCCCCTATCACTCTACTTTTGAGCAAAATATCAAAGAAATATTTTAACTCAACAAAGCTCATACTTTCCAAGCAGTGTAGAAAAGGACTTGACTTGACAAGGTTTTTGAATCCTCTTCCAGAAGTGCTCCTATCTTTACTTAATTCATCTAGAGTGCTATTGATACCATCAATTGTAATCGCTTTTCCATTTGGTTCACTCCTTCTTTTGGCAATTTCTTCCACGAGAAGGGAAGAAAGATTTTTGCCTTTACCTACACGCTGTTTCCAATCTTTCAGTCTTCCCTCTGTTGCAGAATTTTTGGGCAACTTCAAGTAAGAGCATATAGTTCTTATGAGTACGTAATCCTTGATATTATAAATTCGTCTATCGCGATAGGGAAGGGCAAGGATTAATGCTGGATATATATTGTTTCCCACTGTTTTCCTCCACATTTCAACAAAATTCGATAATACTTCGTAATACTTGAACGATCTTGATTTACCGGTTCCAATGGTTCCTTTAACCTGAACTTCATCAATTTTCGAAAATAGCTCCTCACAAAGCCATTTAAAATCTGGACTAGGTGCAAAATTTTGGGGTTCAGGTACGGAATCTAGTGTTGATACCATGTTTTAACAAGATGGGATTCTATTTCCTCTGCTTACTTTTGCATTATCAATATTTATGTTTTCATGTTTATCAATTTGGAACCCTTTTTTGTAGTTTGGTTTTTTTAGATATACATAAAATATTGACAAAAGGTAAAAAAAAAGGAATTAAAAAAAAGAACTATTAATGCAGGTGTTACGCTAGTTAAATACGTACGAAAATAGTGAGGTCGATTCACTCTCCCAGGACTTATGCGAGTTTATCATCACATTATTACATGTAAAGGGTACATAGATATTAAAGACAGAATTTCACTTTCCAATCACCTATCAGATTAAATTACCTAAAGAGTCATAACTCACAGGCTCTTTATTCTCTTCTAAATCATTTTCTTCATCTTCTGATTCCTCCGATAAAGATTTTCGACTGTTTATACTATCGATACAGATAGCATTACCTAGTGAGTCATATTCAACACATTGTTTATCACCTTCGGATTCAGATTCTCCCGAACTTCCTCCACTTTCCGATTCGTCTGATTGCCATCCGCCACCTCTTCTATTTATATTACCCATCATCCATATATCTTCTTCTTTAGCTTGGGATTTCCGTTCTTGAGTTTCCTTTTCTAATTTCTGTAGCCATTCCTCTTCAGCCCTCTTTACAGAGTCAGCATCAGTGCACTGTTGATAAATTTCAAGCAATTCTTTGTTCAACTCTAAAAACCCCATTCCCCATGAGAAATGCGACAGCAATTCACTTGCCCAATCCATTCTCCCAACAATAGCAAAACAAGCTGCTAATGCCTCTACACAGTTAAGTCTCCATGGTCTCCCATAGTTGACTTGATTAGCAGCCACCAAATACGGCAGCAGCCTTTCATGTTTACCGCCAATTTTATTGAAAGGTACTTCCTCTAATCGGGCCCAAGAACATTCTACTACTGAGGCACCATGCTGCTCGACAACTTCTAGATCATCGGGGCAAACAACGCCCTTGCCGTTTGGTGAAACAACAATACCTTGAAATTTCTGTCCCACTCTCAATGATTTGATCAAACCCAATCTTTCAAGTTTTTTACCGCTGCACCTTTTTGGATCACAATGGTCAAAATCCCACATAGCCAACTTAACAGGGAACTTGACCTTATCTGAGTTTTCGTACTTCATTTCCATGCGCCTGTGATTTTGTCTTGAACTGTGCCCATTAGCGCCTCTCTGTGGTCTTCCATTTTTGGGTTCGTGCGCCTTATTCTTACCTTTTCCCATTATTTTCAGTATTTGTAAAAATTCAATATTAGAAAGCCTTTACACGTACACATATATAACTGTTTGATAAACTGGTGCCAGCAGCGATCTACGAGTAAAAATTTTTTTACGTAGTTTCTCATCACATAATATCCTCTAGTTTTGTCCGAAAATGAACGGTCTTACCTAAAAAAAGAAAAAATCAACTGCACAACACCTGTATAGGTGCATCGCAATAATATCAAAAAGTAACGATAAAACTACTAGTAATATTCACTCTAAAAAAGCTACATTTATATCTACATAACATGTGTTGCCAACAAACTTATTCGCACCGGCACACTCATTTGTTTTCGCTGTCTGGTGTGCCTTCTGAAGATGGAGCGTCTGCTCCACCAAATAGATTGCCTGCCATGTTTCTGAGCGCTGGGTTATTCATCAAGTCAGACAAATTTGGAGCCCCTCCACCCGAAGTAAAACCTTCCGCCATTTGTCTAATACTTGGATCTTGCATCATTTTTTGAATATTCTGCATAGCACCTGGATTGCTCATCATCTTTTGCGCAGCTTGCATCAGTTGTGGGTTGTTCATCAAACCGCCTAGACCACCACCTAGTAAAGAACCAAGATCTGGTAATCCACTTGAACCAGCTCCTTGGCTAGCATTGGCATCTGCATCTCTCGACTGTTCTGGAACTGCTTTCTCTAGATTCAAGGATTGTTCAACCTTCTTCTTAGCGCTTTCATAATCCCTTTTCATAGCTTCTGTCGCATTATCACCTTCGATATCAAGAACCTTCTTGTATGCTTCAAGAGCTTCTTCGGGCTTGCCTTGTGCATACTTGGCAAATCCTAATCTAGAGTAACCTCTGAAATAAGATGGGTCGATGGAAATTGAAGATTCAGCATCTTTGACTGCTTCATCATATTCTCTCAGAGATGAGTGTGCTGCTGCTCTATTAGCGTAATAGATGGCATTAGTTGGTAAAACTTGAATAGCTTCAGTATATTTATTGATTGCAAGCTCGTAATCTTTGTTAGCCATGGCCTTGTTACCTTGCATTTTCAAGTCTTCAGCTTTAGCCTTAGTTTCTGCATCTTCTTCTGGAATATTAACTTCGACATTTTGAGCATCATCCTTTTCATTTGATTCTGAGGCCTTTGATGCAGAATTTAGCACGTCAGCTAAACTTTTGCCTTTAAATTCAGACTTCCCTAAGATACCTGAAGCGGCATCTCTTTCAAAGCCAAAGGCTTCAGAGATACAGTCCATGGCAACGTTTAAGGAATCAGCACCATCTTCTGAAATTTCCTTCTTTTCCACAATGGAGGAAAAGTAGTTTACAATAAGGGCCGCGATTTCTTCTTTTGATGCTAACATCGTACAGTATATTTGTGTTGACAAGATAATCTTTTGTCAAAAGCCTTTATTTAGTATTCGATTATATCGCTTGTACTCATTTTATATGGTGGCAAAATTCAGAATTGCATTTAGAATAATAAAACCTTCTCGGATCTTCTATTTTTTTCGATTGGGAAATTCTCTAGACCTGAAAAATTATGAGAAATAACAAAAAAAGGTAAAAACATAAATGGTTGAAGATGACGACAAAAATGGCAATAATAGCAAAAAAAAAGTACTTGGAGTTATACAGGCAGAGTAGAATACAGTTATACAGATTTCTATTGGAAATTCAAAAAAAATCTTCCCCGCCAGGACTTGAACCTGGAATCTTCTGGTTCGTAGCCAGACGCCGTGACCATTGGGCCACGAGGAACAGATTTTAAAAGCCACGAGTAATTGTTTTAATAATACAAAAATGTTACAGAGAATTCGGGTCATCTTTGTTTCATTTCCGGATATTCAATTGCTGGAATAAGAACTGCTGGAATATAAATCAATTATTGTCTATCAACTAGTAGTCATACTACTAGTATATTATGTGTATACGGCGTCAGAAGATGACGTAAGTTATGAAAAGCTGTCATCGAAGTTAGTGGAAGCTGAAACGCAAAGTTTAATAATGTAATAGGATAATGAATGACAACTTATATAATGACGATAGAAGTATTTACAGAATTATGTAAGATCACGAGTTCCAGTTATTGGATTCCTCCATCCTCGAGGAAAATGTCTAGAATATTCTGTATACATAATAATATTATTACCTTCATCGACAATGGAATTCCAACAACAATCTCAACATCAACTAGATTCTCATGTCTCTCTCTTCAAGGTCAGGTCTATCTTATTTATACCGCTACTTGTAAATCATTTATTTCTGACAGTCTACATATTATATCATCTTACGATCACGGTTTTCACTTATATCTCGTTGCTTACCTTCTTTGAACGTAATCAGCCATACCAACTTAGTACGCGATGTATCTTCTTTAATCAGTCATCCTATGGAGTTATTAAATTTTACGAACTAAATTTGACTACCGTTTTTCATTGTTTATTTATCATATACTACTGTATATGACAATATACTAGTGACATGATTAAATTGTCAATTGACGATAGTTGATTTCTTTTTCAGCAGTCCCGTCTTTGAGCTTCGTATATAATAGTATACTCACAATATGAATAATGATTTAAATAAATTATCGGTAGTATATCCACAATATTTATTATGTATAACTGTTGTTTCTGTTCGTGGAATCCTATATTCTCAGGGAAATTTTTTTGGTATTCATTACTGTTAAGTCTATGTAACTAAGGGTTGGTATTTATAAAAAACTTGAAAAAATGGATGAGTGAAAGAAAAGTAACTAATCTGATATTGTAGTTCCTATTTAATGTTTCTTGTCATCTTTAGTTCTTCGACTTGAACCATACAAATTTTCAAAAAGAACATCATCGCATGAAAAGAGGAGAATTCTGCGCTAGATGAAATCAAAGAAAAAGAAAGTAATGAATAGGAACAAACATTGTTTGGCAACAGTATAAGAATATAATAGTTTTTTATGATTTTCTTCAATCAGCTTCGTCTGGATTAACTACAGTTAGTACGTTATTTTTCCCACCTGGTCCGCCGTTTATGAACGTTCCGTTGCTTATTCTCCTTGAATCATCAAAAGGGTTAACATCGGTTTGTCCATTGGTATGTCCTTCTTCAAAGCTTCCCGATGAGGGCCCATGATTAGATGAAAAAGAAGAAGCGTACAACTTATCAGGGTACTCAACTGGTTTTATTGCCTCTTGATACTCTTTTTCCATCCTATCTTGTTCTCGTTTCATATTGATGTGTCTAACAATCAACAAAATACAAAGTGCTATCGCTATAGCTCCGACTACGCCACCTACTACACCACCAACGATTGCCCCTACATTGGTTTTCTTCTTATGTGTGTTATTCCCGCTTGCAGAGTCAGATCCAGCTGTACCTGTGGCAGATCCTGAATTCTGTGCACTTGTCGTGATGGTGTTCGTAACAAATATCGTAGAACCGCCCTCAGTGTGGAAAGCGGTGGAGTATATTATTGAAGTGGCATCCTGTGATTGGGAGCTAGTGCTGCTAGTCAACGTATTCGGGGTCAACGAGCTTTCTGACGCTACGGTACTCGAACTCTGTGACGTTGAAATAGAGACAGCTGCTTGCGTTGACTCAGAAGACGTCTGTAATGTGGACGAAGATGCTGTTGATGATGTGGTTGATGATGTGGTTGATGATGTAGTTGATGATGTGGAAGAGGTTGTTGATGAAGTTGCGGAAGAAGTCGAAGAAGAACTAGCTTCAATATCCGAATCAGAGTTGCTTGCACTATTACTATTTGTGTCAGAATCAATCCGATATACAGAATAGGCGTCCGTACCACCACACATTTCGCTTTTGTAACCATAGCAATACGCATCACATGAAGAGGAGGTAGACTCTGAGTCAGATGGATCAGTACTACCGCAGTAACATTCAGAGTGGTTGTAGAGAGCGAAATAACTCGCACCTTTTGCGTTACATTTGTTGTTACAGTAAGAACTAGACTGCCAGGAATACGAATCGTCTTGTGAAAAGTCAGAAGGTAATGAGCTAAAACAATTCACGTACGTATAGGCACTCACTTGCGATAAAATGGGCAATAAAACTAGAAGAAAGCTTGTTTTGTTCAGTTTCATTTGTGAATATTGAGTTTTTTTATCCTGAATACTATATCAGCAGATGTACTATCTTGAATGAATGTATAGCAAATTCTGTTTTCTCTTTTTCCTATCTCTCCTTATTGAAAATCTATGGACAACGAAGAGCTTCTTGTTACCTTGGGTACCTGTTAAGCAGTTCCAGTATTGATACGAGATATTCGTTGATGTTAGAAGCAAGTTGAGTTTATCCTGCTTGTTTTAAGAAAACTTTATTGCACTGAATTCTCCAAAATGAGGCTATGATACGCCAAACGCTTTCATTTTTTTCCCCTCCGTCTCTCTCGCTCTCGCTTCGAAATTTACATTATTTTCTTCAAGATGCAGCGTTATTTCCATCTACTGAGAGTAAAAGCGGAGAAAATTTTTCTGAAAGAACGTAGTTCTACAAAAGTCACGGACAATTTAACTGATCGCTTCTAATAGATCGCAAAGTTTACAGCCATATGTGTTCGTGTATTTATATAGATTGTGCGGTTAGTCTTGTGTAAGTTGTCTTGCCTTTTAGCTTACGTAGTGATAATATCACTGAAAGAGAACAACTACTGTACCACCACCTATCGATGGCGTTGCACCGGCAATGGCGCATTGTTTTTTCGTCCCTCAGAAGTGTCAAGAGGGTAAATGCTAGACATTAATTGTTTTGCAGTTGGCCCAACAGACTGTTGCTACAACATATGTGATAAAACTTTGTAAAAAAGTTGCACATGGGCCTGCTAAAACTAGAAAATGAAAAGACAAACAAGAACCCGCAAAAAAACCACGGCTAATTTCCCAGGCAAAGACAATGAGATTGTTTATGCCTCAAATTTGTGCTTTATATATTTTTCATATATACGGCATACAGATTATCCTCCTGACGAATAGAGTGCTTCTTTCTAAAAGAAAATTCCAAACTGTAAACGCGGTGCACTAAGAAAATGGTTTGAACGAACTATAATTACGCATTAGTTAATCAAAACGGGTGTTGATAAGGGACCGTAAATAGAGAGGATGATCTAATTAGGTCCATGTCTTCCCAGATTCTTGTAAAATAAAAAAATCGTTTACAAGGCATAACAGACACTTCAGTGGAATTAGAGATCAGAAGTAGGCACACACCACACAAAAAAGACCAAAACTGCTACCAGACTCCTTCGTATGGGGAAACCACGGTAGCCTAGTTCCCGTTTAAGAACTGTCATAATCCAACTGCGGCTCCTAAACTTAGATATATTTGCACAGCTGACATGTCCTGAAGAAACCCCTGAAGAAACAACAATGGCAACCAAAGGCAACTTAAAAAGGCAAACGAAGCGCTCTTTAACAATAGCTTTATTAAACGCGAGGAGAATTCGAAGCTACGCGCGATTTCTTTGTAAAAAAAACCTCGTAGCAACCCATTTACCATTTTTAGAAGAAAGAGATTTAGAATCAAAGTATGACGGAAAATAGTGGAAGAGGATTCTTAAACGATGCATTTGAGAATCAAACTAGTTAGAACAGAAGGCTCTCAAATATAAAAAGAGAAAGACTACCAGAACAGATCAATTTTTAGTACCTTCACTTGTTTGCTCTCTTGTTGTAATAAGACCTGCAAAAACCTTTTCACTCGCTTAATAACACTATAACTAAGATGGCTTACTCCAAAATCACTTTACTAGCCGCTCTTGCTGCTTTCGCCTATGCGCAAACCCAAAAACAAATCAATGAATTGAATGTTGCTTTGAATGATGTCAAGTCCAACATTGCTGATTACATCCAATTGTCTCAAACTCCAAATTCTGGCTTCTCCTTGGACAAGATGCCAGCCGGGATTATGGATATTGCTGCACAATTGGTTCAAGACCCAACTGATGACTCCTACACTACTTTGTACTCTGAAGTTGACTTCGCAGCCGTTGAATCTATGCTAACTATGGTCCCATGGTACTCCTCTAGGCTACTTCCACAATTGGAGGAATTAGATGCTTCTCTTACTTCCTCCGTTGCTTCCAGTTCCACAGTAGCCACAACTTCTGTTGCTACGTCTTCAGCCCAGGCTACTAGTTCATCTGTTGCCACCTCATCCGAGGTTACTGGTTCTTCTGTTTTACCATCTTCAAGCGAAGTTGCCAGCTCGACTGTTTCCACATCTTCTGCTATTGCTTCCTCATCAGCCGTTTCCTCTTCGACTGACGGTAGCAGCTCATCTGCTGTCGCTTCCTCATCAGTTGTTGCTTCTTCTTCATCTGCTGTCGCCTCCTCATCAGTTGTTGCTTCCTCATCAGCTGTCGCTTCCTCATCAGTTGTTGCTTCTTCTTCATCTGCTGTCGCCTCCTCATCAGTTGTTGCTTCCTCATCAGCTGTCGCTTCCTCATCAGTTGTTGCTTCTTCCTCATCAGCTGTCGCCTCATCTGCTGCTTCCTCAATTGTTTCTTCGAGCGAAACTGCTAGCTCAGTTCCTGCTTACAACTCCACCACCATTGCTAGTTCTACCACTGCCAAGACTTCCAGCTCAAGTATTGCTCCTTACAACTCCACCACCACTACCCCTGCTTATTCTTCTGCTTCCAGTGTTATTATTTCAACTAGAAACGGAACCACTGTTACCGAAACTGCTAATACTCTTGTTACTAAAGAAACTACTGTCTGTGACTACTCTTCAACTTCTGTCGCTCCAGTTTCTACCACTGGTTATAATAATTCTACCGAAATTACTACTGCTACTGTCTGCAGTACGTGCAAGGAAGGCACCTCTACTGTAACTGACTTCTCTACACTTAAGACAACAGTTACCGTCTGTGACTCCGCTTGTCAAGCTAAGAAGTCTGCTACTGCAACTAAACAATCTACATTGAAGACTACAGTTACCGTCTGTGACTCCGCTTGTCAAGCTAAGAAGTCTGCCACCGCTGTTAGCGTTCAATCCAAGAATTCTGCCCCTGCTGTTAGTGTTCAATCCACAACCGCTGGTATCGTTCAACAAACCGAAAACGGTGCTGCTAAGGTTGTTATTGGTATGGGTGCTGGCGCTTTAGCCGCTGTCGCTGCCATGTTACTATGATTTCAGTGTGTATGGAAGATGTTCGTTCAACTTATGATTATATTATTATTTTAACTTTCCCGTTGAAGAAAAATACATAACTTTTAGGCTTTCATATGTACTTCTCTGTATTATATAAAAACTGATAACTGGCCTATTATTGATGCTTTTATCAATCAACGTAAAAATGATCATATAGCTACATTTTTGAGAATTATTAAAAGTTTAAACAAAAAACATAACTTGAAATAGTAAAGGAAAAATTAATTCATTCCAGTCGTTGAAATGCGCACTGTAACTGCTATTGCTAGCTAAAAAAAAAAGGTGAGATCAAGTCTGACAAATATCTTAATATTATTTAAAAAAGTTAATTAATATCCAAAATTGGTATATACGAACGTTAAATTCCACTTAATGAGATTATAACAACATAGCAGCGGCAGCCACAAAACCAGCACCCATGCCCATAACAGCCTTAGCAGCACCGTTTTCGGTTTGTTCAGAAACAGTGCTGGTAGCTTGGATTTGACCATCAGTAATTTGTGAGATGGCAGAGACCTTGGCGGAGGAGGCGGCGGTGGAAGAAACCTTAGCGGAAGAAGTAGTGGCAGAAGAGGTCTTGTCTTCAGAGGAGCTTGGAGCAGCAGTAGAAGAGGTTTTAGCTTCAGAGGAGCTTGGAGCAGCAGTGGAAGAGGTCTTGTCTTCAGTGGAGCTTGGAGCAGCAGTGGAAGAGGTCTTGTCTTCAGAGGAGCTTGGAGCAGCAGTAGAAGAGGTTTTAGCTTCAGAGGAGCTTGGAGCAGCAGTGGAAGAGGTCTTGGCTTCAGTGGAGCTTGGAGCAGCAGAGGAAGAATCATCACCTTCCAAGGACTTCAAAGCTGGTTCTAATCTGGATGAGTACCATGGAACTTGGGTCAACATTTTGCTAACAGCGGCAAAATCAACTTCAGAGTATAAAGTTGTATAGGAGTCATCAGTGGCAGAAGCCAAAGCTAACCCGATGTCCAAGACACCAGATGGTAAACTGCTTAAAGAGAAACCGGAGCTTGAGTCAGAAGCCAAGCTAATATATTCTTGTAAGTTAGATTTAACATCGTTCAAAATAACGTTCAATTCGTCGATTTCTTCTTGGGTTTGAGCGGATGCCAAAGCAGCGACAGCGGCTAGTAAAGCGATTTTAATGTAAGCCATTTTTTATTAGTATGATTTAAGCGAATGTATAGATATATTTCTAATTGTTCTCCTGACAATGGCAAAGCAGAAGGATAATAATTCCATGTGTTACATCTCATATCTCTGAATTTCACTTCCTACTTATATATCATTTTTCAAAGTAACTGAACTCTGAGTGAACATCATTCTGTTAGTTCCTTGCTTACTCGTTTATACGCATGATGTTCAGCTGTTAAGGAATTCAGGAGAACGTCTTACGCCAAGTTTAAACTACAATGTAGATAGATGGTTGCTTTGGGAGATCATTATCAAAAAAAAAAAACTCTTGGCTTTCCAAGATTCCCTGCGAGTCAACTCTGTGTTCATTTCTGCAAAGTATTACTTGTTTTTCGTGTATCCTTTACGAAGAACGAATAAAGGCTTGAAGGGTATTGTTAAATGAACTGCCTCATTTCTTTCTTGCCTATATTTTCTCGAGGGTTTGTTGCTTACCACATTTGTACAGAAACATCCTTTTTAGGAAAGATGTGTCTCGTTTGGGGTTCTTGGCCAGCCAAGGTTTTACTAAAATGTAGATGAAGGCACCAAGCTACAGAAGATACCGTGGAGAAGCTTTGAGAAAAGAAGATGTGATCGCGCGTATTTCCCCACCGTTACTTGTTATTTTTTTCTGGGCATTAACAAAAAGCCAAGGTATTTTCCACTGAATTTTAACAGGTGTTCTATTGTGTACTTTATCATTAGTTTGAAGATCGGTTCATAGGACGTACCTTGAAACAATGATATTATATGTGCCCAACTGTTATGGAAGTAAACTTCAAAAGTAAGTCAGCCCACTTCTTTGTAAAAAAGTATTCCACAAATTGGAATGGTCGCTGCTCTTACACACCCCTTGGGCCGTATATAAAAGGCTAAACGCACACAAATCCATCCAAGCGTAGTTTTACTAGTTGTTGCATTTAGGTTTTCATGAGAATGTTATATGACTATGTGAAAGTTTGTATTAAATAAGAAGTAGATTTTTGTCTTATTGCACATGCATACCAACCTTTCTTGATAAATTTGTGAAGTAGGAAAATTTCTTTTAAAGTTCAAATGTTGCAATACTATAGTATCGTGCAGCTCCTATTTCATTTGTTGAAATCCAGTGGAAACTTCTGGCAAGAAAATTAATGTGTTCTCTTATTGAGTCTGTGCGTCTTACTGTTGAGAGGGGAGATTCCCTTCGATTATTGAAGCAATTAAAAAAATTCGAAATGTAGAAGTTCCTTATTTTCTTTTTGAGTACATTCATAAACACAGTGATTTTGCTGGTATGGGAACATCAAAATTCATCGTAGCAATCGATACATAGAGTACATCTCTTAGAGATTTGTTATCAAAAAACAAGTAACTGAGAGCCAATTATAAAAATAAACAAACACCCGAGAAGAGAACCAGACACGCTGAAAAATCAACCCCCCATAGAAAATGAACTATAGTTGTTTATTTTTTGCAATATATAATGTACGATTTTACGTAGCCACCACAAAAGAACAAAATTTAAACGACATACCTCGTTTTCACAGCAGCTACACAAATTTCAAAAAGTAAATAAAAAAAAAGATATTATCCAACATATTCTTATTCATGCCGCAATACTAATATCTTCGTATTAATCATATATAACGCGTTCACTGACGCATCACTACAACAGCATCAATGTGTGAACACCTTCAAAGGCTTTTCCTCTTCTTTCTCATGAAAATATTCCTTATTTATATAACGTTCCTGAATGTATCAGCGATCTTTTTCACCTACGATGAAGGGACGGTTAGATGCACATATGCAGTCGTACTCTTAAGAAAACATCGGGACATAGTGGTGTTCTAATATTAGACTGCATATACATCTTCTTCTCCTTTCTCTTAAATATTAAAGAGTAGCAAACATAGAAGATACTCAATTGGTAACTATCCTTGTCTTTGTATGGGGCAAATATAAGCCATACGAGCAGTTCACGCTCGATAGCGTCGTTTGCTTACATGATCATCATGTGCCTTTGTAGGCAACAGAAACTGCGAGCGCTTCTTCGTAAACAATAAGAAAAGTACTCCTTTGAAGGCACTGTTGTTCCTCGTTTCTTTTCACGCGCTGTCGTTCCAGGTACTTTTATTATCACTACAGTGTTTTTAGAGGGAGTGCCTGAAGATCACTCCATACAGCATATGAGATATGTAAACGAGTTTTGCGGAAAGCGGCCCTCTAGGTGTTACTACAGCCACAGCAGCTTGCCTCCTGTACGATGTGACAAAGGAAACATAGATGTGTGTTCTTTTCACGCTTCTTTTTCAATTCAAATATAAAGACGGTGCCTTTGCCTTATTTCCAAAGTAATGAACAGTTTTGATGAAATGTATCTCTTTAAACTTAGCACTATTTCGGCGAAGCTTTTTTTGAGCAATTATTGGACATAAAAATCCACATTGAAATAAAATTATACTTGAAAGAGCATCGGCTGGATAATAAAGACTAGTGTAGATTTTTTTCTCAGTCCCTACAATATACTTTTATTTCTTTTTTTTTATTTGAATTGACATGTCAATTTCAAAGTATTTCACTCCTGTTGCTAACGGGTCACTTACTTTTAACGGCGCAAACATCCAATTCGGTTTTGATGCTGAGAGCGACTCTCGGAGGAATTATGATGCCGAAGACGGCTCACAGCCTCCTCTAAATCAATTAAATGACGTAACCTTCCAAGCGGAAGCTGGTGAAATGGTTTTGGTTTTGGGTTACCCCACTTCCACCTTATTTAAAACTTTGTTTCACGGGAAAACTAGTTTATCATACTCTCCTCCAGGTTCGATTAAATTCAAGAATAACGAGTTCAAGGCCTTTTCCAATAAATGTCCTCACCAAATTATTTACAACAATGAACAAGATGTACATTTCCCATTTTTAACAGTAGAACAGACAATTGACTTCGCATTGAGTTGTAAGTTTGATATCCCGATAGGTGAGCGCGACCAGATAAGAAATGAACTTTTAAGGGAATTCGGTCTATCTCATGTGCTAAAGACTATTGTAGGAAATGATTTTTTTCGAGGTGTTTCCGGTGGTGAACGTAAACGTATCTCTATTATCGAAACTTTTATTGCGAATGGTTCCGTTTATCTATGGGATAATTCTACCAAGGGTCTTGACTCCGCGACAGCTTTAGATTTTTTGGGAATTCTAAGAAAGATGGCCAAGGCTACTCGTTCAGTAAATTTAGTCAGAATTTCCCAAGCAAGTGACAAAATTGTTGATAAATTTGACAAGATTCTTCTGCTATCCGATTCCTACCAGCTTTTCTATGGTACTGTGGATGAGTGTTTGACCTACTTCCATGACACATTAGGTATTGAAAAAGATCCTAATGATTGTATTATTGAATACCTGACTTCTATCTTAAACTTTCAATTCAAAAACAAGAGTCTGGGTAATCTATCAAATTCATCAGCTACTAGCGTTCTTAAAAATGCGACAGAAGAAGTTACCAAGTATACTTACAATTCTGATCTCGACCTATATGACCAATGGAAGCGTTCTTCGTATTATAGAAATTTAAAGCAGCAGATCCAAGAGTCTTCGATTGATGAATCCATCAAAGATGTGGATCCCTCTGATATCTCACCTATTTTTAATATTCCGTTGAAAAAACAATTATTATTTTGCACAAAAAGGGCTTTTCAACGAAGTTTGGGTGATAAAGCTTACATGTCAGCGCAATTTATTTCTGTTGTTATTCAATCCTTGGTTATTGGTTCACTGTTCTACGAGATTCCATTGACCACAATTGGTTCATACTCAAGAGGTTCTTTGACCTTTTTTTCCATTCTTTTCTTCACTTTTCTTTCTCTTGCCGACATGCCTATTGCTTTCCAGAGACAACCTGTCGTTAAAAAGCAATCCCAACTTCATTTCTATAATAATTGGATCGAAACACTTTCGACAACAGTGTTCGACTATTGCTTTAAACTGTGTTTGGTTATCGTATTCAGTATCATCCTATACTTCCTTGCTCACCTGCAATACAAGGCTGCAAGATTCTTCATTTTTCTGCTGTTCCTTTCCTTCTACAATTTCTGTATGGTTTCACTATTCGCTTTGACAACACTAGTCGCACCAACCATTTCGATCGCAAATTTGTTTGCAGGCATTTTATTACTGGCCATAGCAATGTACGCCTCTTACGTTATCTACTTGAACAACATGCATCCTTGGTTTGTGTGGATTGCTTATCTAAATCCTGCAATGTATGCTATGGAGGCGGTGCTGTCCAATGAGCTTTACAATTTGAAATTGGATTGTAGCAACACAATTGTTCCAAGAGGTGCCACCTACGAGAATGTTTCATTCTCCCATAAAGCCTGTGCTTGGCAAGGGGCCACTTTAGGTAATGATTACGTTAGAGGTCGTGATTACCTGAGCCAAGGTTTATCTTACTCATATAATCATGTGTGGAGAAACTTTGGGATTATCATTGGATTTCTAGTATTCTTTATTGCTTGCACTCTTTTTGCATCTCAATACATTAAGCCTTATTTCAATAGGGATGAAATAGAGCGCAATAACAGTGGTTTTTCAAGGTGGTTGCCATTTTTCAACAAAAAGAGGGGCGTCAAGTCCTCAAGAATTGATAGCAGATATGAAGGAATTCCAAAATCGCACTCCGTTTCATCTTCTTCGTCTAGTCTGTCAGCTGTTCCATACCAGGTATCGCCAACAAATAAGGAAATGACTTTAAGCGATTACCATGAAGAACCAATTAGGGAAACCGTAGAAACTCAAAAACATGTCATTTCCTGGAGAAATATCAACTACACAGTCGGTGACAAGAAATTGATTAATAATACATCAGGTTTCATCAGTTCTGGTTTGACAGCCCTAATGGGTGAATCTGGTGCAGGTAAAACAACCTTGTTGAATGTCCTATCACAAAGGGTCGAGACAGGTGTTGTTAGTGGTGAGATTTTAATTGATGGTCATCCAATGACAGATGAAGACGCGTTTAAGAGAAGTATAGGTTTTGTTCAACAACAGGATTTGCATTTGGACTTATTGTCCGTGAAGGAATCTTTAGAAATTTCATGCCTTTTGAGAGGTGATGGGGACAAAGCATATTTAGACACTGTTTCAAAGTTACTGAAATTACCACCGGACACTTTGGTTGCCGATTTAAATCCGACTCAAAAGAAACTTTTATCCATCGGTGTTGAACTTGTTACTAAGCCTTCACTTTTACTATTTCTGGATGAACCAACATCCGGGCTGGACGCCGAGGCTGCATCAACAATTGTCAAGTTTTTAAAACAACTTTCTTTGCAAGGTCAAGCTATTTTTTGTACTATTCATCAGCCTAGTAAGAGTGTCATTAGTCATTTTGATAATATCTTCCTATTAAAAAGAGGAGGGGAATGTGTCTTCTTTGGACCAATGGACGATGCTTGCGGTTATTTCATGTCCCACGACAACACACTGGTTTACGATAAAGAACATGATAATCCTGCAGATTTCGTCATTGATGCAGTAGGAAGTAGTAATTCATCGGTTGAAAAAGATGAAATGGAGGAAGGTTTTGCGTTGAACAAGAAAACTATAGATTGGAGTGCATTATGGGAATCATCTGCGGAGAAGGAACTGGTTGAAAAGGAAACAATTAGATTGGAAGATGATGCGCGCGCCTCAGGTGTTGACTATACAACCTCACTATGGAAACAGCCTTCCTACTTACAACAGTTAGCTCTTATTACAAGAAGACAATATATTTGTACGAAAAGAGATATGACTTATGTCATGGCTAAGTATTGTTTGAATGGTGGAGCTGGTTTATTCATAGGTTTCTCATTCTGGAATATTAAGCATAATATTATCGGCATGCAGAATAGTATCTTCTTCTGTTTCATGGCTCTATGTGTTTCATCTCCATTGATTAATCAAATCCAAGATAAAGCACTGAAAACGAAAGAAGTTTATGTCGCCAGAGAGGCAAGATCGAACACTTATCATTGGACCGTTCTTCTACTATCTCAGTCGATTATTGAATTACCATTGGCACTTACAAGCTCTACGCTGTTTTTCGTTTGTGCTTTCTTTTGCTGTGGATTTAACAACGCCGGTTGGAGTGCCGGTGTTTTCTTTTTAAACTACATGCTTTTTGCCGGTTATTATGCAACTCTCGGTTTATGGCTAATTTACACTGCTCCTAATTTACAAACGGCTGCTGTTTTCGTCGCGTTTATTTACAGTTTTACAGCATCATTCTGTGGTGTTATGCAACCTTATTCGTTATTCCCAACTTTTTGGAAGTTCATGTACAGAATCTCACCATACACATATTTTGTGGAATCGTTCGTTAGTATTTTATTACACAACTGGGAAATCAAATGTGATATGGGTGAGATGGTCCCTGGACAACCTCTCGATGGGCAAACTTGCGGCCAATTTATGGAGGCTTACATTGAAGAATTTGGAGGTTATCTGTTTAATAAGAACACTTTTACTGTCTGCGCATACTGTACATACACTGTTGGTGATGATTTCTTAGCAAATGAAAATATGAGCTATGATCATGTTTGGAGGAACTTTGGTATCGAGTGGGCTTATATTGGTTTTAATTTCTTTGCCATGTTTGCTGGCTACTACTTAACTTATGTGGCAAGAATATGGCCGAAAGTTTTCAAATTTATTGTTAAAATGATTCCCCATAAAGGGAAGAAATCTGTACAAAACTAACATCATTATAAACAGTATATTTTAGTTTTTTTTCTACTTAATAGTAATTTTAATATCTTTATTTCCGACATTTTTATTAATACCGTTTTTTTGTAAGGTGATCAATGAGTAGGTT